>NC_060187.1:76715088-76755625 GCF_021184085.1 Oncorhynchus gorbuscha
CTCCTGTTACTGATCAATACCACTGACATACTGATTAAGGCCAACATGTCTTCCTGCCACACTGCACTGTGTCACAGTAACCATGGTTGTTGAACCAAGACAGTAACAGGGACACGAGGCCTCTGAGTCAATGATTGACAGGGGGTAATAATGGCACCCATCGTGAGGCTACAGTAAGCACATGGGTGCATCTTCACGTCAGTTCAGCTGAAGGAAATGAGACGAGGAGAAGAAGCTGCTTCAGATTCACCCTGGGCTCCATTTCATTCCGCTACATCTCTCCACCCTCATCATCCATAACCTCTGCCGTGTGTGTGTGTGTGTGTGTGTGTGTGTGTGTGTGTGTGTGTGTGTGTGTGTGTGTGTGTGTGTGTGTGTGTGTGTGTGTGTGTGTGTGTGTGTGTGTGTGTGTGTGTGTGTGTGTGTGTGTGTGTGTGTGTGTGTGTGTGTGTGTGTGTGTGTGTGTCTCATACAGCTACAGCTGTATTACTGGTCAGTACTGGTCTGTACTGGACAGTACTGGTATTACTGGTCAGTACTGGTCTGCACTGGACTGTGCTGGTATTACTGGTCAGTACTGGTCTGTACTGGACAGTACTGGTATTACTGGTCAGTACTGGTCTGCACTGGACTGTGCTGGTATTACTGGTCAGTACTGGCCTGTACTGGTATTACTGGTCTATACTGATATTACTGGTCTGTACTGGTATTACTGGTCAGTACTGGTCTCTACTGGTATTGCTGGTCTGTACAGGTGGCTGTGGTCGTGTAATGGTTTGTACTAGTCTTTACTGAATCTGTTTAGTCCTGGTCTGTATTCATCTTTACTGGTCTCTCCTGGTATTAATAGTCTTACTAGTCATTACTGGTCTTACTGGTCTGTACATGTCAGTACTGGTCTGTAGTGGTGTTACTCACTGGTGTCAGTGGTCTCATACTGGGAGTCCCTCTGCAGTTCGAATATGTCCACCTCCACACGGGCTCTAGCCCCTCCCTCCATCACACTGTTGATGTTCTCCCTGGCCAGGGCCAGAGCCAGCCGCTCCCCACGCCCACACACTGACTGGTCATCCAGGATCGCAGCTACATGGGGAGGGAGGGAGATGGAGATATCGAACGGGAGAAAACATTGATGTTACTCACCATTAGACAATAAGACAAAAAGAGAGGAGACAAGCAGAGTATTTACGAGGGGTGTGAAGGCCAGGTGAGTGAGTGGGTGTGTCCTGGTGGAGGGGGGTGAGACACCGGGGGAGGAGGGGGAGACAGACACCTGAGGGTGATCAAGAGATGGATGGATGGATGATTGATAGATGGACACTCACCCATCCGGACGGAGGAGAGCAGGGCGGCCTGGCTTCCGGAGCGTGGTGCCATGGTAACTAGCAGGAAGGAGGAGAAGTGTATCGACAGCAGCAGCGCTGGCAGAGCCGGCATCTTCTACTGCTCCTCATGGAGAACGGTCTGCTGGCTGCCTGCTCGCCACCTACAGGACAGGAGGACACGTTACAACACCAAAATATACACAAGCACACAGACACACACTCACAAACGCACACACACACATACATACTGTCACGCCTGCTCCCGCTCTTCCCCAGAGAGCCAGGCTCCCCAGCATTGCGCACTCCTGCCATCATCATTACGCACACCTGCCTTTCCCCCTATCACGCTCATCAGCGATTATTGGACTCACCAGGACTCAATCTGTCCCTACATCTGTCTGGTTCCCCACTCTGTTCCCTGCTTCTGCATTGATTGTCTTATGTCCTTGTATACCCGTGTGTTGACGCTGTCTGTTCCTGATGAAATGTTTGACTCACCGTACCTGCTTCTCATCCCTGGCATCCGTCCTTACACACACATACAATCGTTCTCACTCTGTGCACACATCTGTAGCTCCGATGGTTACATCTCTATTCAAAGAGCTTGTTACGATCACATGAGACCCACACATGAAATACACACAGCACTGCCTGCTGCAAAACCACCCTCACTCACTCTGAGTGACAACTAGCGTTCTAAGTGACAGTTTAATGTGTGTGTGAGAATAGACAAGAAGATAAGTGTGTGTGATGTATAGCATCTTGTTTCTACTCACTGTCAGCTGGTCATGACCCTCAGTTTGACCTCTGAGATGTGTGCGTGATGTGTGTGTCTGGTATCTGTGTGAGTTGGAGATGAGTCACCTTTGACCTTGTAGGCAAAACACAGCAGCTTGACTGCTTCTATCTGACCCCAGGGAGGTGGGGATGTTTTGCCTCCATCTCTCTTCCCTCCCTCCTTGCCTTCATTTCCCTTCACGCTTTTCTTATTTTACTCTCCCTCCCTTTCTCCCTCTCCCTCTTAGCTCTCCCTTTCTCCCTCTCCCTCTTAGCGCTCCCTTTCTCCCTCTCCCTCTTAGCTCTCCCTTTCTCCCTCTCCCCCTTAGCTCTCTCTTTTTCCCTCTCCCCTTTAGCTCTCCCTTTCTCCTTCTCCCCCTTAGCTCTCCCTTTCTCCCTCTCCCTCTTAGCGCTCCCATACTCCCTCTCCCTCTTAGCTCTCTTTTCTCCCTCTCCCTCTTAGCGCTCCCTTTCTCCCTCTCCCTCTTAGCTCTCCCTTTCTCCCTCTCCCTTTCTCCCTCTCTCCCTTTCTCCCTCTCCCCCTTTCTCCCTCTCCCTTTCTCCCTCACCCCCTTAGCGCTCCCTTTCTCCCTCTCCCCATAGCTCTCCCTTTCTCCCTCTCCCTCTCCCTCTTAGCGCTCCCTTTCTCCCTCTTAGCGCTCCCTTTCTCCCTCTCCCCCTTAGCGCTCCCTTTCTCCCTCTCCCCCTTAGCTCTCCCTTTCTCCCTCTCCCTTTCTCCCTCTCCCTTTCTCCCTCTCTCCCTTAGCTCTCCCTTTCTCCCTCTCCCCCTTAGTTCTCCCTTTCTCCCTCTCCCCCTTAGTTCTCCCTTTCTCCCTCCCCCTTAGCTCTCCCTTTCTCCCTCTCCCACTTGGCTCTCCCTTTCTCCCTTTCCCTCTTAGCGCTCCCTTTCTCCCTCACCCTCTTAGCTCTCTTTTCTCCCTCTCCCCATAGCTCTCCCTTTCTCCCTTTCCCCCTGTAGCTCTTCCTTTTTCCCTCTCCCCCTTCGCTCTCCCTTTCTTTTATTATTCTCTCATATCATATCTGTCTGACTTCATCCTACCCTCCTGCCCCACATGCACCCGACCCTCCTTCAGGTCCATCCCCCTTCAGCAGCCCCATAGCAGACTAAACACTACGGGTGACAGGGCTTTCAGTTGTGCAGCTCCTCAGCTGTGGAACACACTTCCAGTCACTGTCAGGACTGCAGAGTCTCTGGCCTCATTTAAGGCACAGCTAAAGACTGAGCAATGCAGAAAAGCTTTCAAGGATCTATAGTACCAGTCAAAAGTTTGGACCTACTCAGTCAAGGATACTTCTTTATTTGTATTATTTTCTACATTGTAGAATAGTAGTGAAGGCATCAAAACTATGAAATAACACATATGGAATCACATAGTAACCAAAAAAAGTGTTAAACAAATTCAAAAAATATTATTCAAAGTAGCCACCTTTTGCCTTGATGACAGCTTTGCACATTCTGGGAATTCTCTCAACCAGCTTCATGAGGTAGTCACCTGAAATGCATTTCAATTAACAGGTGTGCCTTGTTAAAAGTTCATTTGTGGATTTTTTTTTCTTCTTAATGCCAATCAATTGAGCCAATCAGTTGTGTTGTGACAAGGTCAGGGTGGTATACGGAAGATAGCTCTATTTGGTAAAAGACCAAGTCCATAGTATGGCAAGAACAACTCATATAATCAAAGAGAAACAACAGTCAATCATTACTTTAAGACATGAAAGTTCGTCAATGCGGAAAATATGTTTATTCAAGTGCAGTCGCAAAAACCATCAAGTGCTATGATGAAACTGGCTCTCATGAGGACCGCCACAGGAAAGGAAGACCCAGAGTTACCTCTGCTGCAGAGGATAAGTTCATTAGAGTTAACTGCACCTCCGTTTGCAGCCCAAATAAATGCTTCACAGAGTTCAAGAAACAGACACATCTCAACATAAACTGTTCAGAGGAGACTGTGTGAATCAGGCTTCATGGTCGAATTGCTGCAAAGAAATCACTACTAAAGGACACCAATAATAAGAAGAGAATTGCTTGGGCTAAGAAACACGAGCAATGGACATTAGACTGGTGGAAATCTGTCCTTTGGTCTGATGAGTCCAAATTGTAGATTTTTGGTTCTAACTGCCGTGTCTTTGTGAGACGCAGAGTAGGTGGATGATCTCCACATGTGTGGTTCCCACCGTGAAGCATGGAGGAGGAGGTGTGATGGTGCTTTGCTGGATGCACTGTCAGTAATTTATTTAGAATTCAAGGCACACTAAACCAGCATGGCTACCATAGCATTCTGCGGCTACTTTGAATAATATAACATTAAGAAAGATATATATATATATTTAACACTTTTTGATTACTGCTTGATTCCATATGTGTTTTTCATAGTTTTGATGTCTTCACTATTATTATACAATATTGAAAATAGTAAAAAATGAAGAAACACCCTTGAATGAGTAGGTGTGTCCAAACGTTTGACTGCTGCTCTATGTTAATTAAATGCTCCTGTCCACTGGATCTGATGCCTTGGGTGTGAGAAAAGCACTTTACAAATTAAATGAATTATTATCACTCACCTTTCTCCCTGTCATTCGTTTGTGTGTGTGTGTGTGTGTGTGTGTGTGTGTGTGTGTGTGTGTGTGTGTGTGTGTGTGTGTGTGTGTGTGTGTGTGTGTGTGTGTGTGTGTGTGTGTGTGTGTGTGTGTGTGTGTGTGTGTGTGTGTGTGGGCGGGCGGGCGGGGGCGTGCGTGCGTGCGTGCGTGCGTGCGTGCGTGCGTGCGTGCGTGCGTGTGTGTGTGTGTGTGTGTGTGTGTGTGTGTGTGTGGGCGGGTGTGTGTGTGTGGGTGTGGGTGTGTGTAATGTTCCACCAGATCACACTGTTCCTGTCATTAGCCTCGGGTAGCATTGACATCTGAACACTGAAGCCGTTATGCAAGAGGTTACACACACAGACGTCACAGTGAGACCACTGCCACATGCTGCTCTGTCACCCTGCCACTCTGCTCTCTGGATCTGACTGAGTTGTGTAATGAAGTGTGTCCTGTAATATATTGTATTTCCTGTATTGTGAATAGATGCACTGCACCACACATCTATTCTAAAGAACTGGACCTGGAGTCAGAACAGCTGCTCCCCTTTTCTCAATCTATCTTCACAATCCCAGAGTTAGTGGGTGTTTGTGAGTGGTGTGTGTGTGTGTGTGTGTGTGTGTGTGTGTGTGTGTGTGTGTGTGTGTGTGTGTGTGTGTGTGTGTGTGTGTGTGTGTGTGTGTGTGTGTGTGTGTGTGTGTGTGTGTGTGTGTGTGTGTGTGTGTGTGTGTGTGTGTGTGTGTTCCACCAGATCACAGTGTCCAGGTCACACTGTTCCTGTCATTGGGCTCGGGTAGCGTTGACATCTGAACACTGAGGCCTTTATGAAAGAGGTTACACACACACAGACAATCTAACTTCACAAAGCCAGAGTTAGTGGGTGTTTGTGAGTGGTGTGTGTGTGTGTGTGTGTGTGTGTGTGTGTGTGTGTGTGTGTGTGTGTGTGTGTGTGTGTGTGTGTGTGTGTGTGTGTGTGTGTGTGTGTGTGTGTGTGTGTGTGTGTGTGTGTGTGTGTGTGTGTGTGTGTGTGTGTTCCACCAGATCACAGTGTCCAGGTCACACTGTTCCTGTCATTAGGCTCGGGTAGCGTTGACATCTGAACACTGAGGCCTTTATGAAAGAGGTTACACACACACAGACAATCTAACTTCACAAAGCCAGAGTTAGTGGGTGTTTGTGAGGGGGGATCTGTGTGTCTGGTGTGTGTATGTGGGGGGAGTCTGTGCGTCAGTGTGTGTGTCACTATACATGCCAGTGTGTGTGTCTGCATATGTGTGTGTGCCAGCCCATGTATGTACAGTGTGTGTGTGTGTGTGTGTGTGTGTGTGTGTGTGTGTGTGTGTGTGTGTGTGTGTGTGTGTGTGTGTGTGTGTGTGTGTGTGTGTGTGTGTGTGTGTGTGTGTGTGTGTGTGTGTGTGTGTGTGTGTGTGTGTGTGTGTGTGTGTGTGTGTGTGTGTGTGTGTGTGTGTGTGTGTAATGACATATTGATCAAGGGCAGTTGAAGTGGCAGTCAATCAAAACAATGGGGGATCTGTCAGCATTCCACAGGATGCTTCTGATTGGCTATTACCAAGGAGCAGATTGCCCTGATGACCAATAAGGTCTTGGCTTAGCCCCTGAGCGTGATCAATCATTGGATGGAGCCGGTGCTATTTCACTGTTATTGAGAGCTATTGACAGAGTTGGAGAGAGAAGATTAGTCCACAACTACACCTTTCCATCTGTCTCTAAGAGAGGGAGAGATTGTAAGGTATAGTGTTTAGAGATCGCAAGGCTGTATGTATTCACACCAGAGAGAAAGAGAGAGAGAGAGAGAGAGAGAGAGAGAGAGAGAGAGAGAGAGAGAGAGAGAGAGAGAGAGAGAGAGAGAGAGATGGTGAGATAGAGAGACAGAGGGCAGTGTTTTATGTCTGTGGAACATTGTACTCTCTGCTCTTCTAACAGTCTCTGTCTGCTAGTAGCTGCAGGACTGTAGCATCCAAGACAGTGTTATAAGCACCTCTATACCATTGTGTGTGCATGTGCGCGTGCGTATTGTCTACCAACACTTTAATTTAGCTTCCTGCTGTAAGTCACCCTGGTTGCTGGCACCAGCCCTGCATAGATATACAGCAGAGGAAGGATGCATGAATATCCACAGTGTGTGTGTGTGTGTGAGAGAGAGAGAGAGGGTCTGCTATACAAACTGCTATACAAGCTATACAAACTGATGGAAAGTGGTGTTGGGGGTCAAACATACGACATTATAAAATCCATGTACACAAACAACAAGTGTGCGGTTAAAATTGGCAAAAAACACACACATTTCTTCACACAGGGTCGTGGGGTGAGACAGGGATGCAGCTTAAGCCCCACCCTCTTCAACATATATATCAACGAATTGGCGAGGACACTAGAAAAGTCTGCAGCACCCGGCCTCACCCTACTAGAATCCGAAGTCAAATGTCTGCTGTTTGCTGATGATCTGGTGCTTCTGTCACCAACCAAGGAGGGCCTACAGCAGCAACTAGATCTTATGCACAGATTCTGTCAGACCTGGGCCCTAACAGTAAATCTCAGTAAGACCAAAATAATGGTGTTCCAAAAAAGGTCCAGTCACCAGGACCACAAATACAAATTCCATCTAGACACTGTTGCCCTAGAGCACACAAAAAACTATACATACCTTGGCCTAAACATCAGCGCCACAGGTAACTTCCACAAAGCTGTGAACGATCTGAGAGACAAGGCAAGAAGGGCATTCTATGCCATCAAAAGGAACATAAATTTCAACATACCAATTAGGATTTGGCTAAAAATACTTGAATCAGTCATAGAGCCCATTGCCCTTTATGGTTGTGAGGTCTGGGGTCCACTCACCAACCAAGACTTCACAAAATGGGACAAACACCAAATTGAGACTCTGCACGCAGAATTCTGAAAAAATATCCTCCGTGTACAACGTAGAACACCAAATAATGCATGCAGAGCAGAATTAGGCCGATACCCACTAATTACCAAAATCCAGAAAAGAGCCGTTAAATTCTATATCCCCTAAGCAAGCTGGTCCTGGGGCTCTGTTCACAAACACAAACACACCATACAGAGCCTCAGGACAGCAGCACAATTAGACCCAACCAAATCATGAGAAAACAAAAAGATAATTACTTGACACATTGGAAAGAATTAACAAAAAAACAGAGCAAACTGGACTGCTATTTGGCCCTACACAGAGAGTACACAGCGGCAGAATACCTGATCACTGTGACTGACCCAAAATTAAGGAAAGCTTTGACTATGTACAGACTCAGTGAGCATAGCCTTGCTATTGAGAAAGGCCGCCGTAGGCAGACATGGCTCTCAAGAGAAGACAGGCTATGTGCTCACTGCCCACAAAATGAGGTGGAAACTGAGCTGCACTTTCTAACCTCCTGCCCAATGTATGACCATATTAGAGAGACATATTTCCCTCAGATTACACAGATCCACAAAGAATTCGAAAACAAATCCAATTTTGATAAACTCCCATATCTACTGGGTGAAATTCCACAGTGTGCCATCACAGCAGCAAGATTTGTGACCTGTTGTCATGAGAAAAGGGCAACCAGTGAAGAACACACACCATTGTAAATACATATGCTTATTTATTTGATCTTGTGTCCTTTACCACTTGTACATTGTTAAAACACTGTATATATATAATATGACATTTGTAATGTCTTTATTGTTTTGAAACTTTTGTATGTGTAATGTTTACTGTTAATTTTGTATTGTTTATTTCACTTTATATATTCACTTTATATATTATCTACCTCACTTGCTTTGGCAATGTTAACACGTTTCCCATGCCAATAAAGCCCTTGAATTGAATTGAGAGAGAGAGAGAGAGAGAGAGAGAGAGAGAGAGAGAGAGAGAGAGAGAGAGAGAGAGAGAGAGAGAGAGAGAGAGAGAGAGAGAGAGAGAGAGAGAGAGAGAGCACGGAGGGAGGAACGTTATCTGGTCTACAGCCCCAGGCAGGCAGGCAGAGTGAAGAAGAGAGGACAGAGAGAGAATTAGATAGAGGAAAAGGGATGAGAGAGAGGAGGGGAAAAGCAGGATGCTAAGAAAGAAATCATTAAGATGGCGAGAAAGCAGCTTGAGGGTGGAAGGAAGGAGAGAGAGGAGGGCTAGCCATTTGTTTCCTCAATCTTCTTTATTGTAAGTAACAAGTCAATCTGACAGTCATCATATTGGAAATAAGAATCATCCACTTCCTTTAATTTCAGCGTGGAACAGCTTCTATAGGCTGAGGATTTAAGAACACTGTCCCGCCTACCATTAGGCTAAGGATTATTTTCTGTGTCACAATGAATGGCCAATGCTGGAGGGAGTGTGCACAGTGATGGCTGAGCTACGGTTAGAGAAAGCATAAACCAAGGGTGTTTCAGAGCGTTCCTTAGTGTGTGTGTGTGTGTGTGTGTGTGTGTGTGTGTGTGTGTGTGTGTGTGTGTGTGTGTGTGTGTGTGTGTGTGTGTGTGTGTGTGTGTGTGTGTGTGTGTGTGTGTGTGTGTGTGTGTGTGTGTGTGTGTGTGTGTGTGTGTGTGTGTGTGTGTGTGTGTGTGTGTGTGTGTGTGTGTGTGTGTGTGTGTGTGTGTGTGTCTCTCTATCACTCTCCCACTCTCTGTCTCTCATTCGATTTCTCTCTTTCCTTCTGTCTCTCTCTATCTCTCCCATTCTTTCAATCTTCTCTTTCCTACTCTATCTCTGTCTCTCTCCTACTCTCTATTTGTCTATCTGTCTCTCTCCTACTCTCTATTTGTCTATCTGTCTCTCTCTCTCTCTCTCTCAATGCAATTCAAGGGGCTTTATTTGCATGGGAAACGTATGTTAACATTGCCAAAGCAAATTAAATAGATAATATACAAAGTCAAATAAACAATAAAAATGAACAGTAAACATTACACTCACAGAAGTTTCAAAAGAATAAAAATATTACAAATGTCATATTATGTCTATATACAGTGTTGTAACGATGTGCAAATGGTTAAAGTACAAAAGGGAAAATAAATAAGCAGAAATATGGGTTGTATTTACAATGGTGTTTGTTCTTCACTTGTTGATCTTTTCTTGTGACAACAGGTCACAAATCTTGCTGCTGTGATGGCACGCTGTGGTATTTCACCCAGTAGATATGGGGGTTTGTCAACATTGGGGTTTTTCAAATTCTTTGTGGATCTGTGTAATCTGAGCAAAATAAACTCAACAAAAAAAGAAACCTCCTCTCACTGTCAACTGCGTTTATTTTCAGCAAACTTAACATGTGTGAATATTTATATGAACATAACAAGATTCAACAACTGAGACATAAACTGAACAAGTTCCACAGACACGTGACCATCAGAAATTGAATAATGTGTACCTGAACAAAGGGGGGGTCAAAATCAAAAGTATCAGTCAGTATCTGGTGTGGCCACCAGCTGCATTAAGTACTGCACTGCATCTCCTTCTCGTGGACTACACCAGATTTGACCGTTCTTGCTGTGAGGTGTTACCCCACTCTTCCAACAAGGAACCTGAAAGTTCCAGGACATTTCTGGGGGGGAACGGCCCTAGCCCTCATCCTCCAATCCAACAGGTCCCAGACGTGCTCAAGAGATCCGGGCTCTTTGCTGGCCATGGCAGAACACTGACATTCCTATCTTGCAGGAAATAATGTACAGAACGAGCAGTATGGCTGGTGGCATTGTCATGCTAGAGGGTCATGTCAGGATGAGCCTGAAGGAAGGGTACCACATGAGGGAGGAGGATGTCTTCCCTGTAATGCACAGTGTTGAGATTGCCTGCAATGACAACAAGCTCAGTCCATTGATGCTGTGGCACACCACCCCAGACCATGACGGACCCTCCACCTCCAAATCGATCCCGCTCCAGAGTACAGGCCTCAGTGTAACGCTCATTGCTTTGACGATAAATGCGAATCCGACCATTACACCTGGTGAGACACAACCACGACTCATCAGTGAAGAGCACTTTTTACCAGTCCTGTCTGGTCCAGCGATGGTGGGTTTGTGCCCATAGGTGACGTTATTGCCGGTGATGTCTGGTGAGGACCTGCATTACAACAGGCCTACAAGCCCTCAGTACAGCCTCTCTCAGCCTATTGCGGACAGTCTGAGCACTGACGGAGGGATTTTGCGTTCCTGGTATAACTTGGGCAGTTGTTGTTGCCATCCTGTACCTATCCCACTGGTGTGATGTTCAGATGTACCGATCCTGTGCTGGTGTTGTTACACGTGGTCTGCCACTGCGAGGACAATCGGCTGTCCGTCCTGTCTCCCTGTAGCTCTGTCTTAGGCGTCTCACAGTACAGACATTGCAATTTATTGCCCTGGCCATATCTGCAGTCTTCATGCCTCCTTGTGCAGCATGCCTAAATCACATTCACACAGATGAGCAGGGACCCTGGGCATCTTTCTTTTGGTGTTTTTCAGAGTCAGTAGAGAGGCCTCTTTGGTGTCCTAAGTTTTCATAACTGTGACCTGAATCGCCTACCATCTGTAAGCTGTTAGTGTCTTAACGACTGTTCCACAGGTGCATGTTCATTAATTGTTCGTGGTTCATTGAACAAGCATGGGAAACAGTGTTTAAAACCTTTGCAATGAAGATCTGTGAAGTAATTTGGATTTTTACAAATTATATTTGAAAGACAGGAAAAAGGGCCTCTCTCTCTCTCTCTCTCTCTCTCTCTCTCCTTTAAACTGTGGTTACTGTCTCTGTTTCTCCTATCCTCTCTTGCTCTACTCTTCATACAACAGCTAGTTATTCCTTTTTCACCCCTACTCAGTCTATCCTTCTCTTTCTTCCACCGTCTCTACTCAGTCTATCCTTCTCTTTCTTCCACCGTCTCTACTCAGTCTATCCTTCTCTTTCTTCCACCGTCTCTACTCAGTCTATCCTTCTCTTTTTTCCACCGTCTCTACTCAGTCTATCCTTCTCTTTCTTCCACCGTCTCTACTCAGTCTATCCTTCTCTTTCTTCCACCGTCTCTACTCAGTCTATCCTTCTCTTTCTTCCACCGTCTCTACTCAGTCTATCCTTCTCTTTCTTCCACCGTCTCTACTCAGTCTATCCTTCTCTTTTTTTCCACCGTCTCTACTCAGTCTATCCTTCTCTTTCTTCCACCGTCTCTACTCAGTCTATCCTTCTCTTTTTTCCACCGTCTCTACTCAGTCTATCCTTCTCTTTCTTCCACCGTCTCTACTCAGTCTATCCTTCTCTTTCTTCCACCGTCTCTACTCAGTCTATCCTTCTCTTTCTTCCACCGGCTCTACTCAGTCTATCCTTCTCTTTCTTCCACCATCTCTACTCAGTCTATCCTTCTCTTTTTTCCACCGTCTCTACTCAGTCTATCCTTCTCTTTCTTCCACCGTCTCTACTCAGTCTATCCTTCTCTTTCTTCCACCGTCTCTACTCAGTCTATCCTTCTCTTTCTTCCACCGTCTCTACTCAGTCTATCCTTCTCTTTCTTCCACCGTCTCTACTCAGTCTATCCTTCTCTTTTTCCACCGTCTCTACTCAGTCTATCCTTCTCTTTCTTCCACCGTCTCTACTCAGTCTATCCTTCTCTTTTTTCCACCGTCTCTACTCAGTCTATCCTTCTCTTTCTTCCACCGTCTCTACTCAGTCTATCCTTCTCTTTCTTCCACCGTCTCTACTCAGTCTATCCTTCTCTTTTTTCCACCGTCTCTACTCAGTCTATCCTTCTCTTTTTTCCACCGTCTCTACTCAGTCTATCCTTCTCTTTCTTCCACCGTCTCTACTCAGTCTATCCTTCTCTTTTTTCCACCGTCTCTACTCAGTCTATCCTTCTCTTTCTTCCACCGTCTCTACTCAGTCTATCCTTCTCTTTCTTCCACCGTCTCTACTCAGTCTATCCTTCTCTTTCTTCCACCGTCTCTACTCAGTCTATCCTTCTCTTTCTTCCACGTCTATCTTCTCCACTCTCTTTTTCTGTCTCCATAACATTCCTTGTTTCTTTTTATTACAGTGCTTCAGTTCCCCAGACCTCATACTATCTCTTTATTTCTCTAAATTAGCTCTCTCATCTCTCCCCTTTCTGTCTATCCATTTCGACATCCCATCTTCCCCTGCCACACAATTTCACTTAATGCATCTCTCCTTCCCTGTGTCCACCCAGACACACAGGCCCTCAGTCACTGACACCAGTGACTGAGGGCCTGTGGAGGTTGGTGTGTATAGCCTCTCAGATCAGTGGTAGGGGTGAACCACAGTGCAGTTTGATGCTCAGGAGGTTGGTGTGTATAGCCTCTCAGATCAGTGGTAGGGGTGAACCACAGTGCAGTTTGATGCTCAGGAGGTTGGTGTGTATAGCCTCTCAGATCAGTGGTAGGGGTGAACCACAGTGCAGTTTGATGCTCAGGAGGTTGGTGTGTATAGCCTCTCAGATCAGTGGTAGGGGTGAACCACAGTGCAGTTTGATGCTCAGGAGGTTGGTGTGTATAGCCTCTCAGATCAGTGGTAGGGGTGAACCACAGTGCAGTTTGATGCTCAGGAGGTTGGTGTGTATAGCCTCTCAGATCAGTGGTAGGGGTGAACCACAGTGCAGTTTGATGCTCAGGAGGTTGGTGTGTATAGCCTCTCAGATCAGTGGTAGGGGTGAACCACAGTGCAGTTTGATGCTCAGGAGGTTGGTGTGTATAGCCTCTCAGATCAGTGGTAGGGGTGAACCACAGTGCAGTTTGATGCTCAGGAGGTTGGTGTGTATAGCCTCTCAGATCAGTGGTAGGGGTGAACCACAGTGCAGTTTGATGCTCAGGAGGTTGGTGTGTATAGCCTCTCAGATCAGTGGTAGGGGTGAACCACAGTGCAGTTTGATGCTCAGGAGGTTGGTGTGTATAGCCTCTCAGATCAGTGGTAGGGGTGAACCACAGTGCAGTTTGATGCTCAGGAGGTTGGTGAAGCTGATCTGATGTTTGGTGTTCCAGGCTGTCTGACTGCCGCCCCTCAGACCTGTTGTTCTCTCCTCTTGTATTAACACAGAACATTAGTCCCAATTAGAAACCTCTCCTTGAACTCAAATGGCCTATGGGTTGTTTAAACAACTAACATTTGCATTTGGAACAAGGTCTTTGAAATAAAAACAGGAATATTAAACAGACTGCAAGAAGAACAAAAGCTGATTCAAATGGTAATACAATACAAACCCAAAGTGAAGCATCTGAAGTGCATAATTACTTACAGACAGATGTACTTACAGACAGAATCACAGAAGGGGCAGACAATATCACACATGAACAGAAGTACTGCATCAGGCAAGAGAGTACTGCCTAATGGTTTCAATATTCTCTTCCATCAAACTACAGTGAATAGAATACCAGATCAGTCTCTAGCTGCAACTATCCTATATACAGCAGTACAGGCAAATGTGCTGTATAGCCTATCCTATATACTGATGGGATCACTCAGTGCTGTTGTCACGCCCTGACCTTAGAGAGCCTTTTTATGTCTCTATTTGGTTTGGTCAGGGTGTGATTTGGGGTGGGCATTCTATGTTTTGTTTTCTATGATTTTGTATTTCTATGTTTTTGGTTCTCAATCAGGGACAGCTGTCTATCGTTGTCTCTGATTGGGAACCATACTTAGGTAGCCCTTTTCCCTCATTTCTCTGTGGGAAGTTAACTTTGTTTGTGGCACATGGCCCTTAAGCTTTTTTTAAGGACTATGTTTTGTATTGTTTATTGTTTTGTTGGCGTCACTCAAAATAAAAGGATTATGTACGCTCACCACGCCAAGCTTTGGTCCAGATCTTTCGACGGCCAAGACAACTGTATGATGCACTGATGTACTGACTCCACACAGTGCTCCCACCTACCCACCCACACATCAGATATACACAAACACAGACACACACACACCATACAAACACAATCACATAGACACACACACACACACAGGTTATAGATTAAATGATTCAGATGACATTTGCTCTCTCATTGTCAGGTTTTGCTGCCGTGGCAACAGAGGCGAGGATGAGAGAAGGGGCAGAGAGAATGAAGGAGAGAGAGAAGAGAGAACGAGAGAGAGATAGAGAGAGAATGAGGGAGAGAGAGGGCAGGGAGAATGGGGGAGAGAGTGAGAGAGCAGAGAGAATGAGGGACAGAGAGAGAGCAGAGAGAGTGAGGGAGAGAGAGAGATCAGGGAGAATGTGGGAGAGAGAGAGAGCGCAGAGAGAATAAGAGACAGAGACAGAGCAGAGAGAATGAGGGAGAGAGAGAGCAGAGAGAACGAGGGAGAGAGAGAGAGATCGAGGAGAATGAGGGAGAGAGAGAGCACAGAGAATGAGGGCGAGAGAGAGATCAGGGAGAATAAGGGAGAGAGAGAGCAGGGAGAATGAGGGAGAGAGAGAGAGCAGAGAGAATAAGGGAGAGGGATTGAGAGCAGAGAAAATGAGGGAGCGAGAGAATGAACAGGGAGAATGAGGGAGAGAGAGCAGGGAGAAGAGAGAATGAGGGAGAGAGAGCAGGGAGAAGAGAGAATGAGGGACAGAGAGAGCGGGGCAAGGGAGAGAGGAAGCGAGTGTGTGTGTGTGTGTGTGTGTGTGTGTGTGTGTGTGTGTGTGTGTGTGTGTGTGTGTGTGTGTGTGTGTGTGTGTGTGTGTGTGTGTGTGTGTGTGTGTGTGTGTGTGTGTGTGTGTGTGTGTGTGTGTGTGTGTGTGTGTGTGTGTGTGTGTGTGTGTGTGTGTGTGTTTCTCTCTGTGTGTGTGTGTTTCTCTGTTGTATAACTCTGTCACCCACGAAGGGAGCTAAAATGAGTCATCTGAACTCCAGCCATCGCAGTATTCAACATGATGGAAAGAGACGTGGAGGAGAGAGAGAGAAAGATAGGGACAGTTTAGTCAAAGGTATTGTTTGGGGGTTTTGCATGTGAGGGTTTTATTGGTGTATTTGCCTGTAATAATTCACATTACTGTTAGCAGCAGGTTTTAATCCGTTCTGTTTTCAAACCCTCCAAGCCAAGTGATATGAGTCTCTGCATTAACTTTTCTGAACCACTGGAAAATCTTAAAAAGGATGCTCTTTGCTCTCACAGTTGCAGTCTCTTGGAGGTGTGCTACAGTTTAACTTGACTATACATGCAGTCTTCCAGCCTTTGACAGAACAAAGCAAGAGAAAACTACGCAGCTGGGTAGAATATAATCTACACCGTTACATAGGCTTTAGAAACTATTCACATGCCATAATAATGCCAAGCATTCTCCAAATGCCACTCAGGTCTTCACTGTCCAGTAACAATATATACCTAACATACCATGTGTGTTAGAGTGGCCTTACTGTTTCACAGGAGTCCAGAGAACACAGAATATAATATAATTGTGGTATGTGGTGAATATCATTAAGGTATGTGGGGAATATCATTCTGGTATGTGGGGACTATCAGCGAGGTATGTGGGGACTGTCAGTGTGGTATGTGGGGACTGTCAGTGTGACATGTGGGGACTGTCAGTCAGGTGTGTGGGGACTGTCAGTGTGGTATGTGGGGACTGTCAGTGTGGTATGTGGGGACTGTCTGTGTGATATGTGGGGACAGTCAGTCAGGTATGTGGGGACAGTCAGTGTGGTATGTGGGGACTGTCTGTGTGATATGTGGGGACAGTCAGTCAGGTATGTGGGGACAGTCAGTGTAGTATGTGGGGACTGTCAGTCAGGTATGTGGGGACTGTCAGGCAGGTATGTGGGGACAGTCAGTGTGGTATGTGGGGACTGTCAGTGTGGTATGTGGGGACTGTCAGTGTGACATGTGGGGACTATCAGTGTGGTATGTGGGGACTGTCAGTGTGGTATGTGGGGACTGTCAGTGTGGTATGTGGGGACTGTCAGTGTGGTATGTGGGGACTGTCCAGTGTGATATGTGGGGACTATCAGTGTGGTATGTGGGGACTGTCAGTGTGGTATGTGGGGACTGTCAGTGTGATATGTGGGGACTGTCAGTGTGGTATGTGGGGCCTGTCAGTGTGGTATGTGGGGACTGTCAGTGTGGTATGTGGGGACTGTCAGTGTGATATGTGGGGACTGTCAGTGTGGTATGTGGGGCCTGTCAGTGTGGTATGTGGGGACTGTCAGTGTGGTATGTGGGGACTGTCAGTGTGGTATGTGGGGACTGTCAGTGTGGTATGCGGGGCCTGTCAGTGTGATATGTGGGGACTGTCAGTGTGGTATGTGGGGACTGTCAGTGTGGTATGTGGGGACTGTCAGTGTGGTATGTGGGGACTGTCAGTGTGGTATGTGGGGACTGTCAGTGTGGTATGTGGGGACTGTCAGTGTGGTATGTGGGGACTGTCAGTGTGGTATGTGGGGACTGTCAGTGTGGTATGTGGGGACTGTCAGTGAAGTATGCGAGGATTGTCAGTGTGATATGTGGGGACTGTCAGTGTGGTATGTGGGGACTGTCAGTGTGGTATGTGGGGACTGTCAGTGAAGTATGCGAGGATTGTCAGTGGG
Organism: Oncorhynchus gorbuscha; assembly: GCF_021184085.1. Lineage (NCBI taxonomy): Eukaryota > Metazoa > Chordata > Actinopteri > Salmoniformes > Salmonidae > Oncorhynchus > Oncorhynchus gorbuscha. The sequence continues at coordinate 76,732,263 of NC_060187.1, forward strand.
GTATGTGGGGACTGTCAGTGGGGTATGTGGGGACTGTCTGTGTTGGTATGTGGGGACTCTCAGTGGGTTACATTTTACCCGGTAAGTTTACTGACAACACATTCTCATTTACAGCAATGACCTGGTGAATAGTTACAGGGGAGAGGAGGGGGATTGAATAAATTAATCAACTGGAAGCTGGGGATGATGGACATGACGGTATGAGGGCCAGATTGGAAATGAACACCCCATCTCTTACAATAAGTACCATGGGATCTTTAGTGACCACAGAGAGTCAAGACACCCGTTTAACCTCTCTGGTACAAGTGGGACGGTAGCGTCCCACCTCGACAATAGCCAGTGAAATTGCAGTGTCGTGTCTTTGGCTATGTTGGATTAAGTGATATGACATGCTATTCTATAAAATAATTTCTCCATAATTAATATTACCTGATTGAGCTAATCATGTAAATGTAATTAACTAGAGAGTCGGGGCACCATGAAAGAATATTTAGAGAGCTGTTATCTTCCGAATAAACTCTTAAAGACCTAGTATTATTTTACATCAATAGCAGTCAATATTAATCGTCACCTTAATTCAGTCTCATCTGAAAGTTGTAAATTCTTGGTTATCTTCACGAACCCTGGCTAACAAGTTGAATCAGCAATACAAAATTGGGTTTAATTATTTATTTACTAAATACCTAACTAATCACACAGAATTACACATACACATAATTAATCATAACTTGATTAGAAATGACGTCTTAAAGGAAAACGCCCCTAGCGGGTGGAACAGATATGACAGCTTGTTACACAAAAGACAAGGGGCTGGGTTTGAGTGAAAGAGCGGGAAGACTGAGGAACAAAGGACGAAGCTGTGCTATCGTAAATACAATATCTTATGCATTCTAAATTACCTCCCATTTGGAAAAAGCAATAAATATTTACTCTGAGCTGCGATTCAGTAGGTTGGTGGTAGATGGAAGGCCGTGTTGCCAAACCGAGTTCTTTGAAGAATGTCTCTGGTGGTCAATTGGATACATGGTAGTAACATCGTTGTGTGATAGACGGGATACTCTGTCTGTTCCTTCCTAACCCTCATTTGCAGCTGCTGTTGCTAACTCACCGGCTAGGAGGTATCACTTCTGTAGTGAATAAGAGTTCAAAGTTCATACCATTCGCAACCAAAGCTCACGCTGATGTTGGCTTCGTTCTGTAGTTATTATCTGAACCATTCTGACATCGGACCATAGTCCTCACATCCTCGGAACAAGAGGTTACATTGTCGTCAAGGCTTTATATAGTGGAGCGAGAAGGGTGTGTCTGAAAAGTTTTATAACCCATGACTCTTCACAGGGGCGGGCCACTGATTGAGCAGAGCCCTAACCTTATGAAAAGCATCTTGACTGGCTGCATCACCGCTTGGTATGGCAACTGCTTGGCATCAGGACGTTACAGAGGATAGTGCGTACGGCCCAGTACATCACTGGGGCTGAGCTCCCTGCCATCCAGGAGCTCTATACCAGGAGGTGTCAGAGGAAAGCCCTAAAAAATGTCAAAGACTCCCAAGTTATAGACTGTTGTCCCTTATACCGTGCGGCAAGCGGTACTGATGCACAAAGTCTCGAACCAACAGGACCCAGAACAGCTTCTACCTCCAAGACATAAGACTGCTAAATACTTAGTTAAATACTTAGTTAAACAGTTAACTAAATAGCTACCCGGACTATGTGCATCAACCCTTTTGTCACTAACTGTTTTGACTCATCACACTGCTGCTACTGTTTACTATCTGTCACTTTATTCTTAGTTATATGTACATATCTACCACAACTGCCTTGTACCCCTACTCATTGACTAGGTCAGTGGTTCTTAACCCTGTTGGAGGTACTGAACCCCACCAGTTTCATATGCGAATTCACCGAACCCTTAATTGGAAAAAATAAAATGTGATTTTTTCAAATTCAAAACATAGGTATATATTTTACTGGTGCACAAAATGAACTGTGCGTCAACATCACTGTGTTCAAAGAACAAAATTATCAAACCAGGATTTTCACACAAAAACAAAAACATAATAATGAATATTTACTGCAAATCAGTGTGACTTCTGCTGTTGCCTTTCGGAGACCAGTTCAGAAATGCGCGGCTTCACCTTGGCAAGTGCCACTCTCATGTCATTTTCACAACAAAGTCTGTTCCTTTTCTTTGCTTTTATGTCCAGCATCCTCGAAAAGGATTGCTCGCAAAGATATGTTGTAACAAACGGTATGAAAATCTTGAGAGCTTTCTTAGCAATAACAGGGTACGTTACCATTTGTTGACACCAAAATGTTGAAAGCGTTGTTGTTCTGAAGAGTTGCTGTTGAACCTGGCTCTGCTGAATTTCAATGATTTCATCTAGGTATTCATCATTGACATTTGTTGTCTCAACACTAAATGTGAACGGCTGTCTCACCCATGCTGGATATGACACTCTTGTAGGGAAGTATCAGTCGAGAGACTTTGCAAGCTCATCTAAGTGCGTGGCAATTGCTTGCTTCAGTTTCGCGGGTGCAGAAATGTCTCCGATTCCAGATACATCTTCGATCTTACTTACACAGTCGTCCAGCAGGGGAAAGTTTGCGAAGTTATTATATTCTGTTCGTCGTTTCCATAACGGTAGCTTTTTTTGAAAAGCCTTCAGGTTTTCCTCCGCTTCGATGATGTTGACTCCACCGCCCTGCATCTTTTGATTGAGATGATTGAGAGCTGCGAAGATATCAGCCACGTACGCTAAAATGAGAATGAACTCAGAATTTTTGTAGCAATCTGCATGACAATGTTGGTGCTCTTGCAAAAACAGGGCTAGTTCCACACACACGGCAAAAACACGATTCAGCACCTGTCCCCGGGATAACCACCAGCAACAAACCGATCCTCACAGCATCGTACGAAGTTGCTTACCTGATCGCAAAACAGGGCAAACGACACACCATTGGTGAAAGGATCGGTTTATTGCTGGATACAAATGCCGAGAACAGGCAGAGTAGCCTTTTCATCCAATCTGGCTCTCTTCATCTTGAATTCAGCGAGCGTTGTGTTCTTGTATTTCCCATCTCCATGCAGCTTAAAGAAGTGTTCTTAGTTTTTCAGGTGCTAGACTAGAATTACTCATCTTGGCATTGCAAATCATCCGCAAGCGGGGCGTGTCATCACGAATCATATGAGTCGGATGTGTGTCTTGACCTCCGCCGAACCCCTGAGACTGACTCACCGAACCCCTGGGGTTCGATCGAACCCAGGTTAAGAACCACTGGACTAGGTACTGGTACCCTGTTATCATTCATCTACTATTACTTTGATTATTACTTGTTTTACTTTTCTGTTATTATTTTCTTTCTCTCTGCATTGTTGGGGATTCAGATTCAGAAAACGTTCATGTCTTCGGGAAAGCAATGAATTTAGCAGCAGTCATAAAACATATCACATGTAAAAATATAAAAATAAATAGCAAAGGATATTTACAAGCAAATAGGCAGTTTCATTGTGCAATGCTAAGTGCAAATAGTCCAATATTTTGTTAAGTTGCAGAATTGCATTCGGAATAAAAGAGTACTTGGCCCTATGGACCTGCAGCCAGAAGGAAGGTGCTCGGAGTGGAGTGACTGAGGAGGGCCCATAAGTAAGCATTTCACTGTTAGTTCACACCTGTTATACAAAGCATGTGATGAATACATTTTGATGTGATTTTATGTAGTGTATACATGAGTGCCCTTCCTGTCTGTCTGTCTACAGTATGTTCCATGGGATGCTGCAGTGCAACACTGAGGAAAGTCAATTAGCTGGTGTGTAATGCCTTCATTAAGTACAGTGTAGAGCAGCAGAGCCATCATCACCCCAGGCTAACATGTTTATCATTCCACCGCCCGCCCCGCTGCCACTATGCTAATACAGTACATAAGGAAAAACCAATGCCCAAATAAGAAAAAGCGTGAATATTTACACAACTGCAAACATTTAATACAGGATTAGCAAAGGCTTCTTTCATAGTTCAATGAATCAGCACCCAAGTGGGGAGTGTGTGTGTGTGTGTGTGTGTGTGTGTGTGTGTGTGTGTGTGTGTGTGTGTGTGTGTGTGTGTGTGTGTGTGTGTGTGTGTGTGTGTGTGTGTGTGTGTGTGTGTGTGTGTGTGTGTGTGTGTGTGTGTGTGTGTGTGTGTGTGTCTTTTGTATGTGACTGGTTGCTACTAAAGTAGTGTGGGAATGACATCATTTGGAAGAGGAATTGCAGTTCATGTACACGTACTAATACACTATGCATCTGTTGTGCTATCTGACCTGGACCCAAATGTCCCAGGCATCCTCCATTAGATCTGGACCATGAAACAAGCCCATTCTACTGGTAAAGCTCTGCAGTCAGAACGCATTAGAATACTCCTAACTGCCTGGAAAGAGAGAATGTCCTTTTGTTTTCCAACTACAAATAAAATAACGTAGAAGTACCAAATGGGTTTAGAGGCAATAGAGAAAGACGGTATTAATTGAATCACCCATGTTAGATTTTAACAGCCATGGATGGTGGGCATTATCCTTAGCATTATAGCACTGCAGTAGTGATTAGAGGATGGTTATGGTCATAAGAAAGATATGGCTTAGCTACATCTTATTTCCAAATAGGAACAAGATAGTGGCCAAATTGTACAGGAAAGTAAAGAAGGAGACATAGACATAGTGTGCGATCTTAATTTGATCACTTTGTTGTCACAGAGAATATTCAACAGATATATAAATTGTAGTCTATTCAAAGTTTTAAAAAGGCTTCTAAAGTTTGTAATTCCCACTTTAAAATGTCAGACTTGACTAAAAATGTTATCAACCCCTAGAAAAGTGTCCATTAATTATAATCCACATTTCTTGTTAAGTGAGGATTATTTTCCTGCTGTGAGAAACTGGTCAAAATAAGATACTTGTCACGGCCGTCGTCGAAATGAGACCAAGGTGCAGCGTGGTGAGAGTACATTTTATTTGATAAAATATCGCCAACAAAACAAGGAAACGACCGTGAAGCTTACAAGGGCTATAGTGCACCTAACAAAGACAACTTCCCACAATGACAAAAGGGAAAAAGGCTGCCTAAGTATGATTCCTGGATGGTTATCTTCGCTCTGCAAATGCGGGGCGCTGGCACAGGACGCACTGGGCTCTACAGATGCCCCGGAGACATAGTGCGCAGAGCCGGCGCAGGATATTCTGGGCCGAAGAGACGCCCTGGAGACCAGGCACGCTGAGCCGGCACCATCCGTCCTGGCTGGATGCTCTGGGATGTAGCCACCTTGCGCTCCACCGCATAACACGGTGCCTGACCAGTACCACACGTTTCCCCACGGTAAGCACGAGGAGTTGGCTCAGGTCTCCAACCTGACTCAGCCAATCTACTCGTGTGCCCCTCCAAAATAATTTTGGGTGGCTGCCTCTCGTGCCTGCTCCGCTGTGCCAAATCCTCGTAACGTCGCCGCAATGTTTTAGCTGCTTCCAGTTCCTCCTTAGGACGGTGATATTCACCAGCCTGTGTCCAGGGTCCCTTGACTTCTAATATCTCCTCCCATGTCCATTCCTCCAGAAAGCGTTGCTCCTCCTTACCACGCTGCTTGGTCCGTTTGTGGTGGGAAGTTCTGTCACGGCCGTTGACGGAATGAAACCAAGGTGCAGTGTGGTGAGCATACATTTTATTTTATTATGTCAAATGTCGCCAACAAAACAACAAAATCAGGAAACGACCGTGAAGCTTACAAGGGCTATAGTGCCCCTAACAAAGACAACTTCCCACAATGACAAAAGGGAAAAGGCTGCCTAAGTATGATTCCAAATCAGAGACAACGATAGACAGCTGTCCCTGATTGAGAACCATACCCGGCAAAAACATAGAAATACAAAAACATAGAAAACAGAACATAGAATGCCCACCCAAATCACACCCTGACCAAACCAAATAGAGACATAAAAAGGCTCTCTAAGGTCAGGGCGTGACAATATAGTAGTTTTACAACCAGGATAGTCGTAAAACACTACAGAATCTTACAGAGAGGGATGGGCCAGTGTTTCTAATCAGTGGACTGTTTACTGTAATGACAAAATATTTTCTGGACATAGAAAAAAGGTAATAGTCTGACAGCACAGCATCTTACCAGAGGTGTGCATGACCTCAAATGTGTTCTGGAAGGATGGATGTAAGCCTAGTTATTTTCACAGTCTCGCTCTGGCTCTCCCTCTCTGTGCCTCCCCAGTTCCAGCTTGGCCAGGTGAGTTACTGCCAGGACCCCTCCCCCCTCAGATCTGAGTTGTCCATTACAGTGCCTGTCAGCCTGCCACACATTGAATATTCCTACTCTGAAAGCACACACGTGATGAAGGGTTTAGAGGGAGGAGAGGCAGAAGGGAAGGAAGAGAGTAAAGCAGGGAAGGGCAGTAAGATGGGGAATGGAAGAGAAAGAGAAAAGGGAGGATGGAAAGAGGAGAGGAGAAGATGGAGAAGTGTTAGTGATTGGGAGCACGTCTTGGGGGATGTGGGTCAAAATGAAAATGTCAACAAACCAAAATATGTATGCCAACAGCTATAAGCTGATATATATAAACAAAGGGAGAGGGTGAGAGGATGAGAGAGAGTGTGAGAGGATGAGAGAGAGGGTGAGAGAGAGGGTGAGAGTGGGAGTGCGAGATGGAGGACATGGATGAGGAATGTGGGATGAGGAGGTAGAGGAGAGCTGGATAGAACCAGATATATATATATATATATATATATATATATATATATATATATATATATATATATATATATATATATATATATATATATATATATATATATATATATATATATCAAATCAAATAAAAGAGAGAGAGGGGGAGGCAGTGGGAGGAGGTGGAGAATGCTAACATCAGAGAGAGAACCAGGCTGTGTGCTGCTCATCAGGTAACATCAGATAGAGAACCAGGCTGTGTGCTGCTCATCAGGTAACATCAGATAGAGAACCAGGCTGTGTGCTGCTCATCAGGTAACATCAGATAGAGAACCAGGCTGTGTGCTGCTCATCAGGTAACATCAGATAGAGAACCAGGCTGTGTGCTGCTCATCAGGTAACATCAGATAGAGAACCAGATGTGTGCTGCTCATCAGGTAACATCAGATAGAGAACCAGGCTGTGTGCTGTTCATCAGGTAACATCAGAGAGAGAACCAGGCTGTGTGCTGCTCATCAGGTAACATCAGATAGAGAACCAGGCTGTGTGCTGCTCATCAGGTAACATCAGATAGAGAACCAGGCTGTGTGCTGCTCATCAGGTAACATCAGATAGAGAACCAGGCTGTGTGCTGCTCATCAGGTAACATCAGAGAGAGAACCAGGCTGTGTGCTGCTCATCAGGTAACATCAGATAGAGAACCAGATGTGTGCTGCTCATCAGGTAACATCAGATAGAGAACCAGGCTGTGTGCTGTTCATCAGGTAACATCAGAGAGAGAACCAGGCTGTGTGCTGCTCATCAGGTAACATCAGATAGAGAACCAGGCTGTGTGCTGCTCATCAGGTAACATCAGATAGAGAACCAGGTGTGTGCTGCTCATCAGGTAACATCAGATAGAGAACCAGGCTGTGTGCTGCTCATCAGGTAACATCAGATAGAGAACCAGGCTGTGTGCTGCTCATCAGGTAACATCAGATAGAGAACCAGGCTGTGTGCTGCTCATCAGGTAACATCAGATAGAGAACCAGGCTGTGTGCTGCTCATCAGGTAACATCAGATAGAGAACCAGGCTGTGTGCTGCTCATCAGGTAACATCAGATAGAGAACCAGGCTGTGTGCTGCTCATCAGGTAACATCAGATAGAGAACCAGGTGTGTGCTGCTCACCAGGTAACATCAGAGAGAGAACCAGGTGTGTGCTGCTCATCAGGTAACATCAGAGAGAGAACCAGATGTGTGCTGCTCATCAGGTAACATCAGAGAGAGAACCAGGCTGTGTGCTGCTCATCAGGTAACATCAGATAGAGAACCAGGCTGTGTGCTGCTCATCAGGTAACATCAGAGAGAGAACCAGGCTGTGTGCTGCTCATCAGGTAACATCAGATAGAGAACCAGGCTGTGTGCTGCTCATCAGGTAACATCAGATAGAGAACCAGGCTGTGTGCTGTTCATCAGGTAACATCAGAGAGAGAACCAGGCTGTGTGCTGCTCATCAGGTAACATCAGAGAGAGAACCAGGCTGTGTGCTGCTCATCAGGTAACATCAGAGAGAGAACCAGGCTGTGTGCTGCTCATCAGGTAACATCAGATAGAGAACCAGGCTGTGTGCTGCTCATCAGGTAACATCAGATAGAGAACCAGGCTGTGTGCTGCTCATCAGGTAACATCAGATAGAGAACCAGGCTGTGTGCTGCTCATCAGGTAACATCAGAGAGAGAACCAGGCTGTGTGCTGCTCATCAGGTAACATCAGATAGAGAACCAGATGTGTGCTGCTCATCAGGTAACATCAGAGAGAGAACCAGGCTGTGTGCTGCTCATCAGGTAACATCAGATAGAGAACCAGGCTGTGTGCTGCTCATCAGGTAACATCAGATAGAGAACCAGGCTGTGTGCTGCTCATCAGGTAACATCAGAGAGAGAACCAGGCTGTGTGCTGCTCATCAGGTAACATCAGATAGAGAACCAGGCTGTGTGCTGCTCATCAGGTAACATCAGATAGAGAACCAGGCTGTGTGCTGCTCATCAGGTAACATCAGATAGAGAACCAGGCTGTGTGCTGCTCATCAGGTAACATCAGATAGAGAACCAGGCTGTGTGCTGCTCATCAGGTAACATCAGATAGAGAACCAGGCTGTGTGCTGCTCATCAGGTAACATCAGATAGAGAACCAGGCTGTGTGCTGCTCATCAGGTAACATCAGATAGAGAACCAGGCTGTGTGCTGCTCATCAGGTAACATCAGAGAGAGAACCAGGCTGTGTGCTGCTCATCAGGTAACATCAGATAGAGAACCAGGCTGTGTGCTGCTCATCAGGTAACATCAGATAGAGAACCAGGCTGTGTGCTGCTCATCAGGTAACATCAGAGAGAGAACCAGGCTGTGTGCTGCTCATCAGGTAACATCAGATAGAGAACCAGGCTGTGTGCTGCTCATCAGGTAACATCAGAGAGAGAACCAGGCTGTGTGCTGCTCATCAGGTAACATCAGATAGAGAACCAGGCTGTGTGCTGCTCATCAGGTAACATCAGAGAGAGAACCAGGCTGTGTGCTGCTCATCAGGTAACATCAGATAGAGAACCAGGCTGTGTGCTGCTCATCAGGTAACATCAGAGAGAGAACCAGGCTGTGTGCTGCTCATCAGGTAACATCAGAGAGAGAACCAGGCTGTGTGCTGCTCATCAGGTAACATCAGATAGAGAACCAGGCTGTGTGCTGCTCATCAGGTAACATCAGAGAGAGAACCAGGCTGTGTGCTGCTCACCAGGTAACATCAGATAGAGAACCAGGCTGTGTGCTGCTCATCAGGTAACATCAGAGAGAGAACCAGGCTGTGTGCTGCTCATCAGGTAACATCAGATAGAGAACCAGGCTGTGTGCTGCTCATCAGGTAACATCAGAGAGAGAACCAGGCTGTGTGCTGCTCATCAGGTAACATCAGAGAGAGAACCAGGCTGTGTGCTGCTCATCAGGTAACATCAGATAGAGAACCAGGCTGTGTGCTGCTCATCAGGTAACATCAGAGAGAGAACCAGGCTGTGTGCTGCTCATCAGGTAACATCAGAGAGAGAACCAGGCTGTGTGCTGCTCATCAGGTAACATCAGATAGAGAACCAGGCTGTGTGCTGCTCATCAGGTAACATCAGATAGAGAACCAGATGTGTGCTGCTCATCAGGTAACATCAGATAGAGAACCAGGTGTGTGCTGCTCATCAGGTAACATCAGATAGAGAACCAGGCTGTGTGCTGCTCATCAGGTAACATCAGATAGAGAACCAGGTGTGTGCTGCTCATCAGGTAACATCAGATAGAGAACCAGGTGTGTGCTGCTCATCAGGTAACATCAGATAGAGAACCAGGCTGTGTGCTGCTCATCAGGTAACATCAGATAGAGAACCAGGCTGTGTGCTGCTCATCAGGTAACATCAGATAGAGAACCAGGCTGTGTGCTGCTCATCAGGTAACATCAGATAGAGAACCAGGCTGTGTGCTGTTCATCAGGTAACATCAGAGAGAGAACCAGGCTGTGTGCTGCTCACCAGTGTTGTGTCTTTGGCTATGCCGGATTAAGTGATATGACATGCTATTCTATAAAATCCTTTCTCTGTAATTAATATTACCTGATTGAGCTAATCATGTAAATGTGATTAACTAGAATGTCCACGAAAGAGTGTTTATAGAGCTGTTATCTTCCAAATTTACTCTGAAAGACCTAGTAATATTTTACATCAATAGCAGTCAACATTAATCGTCACCTTATTTCAGTCTCATCTGAAAGTTGACAATTCTTGGTTATCTTCATGAACCCTGGCTAACAAGTTGAATCAGCAATACAAAATGGGGTTTAATGATTTATTTACTAAATACCTAGCTAATCACACAGAATTACATATACACAGATTGCAAATTATGTCATTCAGAAAACGTCGCTGGTGGAAGGAGCCGACATGACGGCAGGTTACACAAAGGGAGAGGATTGGATTTGAGTGAAAGAGCTGGAAGACTGAGGAACAAAGGGAGAAGCTGTGCTATTGTAAATACAGTATCTAATGCATTCTAAATTACCGCCCATTTGGAAAAGGAAAATGCAATAAATATTTACTCTGAACTGCGCTTCGGTAGGTTGGTCGTAGATGCTGGTCGTGTTGCCCAACAGAGACCTTCCTGTCCTCGGAAGAATGTCTCTGGTGGTAAATTGGATACGTTGCAGTATCTTCGTTGTGTGTTAGACTGGTACGTCGTCCGTCCTTTCCTAGCCCACATTTATAGCTGCTGTTGCTAACTCAACGGCTAGGATGTCTCACTTCATTAGTGAATAAGAGTTCAAAGTTCATACCATTCACAACCAAATCTCACGCTGATGTTGGCTTAGTTCTGTAGTTGACATGTTAGTCCTTTTTAATGTATGGACCGTTGTCCTATTGTCCTCGGAACAGGAGGTTACATTTTCGTAAAGGGCTTATATAGTGGAGAGAGAGAAGTGTGTGTTTCATAGTTTATAACCCATGTCTCTTCACAGGGCTGGGCCACTGATTGAGCAGAGCTCTAACCTTATGAAAACCCAATTCTCTCATTTGGAAGCTACAATTACATTTAATCTTTTCACAAATAGTTTCATATTTAAACATTTAAATTGCACAACAATTCCATGTGTATCTGATGTCTAGAATGTGTAGACTTTCCCAGATACAGTTTATGTCGTCCTGTCATCAGTCATAATGTCTCAGATGACAACCGAACTGATATCAGATTCATTATGTATCAAAGCATATTTTCCACTGGTTGGATTACCGAAATATGGTTCCTTTCCCCCCACAGTTTGATGTTCCCAGACTCTCTATGTTTAACAAAGGCTATTCAAGAGTCCTTCAGTAGAGTCAAAAGAGAGAGGGGAGAAAGGTATTTATGAGGGGGGTCGTAAACCTTACCCACAGGCCAACGTCATGACACCAGCGAACATCAGAGTGAGAACCAGGTGGTGTGCTGCTCACCAGCTCCAGCTGCACCACGGCCGCTTTGCATGGCACAACGCACCAACCACACACACCAGTCAACCAGCCAGCCACCCAGCCAACCAACCAGTCGACCAGCCAACCAACCAGCCGACCAGCCAACCAGCCAACAAGCCAGCAAGCCTGGCAACTAGCCAGCCAACTAGCCAGCCAGCTAACCAGCCAACCAACCAACCAGCCAGCTAGCCTCATCTCCATGCTAAACCATGCTCTCCAGTAAGGGCTGCTGCTGCCTGGCCAGGATTGATAACGGATGAAAACACTACACACACTTACACACAATCACATAGACACACTCAGAGAGAAACAAACACATTATACGAGCAATTATATAGACACACACACAAACAGAGACAGACACATCCATGCACACGACATGCACACTACACACACACACACACACACACATACACACAGAGGCACAAAGATAGAAATGCACACACACCCGGACACACACACACATCAAACTCAGGCACGGTGCCTGATTCATCGTCTTCCCTCTGTTCCATTTGAGCCCCTTCCTTCTGCAGATGAAACAGCAGAGGGTTGGTAGTTCACCACCCCTGTGAGGAAGGTGGAGAGGAGCAATCACAAGGGGTAGGCTTTGGAGCACAAACAAATAAACTAAAAAGTAGCCTGAAAACATAATTTAGGCAGTCTGTGAGTCTATAAGGCCTGGTCCCATCTGGGGAAGAGAACCCAATGCACTCTGCTGCTCTCCAGCTTTGATTATTACTATAATGAAATAGTGAAATAGATAATGTTGGGCTGGGGGGAGCGTTTAAACAGCCCCAGTGTGTTTCTGCCTTTTTCAGTCTCATTGAGAGAGAGGAGGGGCCAAAAGAGAGGGAGGAGAGGAGGAAAGAGAGAGAGAGAGAGAAAGAGAGAGAGAAAGAGGAGTCAGGCTCAGTGGGAATTCCACATTCAGGGCACGGGAGGAGCCTCTGTTCTCCTCTGATAACAACGATAAAGAAAAACGACCTATCTGTGTACTCACTACACTAGGTAGTGGAATCCAACAATATCGGAGTACTGAAGAGGCTTATAACACGGACGGACGGACGGACGGGCGTATGCGTGCGCGTGCGCGTGTGTGTGTGTGTGTGTGTGTGTGTGTGTGTGTGTGTGTGTGTGTGTGTGTGTGTGTGTGTGTGTGTGTGTGTGTGTGTGTGTGTGTGTGTGTGTGTGTGTGTGTGTGTGTGTGTGTGTGTGTGTGTGTGTGTGTGTAGGAGCGGTTGGTTAGGAGGCAAGAACAGGAGGCAGGCTGGGATAGAGGCCAGGAGACCCAGCTTACTCTTTGCTCATTGAGTCAAGACATGAACCAATATGACTTCCTGCCGAGAAAGAGACGAACAAGGAGGAATGAAGGAACGACTGAGAGAATAAGGAAGTGGAAGAACTGAGGGAGGGAAGAAAGGAGTGAGATGAAGACTAGAGGGAGGGAGGAATTGTTGAATGAAGAGTGGGGTGAGGGAGGAAAGGACTGAGATGAAGAGAGGAGGAGTGGAGGAAAAGAAATGAGGTCTGGCACATGCCCTCTGTTCTGCTGACGGAGAGGAGAGGAGAGGAGAGGAGAGGAGAGGAGAGGAGAGGAGAGGAGAGGAGAGGAGAGGAGAGGAGAGGAGAGGAGAGGAGAGGAGAGGAGAGGAGAGGAGAGGAGAGGAGAGGAGAGGTTGGGCTTCAGAGAGAGAAGCCCTCTCAGTGTGCAGCAGCATGCAGGCAGGCAAGATGGCTGCAGGGGTAGAGAGATAAGCCAGCCAAATATGGTCATCAGGACCAAGCACTGTCCTAGTTTCACTAATGGGCAAAACCAGAGCTCACCTCACCGCCATCCAGAGAGACATGCCTTGTACGGTCAATGAATGGACAGTATCATCCGGGGGCTGTGCTGTAGTGGAATGAGTCATGTGTACAGAATAGCCACATGCTACACACACACACACACACACACACACACACACACACACACACACACACACACACACACACACACACACACACACACACACACACACACACACACACACACACACACGTCCCCTACCGCTGCTCCTCACAGAGAGGTGCTTGACATGATGACCCCATCTACAGAATGGTGATGAGAGGTGTTGCCAGCAGCACACGTCAAGAGAAAGAAAACAATGGAAAAGAGGAGTGTGTGTGTGTGTGTGTGTGTGTGTGTGTGTGTGTGTGTGTGTGTGTGTGTGTGTGTGTGTGTGTGTGTGTGTGTGTGTGTGTGTGTGTGTGTGTGTGTGTGTGTGTGTGTGTGTGTGTGTGTGTGTGTGTGTGTATTCATGTTTGTGTCAGTCCACCCAGTAACACAGTAGGCTGTAAACTCCTATCAATCAGTGAAGGCCCCCCTACGGTTTAGCTGCCATCAGCCCTGACACAACACGTCCATAGCCACGGGAAGTATGGGGGAGGGGCCGCTGCGATGATGGTGGGGGGGACTTGTTGCCCCGCTGCAGACGGCGATATTGGTCCGCTAATACCAGACTATTAAAGGCCCAGTACACTACTTCTGTGAAGATTTTTATTCAAATATATTTTTGTATTGTTTTGTTTAGTTATTTTTATTCTTATTTTCAGGTGTAGCTGCAGCACCCTCAGCACTCCGACTTCCTGCGGCTATGAACAGGTCATTCTAGGATCGAACTGACTGGTTCGGACTGACTGGATCTGACTGAGACAGGATCCTAGTGAAACTGAATGACTGATGTCACTATCTGTGTCTCTACACTGGTGTCTCGAGCGTTGCCCAGAGAATCAGAGTTCTGTGTGTCAAACTTTGAAGGGAAAATTAGTATCAGCACATACTGACAGTGAATGTCCTTCCTTTATTCTCTGTTCCATAATTGGGCAAACTGCTGTGCTGCATTTGAATCGGAGTATTGACTTTTTAAAATGTTATTTCAGTATGTTTCTATGACTAACTGACAGCCCAAGTACTGTGCGATGGGAGACAATTCCCATACGGACGTCATATGATCACTGGAGACTTTTGAGATCACAAATGTTAATCAAAAATCACAGCCATTAATTTGGCCCCTCTCTTTTGCTGCTCCCCAGGGGGTCTTGTCGCTATGTGTGTTGCTATGCAAATGATCAATCCCCTTCCATAGACGACCAACACAGAACAGAATATGGCGTGCTGATAGAGAGGAACTAGACTGACTTGGATCACACACATTAAACCCAGTCAGGCAGGCAGCAGCGGCTTCATAGGATGGAGGGCTAACCAACAGAGCAGACTCATCCAACAGTGACAAGTCAAGTGGCCAGCACTGCGCTGAGCAGACAACAGAGCCTGTCTGCATTCAGAGGGGGAGTGGAGGTTATCATCTTAACTTAGATGATTCAATAACGATACCCTCTTGGCTAAAATATACATTCAAAGGCCCTCTAACATGAAAGCTAGTTTCTGGAAACACAAACCAATGTTGTACTTTGGACTGAGCTTCACAGTTTACAACTTATGTATGGATTGAAATCCTGGCTGTACGTATCTGTACACAGGCGCATCCACACGCATACTCCTCTCAGAGTCTCACACCTATCGCTCCACTATACCCTGGGGTCCCAAAATCATTGCACACACACACACAGACATAACACTAATATCACGGGGGTTTGTTTGTTTCCTGAGCTACACATGTAGGCCCTGCAGTAACATCCCTCTCTCATCAAACACTCAGCTGTTGTGGGGTGCAGCAGGACCCGTGCTGGGGGTTTAGCGTTGTAGTGGCTGACAGATATAATCATGCACAGCTCTGTCACTGCTACAGCACTGATTACTGACTAAACACTGAAAATCCTTGTTTCTGTTTGTGTTTTTGTGCTGACAGCTGCTCCCTGCAGTAAGGTGTACAGAAGAAAATAAAAATATACAGGCAATGATTGGCATTCAATCATACCTGCAGTGTGGAAAAGCTGCAGAGGGCAAATCATATTACACCTGCAACACAATAAGAAGCTCATTCTGGGTAGTATGATTACTGTGATTAGACAAGGGGAAACAAAGCAGAACCCATTTGGCATGACATATGTGATTCTTCTGTATTGCAGGTTTGATATTGAAGCCAACCCACATCAGCCATGATAAATGTTTCTGCACAGAGAAAAACAAATGGATTGTGTCTAGGTTCTTGTTTTCTGTGGTAGCTGCTTGCAACTCTGAGGTGAAATCACTGCACAAAACAAAATAGTTGAGGCAAGAGAGAAGTAGTAGATTGAATCTAAAAGCAGGAAAACTACTGACGTGCAGTTGAATGACGAACACAAAGAATGAGAGAGGGAGAGGAGGGGGAGAGGAGGGAGAGAGAGAGATATCAGTGCAAGATGAGGTCACGTGCATGTGTGTATGTGTATGTGTTGTAACCAGGGGTTGGAAGAACAGAAACAGAACCAGGATCGAAAGTGAGCTATACAGTTCCGGAACAGAATCGCTATTTTAAAAGCATGCAAACCGGTTAATACCATTAGTTCTGAGCATTGTTGTACAGTTCCAGAAAAAAATGCAACAAAGCGCCCTGACAGTGTGTTTGTGTGTGTAGAATACCTGCCCCTCCCCCTCTAGAAGCACAGGCTACAGTACTGATGTTACAACCTTGTTTTTATTATTTCATCTTTATTTAAACAGGTAGGCCAGTTGAGAACAAGTTCTCATTTACAACTGCAACCTGACCAAGATAAAGCAAAGCAGTGCGACAAAAACAACAACACAGTGTTACACATGGGATAAACAAACATACAGTCAATAACACAATAGTAAATATATATACAGTGTGTGCAAATGTAGTAAGATTAGGGAGGTAAGGCAATAAATAGGCCATAGTGGCAAAATAATTACATTTTCGCATTAACACTGGAGTGATAGATGTGAATATGATGATGTGCAAGTAGAGATACTGGGGTGCAAAAGAGCAAAAATAAATAACAATATGGGGATGAGGTAGTTGGATGGGCTATTTACAGATGGGCGTTGTACATGTGCAGTGATCGGTAAGCTGCTCTGACAGCTGATGCTTAAAGTTAGTGAGGGAGATAAGTCTCCAGCTTCAGTGATTTTTGCAATTCGTTCCAGTCATTGGCAGCAGAGAACTGGAAGGAGAGGCTTTGGGGATGACAAGTGAAATACAGTATACCTGCTGGAGCGTGTGCTACAGGTGGGTATTGCTATGGTGACCAGTGAGCTGAGATAAGGCGGGGCTTTACCCAGCAAAGTCTTATAGATGACCTGGAGCCAGTGGGTCAGAAGATAGGGAGAGAGATTTTTCATTAGAGAAGAATGGATTAACTTTTTCAGTACTAGTTATTAAGGACACTATAGTCATCACATTTCACATTGGATTTATTAACTAGAAAAATATGTGTTTTTAATTCTGGTGCCGCTCTGCACACACAAGCTTGTTAGCTAGATCTGGTCCAGCATTAAGCCAACTGTAGAAAGTTCAAAGACATTCTAAGTTCCTCCATAGAAGCCGCTCCTGCGTAGGTCTAATTCTGTGGGCCTAATTCAGATAATGCAGGTCATAACAAGATGCCTCGTCCACCCTTTCTCCCCACCTGCAACATTTCAGTCGTATCTCGTGGCTTACACTTGTCTGCCCATCATGCATGTAAACAACTAGCTAGCTAGCTGCTCTATAGCAAGCTGCTCTATCCTCACTGATTAGTGAAGTAATTCAATGAGCTATTTTGGTTCCAACCCCTGGTTGTGGGTTTTAGATGGTAGTCCAGAGGATGCATGCTGCGTGTGTGTGTCTGTGCACTGTGTATCTGTGTAGGTGTGTTAGTGTTCAGACTGCTGTTGTGGGGCGGCAGGGTAGCCTAGTGGTTAAAGCGTTGGACTAGTAACCGGAAGGTTGCAAGTTCAAACCCCCGAGCTGACAAGGTACAAATCTGTCGTTCTGCCCCTGAACATGCAGTTAACCCACTGTTCCCAGGCCGTCATTGAAAATAAGAATGTGTTCTTAACTGACTTGCCTAGTTAAATAAAGGTCCAAAAAAATATATTAAAAAGAATTGCTGAGTAGTGTGAATGACACCTCAGGTAGATATTAGGCTATAAACAAGGATACCAGTCATAACATCACAGCCCAAAGGTGTCAACTGAATACACACTGACATACTGACATAGAGGTATATTTAGAGTCCTTGATATACACTGACAAAGAGTTCTATTTAGAGTCCTTGATACACACTGACAGAGAGTTCTATTTAGAGTCCTTGATACACACTGACAGAGTTATATTTAGAGTCCTTGATACACTCTGACAGAGAGTTCTATTTAGAGTCCTTGATACACACTGACAGAGAGTTCTATTTAGAGTCATTGATACACACTGACAGATAGTTATATTTAGAGCCCTTGATACACACTGACAGAGAGTGCTATTTAGAGTCCTTGATGCACATGTGCGTAAGTAAGCATCTGCCTCTTATTCCAAAGGTTGTAAGATCGAATCCAGCATAGAAAGTTATTTTTTATTTTTTTTACCTTAACCCTTACCTTCATTTTAGCCTAGGCATCCCGCTAGCAGGACAACTTCCGGGGGAAACTGGAGGGCGTGCAATTTGAATAAATAATCATACAAATTATGGATTTAGGCACATTTAAGTGTCTTATATCGGTTGAACGCTTAAATTATGGTTAATCTAACTGCACTGTCCAATTTACAGTAGAAAATGCCATGCAATTGTTTGAGGACTGTGCCCCACATCAAAATATGTTTCCTCCGGCACAGGTTTCATAAATTTACAAAAAGCGATTAAATATTCACTTACTTTTTGAAAATCTTCCTCTGATTTGTCATCCAAAGGGCACCAGCTATAACATGTAGTGTCGTTTTGTTCGATAAAATCCTTATTTAGGGATGGCGCCATCGATTTGAGTAATCCACTCGTTCAACATGCAGAGAAAGGAATCTGAAAATCTACCCCTAAACTTTGTTTCAACAAGTCAAAATATGTTTCTATTTAGTCCTCAGATACCTGAAAATGTAACCAAACTATAATATTTCTTACCGAAAGAAGTATGTTCAATAGGAAACCAATTTTGGCAGGTGTGTCCTGTCTTCATCCAAGACTGTGTCCCTGTACTAAAACTGATATTTCTTACTCGTTTTGGAAGTTACAAGCTTCAAACCTTGACCATAGACTGCTGATACCCTGTAGAAGCCATAGGAATTGCATCCTGGGAGCTAGAATTGAATATGCCTTCATACTTGCCATTATAAGAGCATTGTCTTTCAACAACAACAAAAAATGTCCAGTTGGATTTTCTTTGTATTTTCTCCTAACATATCTATTGTGTTATATTCTCCTACATTATTTTAACATTTCTACAAAGTGTTTTCTTCCCGATAGTACCAATTATATGCATATTCTGGCTTCAGGGCCTGAGCAACAGTCAGTTTTCTTTGGGCACGACATTCAGGTGGAAATTGAGAAAAGAAGGGGTTTAGCCCTAAGAAAATGTATTAGCCATTCAGAGTTAACGCCTTAACTTCACCCTGACATTACAAATCCTGAGTTAATGCCTTAACTTCACCCTGACATTACAAATCCTGAGTTAATGCCTTAACTTCACCCTGACATTACAAATCCTGAGTTAATGCCTTAACTTCACCCTGACATTACAAATCCTGAGTTAATGCCTTAACTTCACCCTGACATTACAAATCCTGAGTTAATGCCTTAACTTCACCCTGACATTACAAATCCTGAGTTAATGCCTTAACTTCACCCTGACATTACAAATCCTGAGTTAATGCCTTAACTTCACCCTGACATTACAAATCCTGAGTTAATGCCTTAACTTCACCCTGACATTACAAATCCTGAGTTAATGCCTTAACTTCACCCTGACATTACAAATCCTGAGTTAATGCCTTAACTTCACCCTGACATTACAAATCCTGAGTTAATGCCTTAACTTCACCCTGACATTACAAATCCTGAGTTAATGCCTTAACTTCACCCTGACATTACAAATCCTGAGTTAATGCCTTAACTTCACCCTGACATTACAAATCCTGAGTTAATGCCTTAACTTCACCCTGACATTACAAATCCTGAGTTAATGCCTTAACTTCACCCTGACATTACAAATCCTGAGTTAATGCCTTAACTTCACCCTGACATTACAAATCCTGAGTTAATGCCTTAACTTCACCCTGACATTACAAATCCTGAGTTAATGCCTTAACTTCACCCTGACATTACAAATCCTGAGTTAATGCCTTAACTTCACCCTGACATTACAAATCCTGAGTTAATGCCTTAACTTCACCCTGACATTACAAATCCTGAGTTAATGCCTTAACTTCACCCTGACATTACAAATCCTGAGTTAATGCCTTAACTTCACCCTGACATTACAAATCCTGAGTTAATGCCTTAACTTCACCCTGACATTACAAATCCTGAGTTAATGCCTTAACTTCACCCTGACATTACAAATCCTGAGTTAATGCCTTAACTTCACCCTGACATTACAAATCCTGAGTTAATGCCTTAACTTCACCCTGACATTACAAATCCTGAGTTAATGCCTTAACTTCACCCTGACATTACAAATCCTGAGTTAATGCCTGAACTTAACCTTAAACACTTTAAAATTTGACGTTTGCGACAACTTCGAAATTTGACATTTGAGAAACATGGATGAACGTCTCAGCACCACATGAGCATGAACAGCGGCTGTCTAGATAGAGAGACCTAACATAGCTGGCCTTAACCCTGTCTGTCCCCCTGTCCTTTTCCCTCCCTACCTCATTCCCTCCCTTCCTGTCACTCTCACTCTCTCGCTCTTTCCCTCCTTCCCTGCCTCCCATCTCTCTCCATCCATCCCACCCCTTCCCTATCTCCCTTCGCTCAATTCAGTTCAGTTCAAAAGGTATTTATTGGTGTGACCAGGTCTGGGTCTCAGTGACTGCCCTCTGACAGGGAACAGGGAACGCTACGCAGGAACGCAAGAGGGAGAGATCAGGAATCTCACTGTCGCCATCGGCGAACAGACGGATGCACGGGCGTTAAGTTAAGAGCAGGGGAAGTACAGATGGCTGGGGTTAACTGTGTTAATTGTGTTAAAGAGAACACACAAAGGGTAAATGAGAAGGCCCTTGCAGTCTACTGCCCCCCCTCCTCCTCCCTCTCTATGCTTTTTCCAGCCAACTTTAATAAGTGTGTGTTGATGTGTTTCATGCTGTATTATCCCACAGAGATGGGCTGTCCGTAGCATGTTAAACAGCTCACCAGCACTCTAGCGTCCGTCCGTCCGACACAGACAGACAGACAGACAGACAGACAGACAGACAGACAGACAGACAGACAGACAGACAGACAGACAGACAGACAGACAGACAGACAGACAGACAGGGAGGGAGGGAGGGAGGGAGGGAGGGAGGGAGGGAGGGAGGGAGGGAGGGAGGGGGAGGGAGGGAGGGGGAGGGAGGGAGGGAGGGAGGGAGGGAGGGAGGGAGGGAGGGAGGGAGGGAGGGAGGGAGGGAATATGTGATACAGCATCTGTCTAGACAGTGAAGGTGAGTGGGGATTCTATACAACATCTATGTATATATCTACACCTCAACCTGAGCCCTTACCATGAACAGACAGGATTTATTCATGCCTCTGGAGATGATTGGAAATCAAAAATAGCTGCTCAGTCAAGGAATCAAGGCTACAGAATAGTTTATCTTTTATCAAGTAACACCCTAGCAGCCAGTACTAAAGAAACACACGAGTCAGTTTAAAAGGTGGCCTATAAACCCACTTTATTTACTGCAAAATAGCATGCCTCTTTCCTTTGAAACATGTCCAAGGTAGAGCTACCTCCACATTCACAACACACACCTGCAGGTAGACAATAACCTGGCATCTGTTCAGAACACTGAACACAGCTGGGCCTCAAAACCCTGGCCAGCCTGTCTATTACAGAACCAATCATGTTCTGCACCTGGTCCAATCAACACTACTGTAGTCCATGGAAATGTGCCTCCTTTTCTATCATTTGTTTTTTGGTCTTTCGCTGAAAATATTTGATTGTACAATCAGGTGAAAATATGAATGTTTGAAAACCTAGGAAATTGGGGCCATGTCTGAATATCAAATGATGTCTTGTAGAAAAGACTGAAGGGAAGCGCTGCTGGGATACAATAGTAGAACTTTGTAGGTGGAAAGGGCTCTTTGGTAAAGAGTTAAAATAGTCATGAAAAAAACACAGAGGACCAAGGCACACCTCATATCATTAAAATGCCTTTATTGTTATGCCATGTTCAATAGAACAAAATGATGTCTGTTTAGGAGGGTGAAAGAGGCAGACTGCAGTCTTCTCTCTCTCTATAAGTAAAATAATGTCTGTTTAGGAGGGTGAAAGAGGCAGACTGCAGTCTTTTCTCTCTCTATAAGTAAAATGATGTCTGTTTAGGAGGGTGAAAGAGAGGCAGACTGCAGTCTTCTCTCTATAAGTAATGTTGAACATAATAAACGGCTCTCTATCCACTGGATGTGTACCAAACTCACTAAAAGTGGCAGTAATAAAGCCTCTCTTGAAAAAGCCAAACCTTGACCCAGAAAATATAAAAAACTATCGGCCTATATCGAATCTTCCATTCCTCTCAAAGATTTTAGAGAAGGCTGTTGCGCAGCAACTCACTGCCTTCCTGAAGACAAACAATGTATACGAAATGCTTCAGTCTGGTTTTAGACCCCATCATAGCACTGAGACGGCACTTGTGAAGGTGGTAAATGACATTTTGATGGCATCGGACCGAGGCTCTGCATCTGTCCTCGTGCTCCTAGACCTTAGTGCTGCTTTTGATACCATCGATCACCACATTCCTTTGGAGAGATTGGAAACCCAAATTGGTCTACACGGACATGTTCTGGCCTGGTTTAGGTCTTATCTGTCAGAAAGATATCAGTTTGTCTCTGTGAATGGTTTGTCCTCTGACAAATCAACTGTACATTTCGGTGTTCCTCAAGGTTCTGTTTTAGGACCACTATTGTTTTCACTATATATTTTACCTCTTGGGGATGTTATTCGAAAACATAATGTAAACTTTCACTGCTATGCGGATGACACACAGCTGTACATTTCAATGAAACATGGTGAAGCCCCAAAATTGCCCTCGCTAGAAGCATGTGTTTCAGACATAAGGAAGTGGATGGCTGCAAACTTTCTACTATTAAACTCGGACAAAACAGAGATGCTTGTTCTAGGTCCCAAGAAACAAAGAGATCTTCTGTTGAATCTGACAATTAATCTTAATGGTTGTACAGTCGTCTCAAATAAAACTGTGAAGGACCTCGGCGTTACTCTGACCCTGATCTCTCTTTTGAAGAACATATCAAGACCATTTCGAGGACAGCTTTTTTCCATCTACGTAACATTGCAAAAATCAGAAACTTTCTGTCCAAAAATGATGCAGAAAAATTAATCCATGCTTTTGTCACTTCTAGGTTAGACTACTGCAATGCTCTATTTTCCGGCTACCCGGATAAAGCACTAAATAAACTTCAGTTAGTGCTAAATACGGCTGCTAGAATCCTGACTAGAACCAAAAAATTTGATCATATTACTCCAGTGCTAGCCTCTCTACACTGGCTTCCTGTCAAAGCAAGGGCTGATTTCATTCTGAAGCTGACA
>NC_060187.1:76755725-76800104 GCF_021184085.1 Oncorhynchus gorbuscha
TGGGAGGGTGAACGGAAAGGCTCTGGAGCAACGAACCGCCCTTGCTGTCTCTGCCTGGCCGGTTCCCCTCTTTTCACTGGGATTCTTTGCCTCTAACCCTGTTACGGGGCTGAGTCACTGGCTTGCTGGGGCTCTCTCGTGCCGTCCCTGGGGGGGGTGCTTCACCTGGGTGGGTTGATTCACTGTTGTGGTCGGCCTGTCTGGGTTCCCCCACCTTGGGTTGTACCGTGTCGGAGATCTTTGTGGGCTATACTCGGCCTTGTCTCAGGATGGTAAGTTGGTGGTTGAAGATTTCCCTCTAGTGGTGTGGGGGCTGTGCTTTGGCAAAGTGGGTGGGGTTATATCCTTCCTGTTTGGCCCTGTCCGGGGGGTGTCCTCGGATGGGGCCACAGTGTCTCCTGACCCCTCCTGTCTCAGCCTCCAGTATTTATGCGTGGTCCTTCTGTAGCTCAGTTGGTAGAGCATGGCGCTTGTAACGCCAGGGTAGTGGGTTCGATCCCCGGGACCACCCATACGTAGAATGTATGCACACATGACTGTAAGTCGCTTTGGATAAAAGCGTCTGCTAAATGGCATATATTATATTATTATATTATATATATTATGCTGCAGTAGTTTATGTGTCGGGGGGCTGGGGTCAGTTTGTTTATCTGGAGTACTTCTCCTGTCCTATTCAGGTGTCCTGTGTGAATCTAAGTGTGCGTTCTCTAATTCTCTCCTTCTCTCTTTCTTTCTCTCTCTCGGAGGACCTGAGCCCTAGGACCATGCCCCAGGACTACCTGACGATGTCATAAGGTGAATGCACCAATTTGTAAGTCGCTCTGGATAAGAGCGTCTGCTAAATGACTTAAATGTAATGTAAATGTAATGACTCCTTGCTGTCCCCAGTCCACCTGGCCATGCTGCTGCTCCAGTTTCAACTGGCCTGGGCCCTAGGACCATGTCTCAGGACTACCTGACATGAGGACTCCTTGCTGTCCCCAGTCCACCTGGCCATGCTCCTGCTCCAGTTTCAACTGTTCTGCCTTACTATTATTCAACCATGCTGGTCATTTATGAACATTTGAACATCTTGGCCACGTTCTGTTATAATCTCCACCCGGCACAGCCAGAAGAGGACTGGCCACCCCACATATGCTCTCTCTAATTCTCTCTTTCTTTCTTTCTCTCTCTCGGAGGACCTGAGCCCTAGGACCGTGCCCCAGGACTACCTGACATGATGGCTCCTTGCTGTCCCCAGTCCACCTGACTGTGCTGCTGCTCCAGTTTCAACTGTTCTGCCTTATTATTATTTGACCATGCTGGTCATTTATGAACATTTGAACATCTTGGTCATGTTCTGTTATAATCTCTACCCGGCACAGCCAGAAGAGGACTGGCCACCCCACATAGCCCGGTTCCTCTCTAGGTTTCTTCCTAGGTTTTGGCCTTTCTAGGGAGTTTTTCCTAGCCACCGTGCTTTTACACCTGCATTGTTTGCTGTTTGGGGTTTTAGGCTGGGTTTCTGTACAGCACTTTGAGATATCAGCTGATGTACGAAGGGCTATATAAATAAATTTGATTTGATTTGATTTGATGTATGTTTAGGAGGGTGAAAGAGAGGCAGACTGCAGTCTTCTCTCTCTCTATAAGTAAAATGATGTCTGTTTAGGAGGGTGAAAGAGGCAGACTGCAGTCTTTTCTCTCTCTATAAGTAAAATGATGTCTGTTTAGGAGGGTGAAAGAGGCAGACTGCAGTCTTTTCTCTCTCTATAAGTAAAATGATGTCTGTTTAGGAGGGTGAAAGAGGCAGACTGCAGTCTTTTCTCTCTCTATAAGTAAAATGATGTCTGTTTAGGAGGGTGAAAGAGGCAGACTGCAGTCTTTTCTCTCTCTATAAGTAATATGATGTCTGTTTAGGAGGGTGAAAGAGGCAGACTGCAGTCTTTTCTCTCTCTATAAGTAATATGATGTCTGTTTAGGAGGGTGAAAGAGAGGCAGACTGCAGTCTTTTCTCTCTCTATAAGTAATATGATGTCAGTTTAGGAGGGTGAAAGAGAGGCAGACTGCAGTCTTCTCTCTATAAGTAAAATGATGTCTGTTTAGGAGGGTGAAAGAGGCAGACTGCAGTCTTTTCTCTCTCTATAAGTAATATGATGTCAGTTTAGGAGGGTGAAAGAGAGGCAGACTGCAGTCTTCTCTCTATAAGTAAAATGATGTCTGTTTAGGAGGGTGAAAGAGAGGCAGACTGCAGTCTTCTCTCTCTATAAGTAAATGATGTCTGTTTAGGAGGGTGAAAGAGGCAGACTGCAGTCTTTTCTCTCTCTATAAGTAAAATGATGTATGTTTAGGAGAGTGAAAGTGGCAGACTGCAGTCTTTTCGCTCTCTATAAGTAAAATGATGTCTGTTTAGGAGGGTGAAAGAGAGGCAGACTGCAGTCTTCTCTCTATAAGTAATATGATGTCTGTTTAGGAGGGTGAAAGAGAGGCAGACTGCAGTCTTCTCTCTATAAGTAATATGATGTCTGTTTAGGAGGGTGAAAGAGAGGCAGACTGCAGTCTTCTCTCTATAAGTAAAATTATGTATGTTTAGGAGGGTGAAAGAGAGTAAAGAGAGAGTAAAATGATGTCTGTTTAGGAGGGTGAAAGAGAGGCAGACTGCAGTCTTCTCTCTATAAGTAATATGATGTCTGTTTAGGAGGGTGAAAGAGAGGCAGACTGCAGTCTTTTCTCTCTCTATAAGTAATATGATGTCTGTTTAGGAGGGTGAAAGAGAGGCAGACTGCAGTCTTCTCTCTCTATAAGTAAATGATGTCTGTTTAGGAGGGTGAAAGAGAGGCAGACTGCAGTCTTTTCTCTCTCTATAAGTAAAATGATGCCTGTTTAGGAGGGTGAAAGAGGCAAACTGCAATCTTTTCTCTCTCTATAAGTAATATGATGTCTGTTTAGGAGGGTGAAAGAGGCAGACTGCAGTCTTTTCTCTCTATATGTAATATGATGTCTGTTTAGGAGGGTGAAAGAGGCAGACTGCAGTCTTTTCTCTCTATATGTAATATGATGTATGTTTAGGAGAGTGAAAGTG
Source organism: Oncorhynchus gorbuscha (assembly GCF_021184085.1). NCBI lineage: Eukaryota > Metazoa > Chordata > Actinopteri > Salmoniformes > Salmonidae > Oncorhynchus > Oncorhynchus gorbuscha. The sequence goes on from NC_060187.1 coordinate 76,758,787, forward strand.
GCAGACTGCAGTCTTTTCGCTCTCTATAAGTAAAATGATGTCTGTTTAGGAGGGTGAAAGAGAGGCAGACTGCAGTCTTCTCTCTATAAGTAATATGATGTCTGTTTAGGAGGGTGAAAGAGGCAAACTGCAATCTTTTCTCTCTCTATAAGTAATATGATGTCTGTTTAGGAGGGTGAAAGAGAGGCAGACTGCAGTCTTCTCTCTATAAGTAATATGATGTCTGTTTAGGAGGGTGAAAGAGGCAGACTGCAGTCTTCTCTCTCTATAAGTAATATGATGTCTGTTTAGGAGGGTGAAAGAGGCAGACTGCAGTCTTTTCTCTCTATAAGTAATATGATGTCTGTTTAGGAGGGTGAAAGAGAGGCAAGACTGCAGTCTTCTCTCTATAAGTAAAATGATGTATGTTTAGGAGGGTGAAAGAGAGTAAAGAGAGAGTAAAATGATGTCTGTTTAGGAGGGTGAAAGAGAGGCAGACTGCAGTCTTCTCTCTATAAGTAATATGATGTCTGTTTAGGAGGGTGAAAGAGGCAAACTGCAATCTTTTCTCTCTCTATAAGTAATATGATGTCTGTTTAGGAGGGTGAAAGAGGCAGACTGCAGTCTTTTCTCTCTATATGTAATATGATGTCTGTTTAGGAGGGTGAAAGAGGCAGACTGCAGTCTTTTCTCTCTATAAGTAATATGATGTCAGTTTAGGAGGGTGAAAGAGGCAAACTGCAGTCTTTTCTCTCTATAAGTAAAATGATGTTACATTGTACCGTTACACTGTTCTTACATGGCTGCTCCCGATGGTCTCAGTATGATGGTCTAAGGCCGTGTTTCCCAACTCCGGTCCTCAACAAACACACTTGATTCAACTTGTCAAGGTCTTGATGATTAGTTGAAAGTAGAATTAGGATTGATTGTCTGGGGCCACAACCAAAATATGTACTGTTGGGGTTATTCAAGGAGCGGATTTGGGAAATACTGGTCTAAGGGCTATGTATTATAAAGTGGGACCCTGTCTTCAGTGACTGCCATCATCATATTCTAATTATCTACTAATGTAAATATTTAATGTCCCAGCAGCACTAATTAGCTGTGATAACACGTTCAGCACAGAGGAACAATGATTAGAGATGACACGATGTCTCCATCTGACGCCTGCCACGCACAACGTCTCACCGTCACCTACTTCTCAACGTGCCAAACCCACTCTGTATAGCCACATAGGACTACGACCAGGGACCTTGAGTACTCCAACATCACAGAACGAGAGAGAGTGCATGAGGGGGAGAGATGGAGAGAATGAGAGAGAACTATACTGACAGAGAGAGAGGGGGGGTGGAGAAGACGGACAATGGAAACCATCATTTTATATAAAATAAATGAAAAATACAATTAAAATAAATACTGTTCTTCCATGGCCTGGAATAGGAGAGAGCCAAGGAGAGGATATGGCTGCAGGATATCACTATATTTATAGTCTGGTATAACTAACTGTGTGTATTATTTATTTATTTCCTGGCAGAGCTTTAATAACATGTCTGTCCCTCTCCTTGATTAAGGGATGGAGGGAGATGGAGAGAACACTGCCGAGGGCCATCACACACTCTCTCACTCCATCCTCTCCTCCAACCGCTACAGAGGACCTTCATTCCTCCTTTACACCCCTTCCCCCTTCCCTAGCTCTCATCCATCCCATCCCTCCATCCCTATCCTCCCTGACGCACCTCGCTCTCATCCATCCCATCCCTCCATCCCTATCCTCCCTGACGCACCTCGCTCTCATCCATCCCATCCCTCCATCCCTATCGTCCCTGACGCACCTCGCTCTTATCCATCCCATCCCTCCATCCCTATCCTCCCTGACGCACCTCGCTCTCATCCATCCCATCCCTCCATCCCTATCCTCCCTGATGCACCTCGCTCTCATCCATCCCATCCCTCCATCCCTATCCTCCCTGACGCACCTAGCTCTCATCCATCCCATCCCTCCATCCCTATCCTCCCTGATGCACCTCGCTCTCATCCATCCCATCCCTCCATCCCTATCCTCCCTGATGCACCTAGCTCTCATCCATCCCATCCCTCCATCCCTATCCTCCCTGATGCACCTCGCTCTCATCCATCCCATCCCTCCATCCCTATCCTCCCTGACGCACCTAGCTCTCATCCATCCCATCCCTCCATCCCTATCCTCCCTGACGCACCTCGCTCTCATCCATCCCATCCCTCCATCCCTATCCTCCCTGATGCACCTCGCTCTCATCCATCCCATCCCTCCATCCCTATCCTCCCTGACGCACCTCGCTATCCGCATTCCCCTTTGCCATACCCCTCATCCTTCCCCCTGCCCATGACTTACCTCATCCCTCCATCTCCTCTCCTCCTCCCCTGCCTTAGCCCATCCCTCCATCTCCTCTCCTCCTCCCCTGCCTTACCCCATCCCTCCATCTCCTCTCGGCCTCCCATACCTTACCCCATCCCTCCATCTCCTCTCCTCCTCCCCTGCCTTAGCCCATCCCTCCATCTCCTCTCCTCCTCCCCTGCCTTACCCCATCCCTCCATCTCCTCTCGGCCTCCCATACCTTACCCCATCTCTCCATCTCCTCTCCTCCTCCCCTGCCTTACCCCATCCCTCCATCTCCTCTCCTCCTCCCCTGCCTTACCCTGTTCCCTCCATCTCCTCTCCTCCTCCCCTGCCTTACCTCATCCCTCCATCTCCTCTCCTCCTCCCATACCTTACCCTGTTCCCTCCATCTCCTCTCCTCCTCCCCTGCCTTACCCTGTTCCCTCCATCTCCTCTCCTCCTCCCCTGCCTTACCCCATCCCTCCATCTCCTCTCCTCCTCCCCTGCCTTACCCTGTTCCCTCCATCTCCTCCCCTCCTCCCATGCCTTACCCCATCCCTCCATCTCCTCTCCTCCTCCCCTGCCTTACCCCATCCCTCCATCTCCTCTCCTCCTCCCCTGCCTTACCCTGTTCCCTCCATCTCCTCTCCTCCTCCCCTGCCTTACCCCGTTCCCTCCATCTCCTCTCCTCCTCCCCTGCCTTACCCTGTTCCCTCCATCTCCTCCCCTCCTCCCCTGCCTTACCCCATCCCTCCATCTCCTCTCCTCCTCCCCTGCCTTACCCCATCCCTCCATCTCCTCTCCTCCTCCCCTGCCTTACCCTGTTCCCTCCATCTCCTCCCCTCCTCCGCCTGCCTTACCCCATCCCTCCATCTCCTCTCCTCCTCTCCTGCCTTACCCCATCCCTCCATCTCCTCTCCTCCTCCCCTGCCTTACCCTGTTCCCTCCATCTCCTCCCCTCCTCCCCTGCCTTACCCCATCCCTCCATCTCCTCTCCTCCCATACCTTACCCCATCCCTCCATCTCCTCTCCTCCTCCCCTGCCTTACCCTGTTCCCTCCATCTCCTCTCCTCCTCCCATACCTTACCCCATCCCTCCATCTCCTCTCCTCCTCCCCTGCCTTACCTCATCCCTCCATCTCCTCTCCTCCTCCCCTGCCTTACCTCATCCCTCCATCTCCTCTCCTCCTCCCCTGCCTTACCTCATCCCTCCATCTCCTCTCCTCCTCCCCTGCCTTACCTCATCCCTCCATCTCCTCTCCTCCTCCCATACCTTACCCCATCCCTCCATCTCCTCTCCTCCTCCCATACCTTACCCCATCCCTCCATCTCCTCTCCTCCTCCCATACCTTACCCCATCCCTCCATCTCCTCCTCCCATACCTTACCCCATCCCTCCATCTCCTCTCCTCCTCCCATACCTTACCCCATCCCTCCATCTCCTCTCCTCTTCCCATACCTTACCCCATACCTCCATCTCCTCTCCTCCTCCCCTGCCTTACCCCATCCCTCCATCTCCTCTCGGCCTCCCATACCTTACCCCATCTCTCCATCTCCTCTCCTCCTCCCCTGCCTTACCCCATCCCTCCATCTCCTCTCCTCCTCCCCTGCCTTACCCTGTTCCCTCCATCTCCTCTCCTCCTCCCCTGCCTTACCTCATCCCTCCATCTCCTCTCCTCCTCCCATACCTTACCCTGTTCCCTCCATCTCCTCTCCTCCTCCCCTGCCTTACCCTGTTCCCTCCATCTCCTCTCCTCCTCCCCTGCCTTACCCCATCCCTCCATCTCCTCTCCTCCTCCCATACCTTACCTCATCCCTCCATCTCCTCTCCTCCTCCCCTGCCTTACCTCATCCCTCCATCTCCTCTCCTCCTCCCATACCTTACCTCATCCCTCCATCTCCTCTCCTCCTCCCCTGCCTTACCTCATCCCTCCATCTCCTCTCCTCCTCCCATACCTTACCCTGTTCCCTCCATCTCCTCTCCTCCTCCCCTGCCTTACCCTGTTCCCTCCATCTCCTCTCCTCCTCCCCTGCCTTACCCCATCCCTCCATCTCCTCTCCTCCTCCCCTGCCTTACCCCATCCCTCCATCTCCTCTCCTCCTCCCCTGCCTTACCCTGTTCCCTCCATCTCCTCCCCTCCTCCGCCCTGCCTTACCCCATCCCTCCATCTCCTCTCCTCCTCTCCTGCCTTACCCCATCCCTCCATCTCCTCTCCTCCTCCCCTGCCTTACCCTGTTCCCTCTATCTCCTCCCCTCCTCCCCTGCCTTACCCCATCCCTCCATCTCCTCTCCTCCCATACCTTACCCCATCCCTCCATCTCCTCTCCTCCTCCCCTGCCTTACCCTGTTCCCTCCATCTCCTCTCCTCCTCCCATACCTTACCCCATCCCTCCATCTCCTCTCCTCCTCCCCTGCCTTACCTCATCCCTCCATCTCCTCTCCTCCTCCCCTGCCTTACCTCATCCCTCCATCTCCTCTCCTCCTCCCCTGCCTTACCTCATCCCTCCATCTCCTCTCCTCCTCCCCTGCCTTACCTCATCCCTCCATCTCCTCTCCTCCTCCCCTGCCTTACCTCCTCCCTCCATCTCCTCTCCTCCTCCCCTGCCTTACCTCATCCCTCCATCTCCTCTCCTCCTCCCATACCTTACCCCATCCCTCTATCTCCTCTCCTCCTCCCATACCTTACCCCATCCTTCCATCTCCTCTCCTCCTCCCCTGCCTTACCCTGTTCCCTCCATCTCCTCTCCTCCTCCCCTGCCTTACCTCATCCCTCCATCTCTTCTCCTCCTCCCCTGCCTTACCTCATCCCTCCATCTCCTCTCCTCCTCCCCTGCCTTACCTCATCCCTCCATCTCCTCTCCTCCTCCCATACCTTACCCCATCCCTCCATCTCCTCTCCTCCTCCCATACCTTACCCCATCCCTCCATCTCCTCTCCTCCTCCCATACCTTACCCCATCCCTCCATCTCCTCTCCTCCTCCCATACCTTACCCCATCCCTCCATCTCCTCTCCTCCTCCCATACCTTACCCCATCCCTCCATCTCCTCTCCTCCTCCCATACCTTACCCCATCCCTCCATCTCCTCTCCTCCTCCCATACCTTACCCCATCCCTCCATCTCCTCCTCCCATACCTTACCCCATCCCTCCATCTCCTCTCCTCCTCCCATACCTTACGCCATCCCTCCATCTCCTCTCCTCTTCCCATACCTTACCCCATCCCTCCATCTCCTCTCCTCCTCCCCTGCCTTACCTCATCCCTCCATCTCCTCTCCTCCTCCCTGCCTTACCTCCTCCCTCCATCTCCTCTCCTCCTCCCCTGCCTTACCTCATCCCTCCATCTCCTCTCCTCCTCCCATACCTTACCCCATCCCTCTATCTCCTCTCCTCCTCCCATACCTTACCCCATCCCTCCATCTCCTCTCCTCCTCCCTGCCTTACCCTGTTCCCTCCATCTCCTCTCCTCCTCCCCTGCCTTACCTCATCCCTCCATCTCTTCTCCTCCCCCCTGCCTTACCTCATCCCTCCATCTCCTCTCCTCCTCCCCTGCCTTACCTCATCCCTCCATCTCCTCTCCTCCTCCCATACCTTACCCCATCCCTCCATCTCCTCTCCTCCTCCCATACCTTACCCCATCCCTCCATCTCCTCTCCTCCTCCCATACCTTACCCCATCCCTCCATCTCCTCTCCTCCTCCCATACCTTACCCCATCCCTCCATCTCCTCTCCTCCTCCCATACCTTACCCCATCCCTCCATCTCTCTCCTCCTCCCATACCTTACCCCATCCCTCCATCTCCTCTCCTCCTCCCATACCTTACCCCATCCCTCCATCTCCTCCTCCCATACCTTACCCCATCCCTCCATCTCCTCTCCTCCTCCCATACCTTACCCCATCCCTCCATCTCCTCTCCTCTTCCCATACCTTACCCCATCCCTCCATCTCCTCTCCTCCTCCCCTGCCTTACCCTGTTCCCTCCATCTCCTCTCCTCCTCCCCTGCCTTACCCCATCCCTCCATCTCCTCTCCTCCTCCCAAACCTTACCTCATCCCTCCATCTCCTCTCCTCCTCCCCTGCCTTACCCCATCCCTCCATCTCCTCCTCCCATACCTTACCCCATCCCTCCATCTCCTCTCCTCCTCCCATACCTTACCCCATCCCTCCATCTCCTCTCCTCTTCCCATACCTTACCCCATCCCTCCATCTCCTCTCCTCCTCCCCTGCCTTACCCTGTTCCCTCCATCTCCTCTCCTCCTCCCTGCCTTACCCCATCCCTCCATCTCCTCTCCTCCTCCCAAACCTTACCTCATCCCTCCATCTCCTCTCCTCCTCCCTGCCTTACCCCATCCCTCCATCTCCTCTCCTCCTCCCATACCTTACCCCATCCCTCCATCTCCTCTCCTCCTCCCATACCTTACCCCATCCCTCCATCTCCTCTCCTCCTCCCATACCTTACCCCATCCCTCCATCTCCTCTCCTCCTCCCCTGCCTTACCCTGTTCCCTCCATCTCCTCTCCTCCTCCCCTGCCTTACCCCATCCCTACATCTCCTCTCCTCCTCCCCTGCCTTACCCTGTTCCCTCCATCTCCTCCCTTCCTCCCCTGCCTTACCCTGTTCCCTCCATCTCCTCTCCTCCTCCCCTGCCTTACCCCATCCCTCCATCTCCTCTCCTCCTCCCCTGCCTTATCCTGTTCCCTCCATCTCCTCCCCTCCTCCCCTGCCTTACCCATCCCTCCATCTCCTCTCCTCCTCCCATAACTTACCCCATCCCTCCATCTCCTCTCCTCCTCCCCTGCCTTACCCCATCCCTCCATCTCCTCCCCTCCTCCCCTGCCTTACCCATCCCTCCATCTCCTCTCCTCCTCCCATACCTTACCCCATCCCTCCATCTCCTCTCCTCCTCCCCTGCCTTACCCTGTGTGTGTGTTGCGTAATGCCATTGTGTGATGACAGTAAATTGTGTACTCTCCAGTGGTATGTCTGTGCGGTGTGATGGCAGCAAATTGTATATTCTCCTGTGTTCCCAGCCCAGAGTGTACACCGTGTTCCTATAAGTCACTCAGTCACAGGCCTAGTGACTGTTTGCTGCGCGTCGTAGTAACTGGCTCTTCGGCAACAAGCCCCAGACAAACCCTGGTTTGCCTTCATTAGACGAATAAACCCCCTACACAATGCTCTGCTGCAGGCAATCAGGTGATGTCATTGTGTGTGTGTTGTGTCAATGTGTTTGTGAGTGTGTCCCCTACATGTCTGTGTCACATCCAGCATAACGCCTGCATTAACCCAACCGTACTTTTACACATTTCTTATTCCTCTATCCCCTTGTCTCCCTCCCTCCCTCCCTCCTTTGCCTTTTCAATCCTACCGTCTCAGTCTGTCTCCTTTTATTACTTCTTCCCCTTAAACCTCTTCCTTATACATAAACACACAGCACATACACACAGCACGCACGCACACACACATAGAATGCATGCATGCACACACACACAGAGCATGTATGCATGCACACACAGACAGAGCACATACACATAGCACACACACACACAGCACATACACATCACATACACACATCACACACACTAGACTTTGCTGATATCAGTATATTTCTGCTTGCACATGAGGCCTCTGCTCAGAGCTTAGAGGTCAAGAGAGTTCACAATATCCACATATTATAATAACACATCACATAGTGGATTTCTCTCAATACACACGAACGTGCACACAGACACACAGACAGACACAAAGAGATACATACACACACACACTCAAACAAGCCCTTCCTCTCTCCATCTCCTTTTGTCATTACATCTAACCTTCTTCTGATGTACTCCTCCTCTTTTTACCCCCCCCCCCCCCCTCATCCCCAACCACACACACACTCTTTCCATCATCAACCCCCTCCCTCTCCATCCATCCATCCCTTGCTCCCTCTCCCACTGTAGACAAAGGTGAAGGACAAATGAGAAAAGGAAAGAGAGAGAGAGACCTTAATGGTGATGTTTTTCTATTGGGTTGATTTATGGATGGCCGTTACTGTTCTTTCACCATCGACTCCACTGGGGAAGAACAACTGGACTGGACTTCACTGAACTACTCAGGGAATATAGCTGGCTTGAAGAGGAGATGAGAGGCCAACTGACACACACACAAAAAAACGACGACGGAAAATAGTATGGGCTTTATGTCAGAGGGTAAGGTTAAGAACAGAGGGAGAGGGAGAGAGACAGAACGAGGGACATGGAGAGTGAGGGGTGGAGAAAATTGGAGAGAGAAAGGAGGAGTGAGCAGAATATATAAGGAGAGAGAAAAGGAGAGGGAAAATGTCATCAGCGGAGAGATGGAGAGTGACGGAGCGACGTGGAGAGAGAGGAAGGCGGTTAATAGATGTAGAAACAATAACAATACCGTGAGCTAAATTGTTCATTAACTCAAAGAACCCTCATGCATGTGTGTTGCCACACCATAGCATTCCAATTTAGCGCGTTACACTCTGATTATTCCACAGGAGAAATGCAAATGGGGTTTAGAATGTTGCAAAGGATGCAGAAAGGAGCGGTGGGAGGAGGGAAGGTTTGAGGGAGAAAGATAAGAGGCATATTTTCAAAGAACTGTGACAGTAGCGAGAGAGAGAGATATCGAGCCTGTGGTACCTTACTGAAGGAGAGATGAGGGGAGATAGGTGGAAAACAGAAAAGTAAATTGGGACAGTTTGATAGAAAGCACCAGGAGAGAGAGAACATAGATTTCAGTGAGGAAAAAAGGGCACATTCACATGGGAAGGAAGATAAATCTCTGTTCAGATATGGAGTCAGATACCCTGTGCGTTGGGACAGGATAGAGATGTCAATACAGACACAATAGCATTACATTATCACGGAAGGAGAAAACACAAATACTACTTTGAAAGGCCCCCGAGAGGTTGAGGAGAGAGAGAAACACAACGCATGAACTCTACGGGGCCACAGATGGTGTTGTATAATCTAAAGAGTAGATAAAGGGGAGTAAGACTGAGTGTGGAGGTTAAGCCATTTTAATAGCTGTGTGAGCAACCAGAGTCTGTGATGAGGAGCATAATCAGTAGGGGATGCATGACTTATGCTAAATAAATTGAGTCTGCCACATCAGTGTCATTAAAGTGATTTAACAATGGGATATTAAACATCACATATCAATTTATTTTTAATCGAGTGATAGTCTTATCTATCTGTGTGAATATTCATAGATAAGACTCATCGCTGTGAATATTCATGCGACGGTGCTTCTCGAGGTTAAAGACATTGGCATGCACCCGACAACGTTATGAAGGGACATCTGTCGTAGCCACAAATGACAAGTCCATTTGTGACTAAGTTGTTTACAATGTCAGTTAGGACACATACAAGGGGCAATGCAATGCAAATAACAGCTGGCCTCGCCGTGAACAGTTAGCTAGCCGGCCTCGCCGTGAACAGTTAGCTAGCCGGCCTCGCCGTGAACAGTTAGCTAGCCGGCCTCGCCGTGAACAGTTAGCTAGCCGGCCTCGCCGTGAACAGTTAGCTAGCCGGCCTCGCCGTGAACAGTTAGCTAGCCGGCGCTAGCACAACAAAACCACCATGATGTTTCAGGATGACAGTGTTGAGGCGAGCGCGTTGCAACGGAAGAGAACGCACAGCTGGGTGACTGGTTGTGACATGTGTCATCTTCTTCCCATGAGTCACCATAATGAATCAAAGACGTTTATGCTGAATGGTTCATGTAAAGTGCAACCTAACTTGTCACCTCAAAGAAGCATGCTCTACATCTGGGTTTATGCTGTGGCCTTCCATTCAGACATGTATTGGGGGAAAGAGAGATAGAGAGGGAGGGAGGGAGGGAGGGAGGGAGGGAGGGAGGGAGGGAGGGAGGGAGGGAGGGAGGGAGGGAGGGAGGGAGGGAGGGAGGGAGGGAGGGAGGGAGGGAGGGAGGGAGGGAGGGAGGGAGGGAGGGAGGGAGGGAGAAATAGAGAGAGAGAGATTAATAGAAATAGAGAGGGAGATTAATAGAAATAGAGAGAGAGAGAGAGGGAGATTAATAGAAATAGAGAGCTTATGACAGAGCTGTCAGATGCCTTCAAGACCAAAACAGCATTTATCCCGTTTCTTTACCCTTTAAGAGATTCAATCTCCATGAAGACCTTCCTCAGAAAGACTGATGGGTGTTTCTGATTCCTTTAAGAGATTTAATCTCCATGAAGACCTGCCTCAGCAAGACTGATGGGTGTTTCTGATTCCTTTAAGAGATTTAATGTCCATGAAGACCTGCCTCAGAAAGACTGATGGGTGTTTCTGATTCCTTTAAGAGATTTAATGTCCATGAAGACCTGCCTCAGAAAGACTGATGGGTGTTTCTGATTCCTTTAAGAGATTTAATCTCCATGAAGACCTGCCTCAGCAAGACTGATGGGTGTTTCTGATTCCTTTAAGAGATTTAATGTCCATGAAGACCTGCCTCAGAAAGACTGATGGGTGTTTCTGATTCCTTTAAGAGATTTAATCTCCATGAAGACCTGCCTCAGAAAGACTGATGGGTGTTTCTGATTCCTTTAAGAGATTTAATCTCCATGAAGACCTGCCTCAGAAAGACTGATGGGTGTTTCTGATTCCTTTAAGAGATTTAATGTCCATGAAGACCTGCCTCAGAAAGACTGATGGGTGTTTCTGATTCCTTTAAGAGATTTAATCTCCATGAAGACCTGCCTCAGAAAGACTGATGGGTGTTTCTGATTCCTTTAAGAGATTTAATCTCCATGAAGACCTGCCTCAGAAAGACTGATGGGTGTTTCTGATTCCTTTAAGAGATTTAATGTCCATGAAGACCTGCCTCAGAAAGACTGATGGGTGTTTCTGATTCCTTTAAGAGATTTAATGTCCATGAAGACCTGCCTCAGAAAGACTGATGGGTGATTTACTTTAAAACTTTCGATATTAACTCTGATCCAGACATTCATTTATCACTACCACAACCATGAAAGCAACATACAGGCACATGCTTTGGCAGAGATGAATGAAATGGTGACGGCAAAGCTTCTGTACTGATCTAGGATCAGTTTACCCTCCGCAACTGCTAACCCTGTTATAGTCCAAGGTACATACAGACTCTTTGAATTGCCAGGTTGTCATTGTACAAGTTGTTCTTTATTGACCTGGTCAATAAGCTAGAACAATGTTAATATTTAAAAATCTTTTGGGGTCCCAGAGTGAATATTTCAAAACTTTATGGGGTGTTCGAATTTGTTTATGGGAATAGCGAGAAGCCCGAGCCCCTCTACAAACTATGGTTGAATTGATTTTTTATGAATATCCTCAGATCATTTTCCACCCAGAGATAATCTTCCCCTTAACTCTAATTCACCTGTAGATTCATCTCACCTTCCTTAAATCAAGTCAACGTCACTGTAAAATCCATCTACCCATCTTGTTCAATTATATTGTGCCTGTCCTTATTTCAAAGCCTGCCCACTGGGCACAGATGTCAGTTCAACGTCGAGCTTTGATTTACATTTTGGTTGAGTTGTCAACTAATGTGAATTCAACAACAACAGAAACGTACTATGTTATTAGATTTAGGTTAAATGTTGGGTGAAAAACAATTTGAAATTCCCTGACGTTGAATATCGTTTTGCAAATGCTATCAGTTCTCCACACTCATTCAACGTCATCACATAAAGATATTTTGTTGAAATTACGTGGAAACAATGTTGATTCAACCCGTTTTTGCCCAGTGGGAGTGGTCTAGACCACATAAACATGGCTGCTCGTTCCTATCTCCAGTGAGACACACTATCTCAGCCTCCCCAGAACAGATGTACTGGAAAGTGGTCCTGTCTCCAGTGAGACACACTATCTCAGCCTCCCCAGAACAGATGTACTGGAAAGTGGTCCTGTCTCCAGTGAGACACACTATCTCAGCCTCCCCAGAACAGATGTACTGGAAAGTGGTCCTGTCTCCAGTGAGACACACTATCTCAGCCTCCCCAGAACAGATGTACTGGAAAGTGGTCCTGTCTCCAGTGAGACACACTATCTCAGCCTCCCCAGAACAGATGTACTGGAAAGTGGTCCTGTCTCCAGTGAGACACACTATCTCAGCCTCCCCAGAACAGATGTACTGGAAAGTGGTCCTGTCTCCAGTGAGACACACTATCTCAGCCTCCCCAGAACAGATGTACTGGAAAGTGGTCCTGTCTCCAGTGAGACACACTATCTCAGCCTCCCCAGAACAGATGTACTGGAAAGTGGTCCTGTCTCCAGTGAGACACACTATCTCAGCCTCCCCAGAACAGATGTACTGGAAAGTGGTCCTGTCTCCAGTGAGACACACTATCTCAGCCTCCCCAGAACAGATGTACTGGAAAGTGGTCCTGTCTCCAGTGAGACACACTATCTCAGCCTCCCTAGAACAGATGTACTGGAAAGTGGTCCTGTCTCCAGTGAGACACACTATCTCAGCCTCCCCAGAACAGATGTACTGGAAAGTGGTCCTGTCTCCAGTGAGACACACTATCTCAGCCTCCCCAGAACAGATGTACTGGAAAGTGGTCCTGTCTCCAGTGAGACACACTATCTCAGCCTCCCCAGAACAGATGTACTGGAAAGTGGTCCTGTCTCCAGTGAGACACACTATCTCAGCCTCCCCAGAACAGATGTACTGGAAAGTGGTCCTGTCTCCAGTGAGACACACTATCTCAGCCTCCCCAGAACAGATGTACTGGAAAGTGGTCCTGTCTCCAGTGAGACACACTATCTCAGCCTCCCCAGAACAGATGTACTGGAAAGTGGTCCTGTCTCCAGTGAGACACACTATCTCAGCCTCCCCAGAACAGATGTACTGGAAAGTGGTCCTGTCTCCAGTGAGACACACTATCTCAGCCTCCCCAGAACAGATGTACTGGAAAGTGGTCCTGTCTCCAGTGAGACACACTATCTCAGCCTCCCAGAACAGATGTACTGGAAAGTGGTCCTGTCTCCAGTGAGACACACTATCTCAGCCTCCCCAGAACAGATGTACTGGAAAGTGGTCCTGTCTCCAGTGAGACACACTATCTCAGCCTCCCCAGAACAGATGTACTGGAAAGTGGTCCTGTCTCCAGTGAGACACACTATCTCAGCCTCCCCAGAACAGATGTACTGGAAAGTGGTCCTGTCTCCAGTGAGACACACTATCTCAGCCTCCCCAGAACAGATGTACTGGAAAGTGGTCCTGTCTCCAGTGAGACACACTATCTCAGCCTCCCCAGAACAGATGTACTGGAAAGTGGTCCTGTCTCCAGTGAGACACACTATCTCAGCCTCCCCAGAACAGATGTACTGGAAAGTGGTCCTGTCTCCAGTGAGACACACTATCTCAGCCTCCCCAGAACAGATGTACTGGAAAGTGGTCCTGTCTCCAGTGAGACACACTATCTCAGCCTCCCCAGAACAGATGTACTGGAAAGTGGTCCTGTCTCCAGTGAGACACACTATCTCAGCCTCCCTAGAACAGATGTACTGGAAAGTGGTCCTGTCTCCAGTGAGACACACTATCTCAGCCTCCCCAGAACAGATGTACTGGAAAGTGGTCCTGTCTCCAGTGAGACACACTATCTCAGCCTCCCCAGAACAGATGTACTGGAAAGTGGTCCTGTCTCCAGTGAGACACACTATCTCAGCCTCCCCAGAACAGATGTACTGGAAAGTGGTCCTGTCTCCAGTGAGACACACTATCTCAGCCTCCCCAGAACAGATGTACTGGAAAGTGGTCCTGTCTCCAGTGAGACACACTATCTCAGCCTCCCCAGAACAGATGTACTGGAAAGTGGTCCTGTCTCCAGTGAGACACACTATCTCAGCCTCCCCAGAACAGATGTACTGGAAAGTGGTCCTGTCTCCAGTGAGACACACTATCTCAGCCTCCCCAGAACAGATGTACTGGAAAGTGGTCCTGTCTCCAGTGAGACACACTATCTCAGCCTCCCCAGAACAGATGTACTGGAAAGTGGTCCTGTCTCCAGTGAGACACACTATCTCAGCCTCCCCAGAACAGATGTACTGGAAAGTGGTCCTGTCTCCAGTGAGACACACTATCTCAGCCTCCCAGAACAGATGTACTGGAAAGTGGTCCTGTCTCCAGTGAGACACACTATCTCAGCCTCCCCAGAACAGATGTACTGGAAAGTGGTCCTGTCTCCAGTGAGACACACTATCTCAGCCTGAGACACACTATCTCAGCCTCCCCAGAACAGATGTACTGGAAAGTGGTCCTGTCTCCAGTGAGACACACTATCTCAGCCTCCCCAGAACAGATGTACTGGAAAGCAAGCATCGCTCATGTTTATTTATGTTAGGCCAATATAGACCAGAGGTGCTGTCTCCCTCTCTCTCCTTTTCTCTCTCCCTCTCTCTCCTTTTCTCTCTCCCTCTCTCTCCTTTTCTCTCTCCCTCTCTCTCCTTTTCTCTCTCCCTCTCTCTCCTTTTCTCTCTCCCTCTCTCTCCTTTTCTCTCTCCCTCTCTCTCCTTTTCTCTCTCCCTCTCTCTCCTTTTCTCTCTCCCTCTCTCTCCCTCTCTCTCCCTCTCTCTCCTTTTCTCTCTCCCTCTCTCTCCTTTTCTCTCTCCTCCCTTCTTCTCTCTCCCTCTCTCTCCTTTTCTCTCTCCCTCTCTCTCCTCCCTTCTTCTCTCTCCCTCTCTCTCCTTTTCTCTCTCCCTCCCCGTCACTCTCTCTGTCTCCCTCTCTCTCCTTTTCTCTCTCCCTCTCTCTCCTCCCTTCTTCTCTCTCCCTCTCTCTCCTTTTCTCTCTCCCTCCCCGTCACTCTCTCTGTCTCCCTCTCTCTCCTTTTCTCTCTCCCTCCCCGTCACTCTCTCTGTCTCCCTCTCTCTCCTTTTCTCTCTCCCTCCCCGTCACTGTCTCTGTCTCCCTCTCTCTCCTTTTCTCTCTCCCTCCCCGTCACTCTCTCTGTCTCCCTCTCTCTCCTTTTCTCTCTCCCTCCCCGTCACTCTCTCTGTCTCCCTCTCTCTCCTTTTCTCTCTCCCTCCCCGTCACTCTCTCTGTCTCCCTCTCTCTCCTTTTCTCTCTCCCTCTCTCTCCCTCTCTCTCCTCCCTTCTTCTCTCTCCCTCTCTCTCCTTTTCTCTCTCCCTCCCCATCACTCTCTCTGTCTCCCTCTCTCTCCTTTTCTCTCTCCCTCCCCGTCACTCTCTCTGTCTCCCTCTCTCTCCTTTTCTCTCTCCCTCCCCGTCACTCTCTCCGTCTCTCTGTCCTCCCTCCCTCGCTCTCTCTCTCCTCCCTTCTTCTCTCTCCATCTCTCTCTCTTTCCCTCCCTCTCGCTATCCTTCCCTCTCTCTCCCTCTCTCTCCCTCTCTCTCCTTTTCTCTCTCCCTCTCTCTCCTCCCTTCTTCTCTCTCCCTCTCTCTCATTTTCTCTCTCCCTCTCTCTCCTCCCTTCTTCTCTCTCCCTCTCTCTCCTTTTCTCTCTCCCTCCCCGTCACTCTCTCTGTCTCCCTCTCTCTCCTTTTCTCTCTCCCTCTCTCTCCTCCCTTCTTCTCTCTCCCTCTCTCTCCTTTTCTCTCTCCCTCCCCGTCACTCTCTCTGTCTCCCTCTCTCTCCTTTTCTCTCTCCCTCCCCGTCACTCTCTCTGTCTCCCTCTCTCTCCTTTTCTCTCTCCCTCCCCGTCACTCTCTCTGTCTCCCTCTCTCTCCTTTTCTCTCTCCCTCCCCGTCACTCTCTCTGTCTCCCTCTCTCTCCTTTTCTCTCTCCCTCCCCGTCACTCTCTCTGTCTCCCTCTCTCTCCTTTTCTCTCTCCCTCCCCGTCACTCTCTCCGTCTCTCTGTCCTCCCTCCCTCGCTCTCTCTCTCCTCCCTTCTTCTCTCTCCATCTCTCTCTCTTTCCCTCCCTCTCGCTATCCTTCCCTCTCTCTCCTCCCTTCTTCTCTCTCCATCCCCGTCACTCTCTCCGTCTCTCTGCCCTCCCTCCCTCGCTCTCTCTCTATTCTCCCTCATTCTCTCTCCATCTCTCTCTCTTTCCCTCCCTCTCGCTATCCTTCCCTCTCTCTCTGTCTCTTTCTCTCTCCTCCCTTCTTCTCTCTCCCTCTCTCTCCTTTTCTCTCTCCCTCCCCGTCACTCTCTCTG
This sequence comes from Oncorhynchus gorbuscha, assembly GCF_021184085.1. Taxonomy (NCBI): domain Eukaryota; kingdom Metazoa; phylum Chordata; class Actinopteri; order Salmoniformes; family Salmonidae; genus Oncorhynchus; species Oncorhynchus gorbuscha. The sequence goes on from NC_060187.1 coordinate 76,775,234, forward strand.
TCTCCCTCTCTCTCCTTTTCTCTCTCCCTCCCCGTCACTCTCTCTGTCTCCCTCTCTCTCCTTTTCTCTCTCCCTCTCTCTCCCTCTCTCTCCTCCCTTCTTCTCTCTCCCTCTCTCTCCTTTTCTCTCTCCCTCCCCGTCACTCTCTCTGTCTCCCTCTCTCTCCTTTTCTCTCTCCCTCCCCGTCACTCTCTCTGTCTCCCTCTCTCTCCTTTTCTCTCTCCCTCCCCGTCACTCTCTCCGTCTCTCTGTCCTCCCTCCCTCGCTCTCTCTCTCCTCCCTTCTTCTCTCTCCATCTCTCTCTCTTTCCCTCCCTCTCGCTATCCTTCCCTCTCTCTCCTCCCTTCTTCTCTCTCCCTCCCCGTCACTCTCTCCGTCTCTCTGCCCTCCCTCCCTCGCTCTCTCTCTATCCTCCCTCATTCTCTCTCCATCTCTCTCTCTTTCCCTCCCTCTCGCTATCCTTCCCTCTCTCTCTGTCTCTTTCTCTCTCTGAAGAAGTGAGTTACAGCAGCAATCTGCTGGTTTGGCCAGCCCTCCTCCACCCACCCACCCACCCGCCCTCACCCTGTCTCTTGACCTGTGCCCCTACGTTATAAACATTTATAAACATTTGTAGGCTAGGTTGTAGCAACCTCATGATGGGTATAGGGAACATTTGAGTATCATGTAGTAGTTACATTGACCTGGGTGAATGGATATGAATGACAGTCATCAAATAAGCTGTAATAGAAATAAGGCCATGCTCATAAAAAATAAATCATCCTCCCTAATCCTGAATGGCACTAACCGCCACTGACACTATTTGGTTTGTTCCTTTGCTTGTTTTCTCTCTGTCCCTCTTTCTCTCTTCTTCATCTCGTCTTCTCTCTGTCTCTCATTCTCTCTACCTTCATCTCTTGTCTTCTCTGTCTCTCATTCTCTCTACCTTCATCTCTTGCTCAACTGCTTTCTACATCTGTACCCCACTGTTTCGCTCCTATCTCCCTGTCTATCACCCTCTATCTATCACTCCTAATCCTCTGTTCCCGTGAGAAAGTGCAGGTCTGGGGTCTGGAGGTGGTCTGGGGTGGCAGGCAGGCAGTGGGTTGGATCAGAAAGGAGGTTAGTTTACTGTAGCCTGGTGGTGGGAGCTGTAAACTGGGACTGTACTCCACTACTCCACCTCTCTCCACAGGCTCTTCGATCATGATGGCTAATCAATGTGTTTGGATTCCCCCCTGTGACCACGGCCCAGTGGGCCAGAAAGAGTTGAACCACAGCCAGGATGTTCTCCCCTCCAGCAGCGACTGAGAAACACAGTGAGAAACAAAGCCACCACTAAGCTGGGCAGATTAGACAGATACTCTAAGACTTAACTCCTTTTTGCTGAGCTGTTGCTTCCTTTCTCTCTTGTCTCTCACTTTTGCTTTTCATTCACACAATATTTTCTTGAAAACTTGATCTCCATCGAGACTCACCTCTCCACCCTCCTGCTTCTCAGTCTCTACCCATATGACCCCTAGGATATTCCACAGAGGAAAAAAAGGTTATATTTGGAATGTCTACGGTCTAACAATGCAGAGCGTTTTTTGGCACAGCTGAGTAAGTTCTTGTGATGCTACTTGCTAATGTTTGTTTAGGCTGCACTATGACAGTTCCAGACTGTGTGGTGCACTATGACAGTATCAGTTAGGTTGACTTTCTTAGGTGTGATGCACTATGACAGTATCAGTTAGGTTGACTTTCTTAGGTGTGATGCACAATGACAGTATCAGTTAGGTTGACTTTCTTAGGTGTGATGCACTATGACAGTATCAGTTAGGTTGACTTTCTTAGGTGTGATGCACAATGACAGTATCAGTTAGGTTGACTTTCTTAGGTGTGATGCACTATGACAGTATCAGTTAGGTTGACTTTCTTAGGTGTGATGCACTATGACAGTATCAGTTAGGTTGACTTTCTTAGGTGTGATGCACTATGACAGTATCAGTTAGGTTGACTTTCTTAGGTGTGATGCACAATGACAGTATCAGTTAGGTTGACTTTCTTAGGTGTGATGCACTATGACAGTATCAGTTAGGTTGACTTTCTTAGGTGTGATGCACAATGACAGTATCAGTTAGGTTGACTTTCTTAGGTGTGATGCACTATGACAGTATCAGTTAGGTTGACTTTCTTAGGTGTGATGCACTATGACAGTATCAGTTAGGTTGACTTTCTTAGGTGTGATGCACTATGACAGTATCAGTTAGGTTGACTTTCTTAGGTGTGATGCACAATGACAGTATCAGTTAGGTTGACTTTCTTAGGTGTGATGCACTATGACAGTATCAGTTAGGTTGACTTTCTTAGGTGTGATGCACTATGACAGTATCAGTTAGGTTGACTTTCTTAGGTGTGATGCACAATGACAGTATCAGTTAGGTTGACTTTCTTAGGTGTGATGCACTATGACAGTATCAGTTAGGTTGACTTTCTTAGGTGTGATGCACTATGACAGTATCAGTTAGGTTGACTTTCTTAGGTGTGATGCACTATGACAGTATCAGTTAGGTTGACTTTCTTAGGTGTGATGCACAATGACAGTATCAGTTAGGTTGACTTTCTTAGGTGTGATGCACTATGACAGTATCAGTTAGGTTGACTTTCTTAGGTATGATGCACAATGACAGTATCAGTTAGGTTGACTTTCTTGGGTGTGGTGCACAATGACAGTATCAGTTAGGTTGACTTTCTTAGGTGTGATGCACTATGACAGTATCAGTTAGGTTGACTTTCTTAGGTGTGATGCACAATGACAGTATCAGTTAGGTTGACTTTCTTAGGTGTGATGCACAATGACAGTATCAGTTAGGTTGACTTTCTTAGGTGTGATGCACAATGACAGTATCAGTTAGGTTGACTTTCTTAGGTGTGATGCACTATGACAGTATCAGTTAGTTTGACTTTCTTAGGTGTGATGCACAATGACAGTATCAGTTAGGTTGACTTTCTTAGGTGTGATGCACTATGACAGTATCAGTTAGGTTGACTTTCTTAGGTATGATGCACAATGACAGTATCAGTTAGGTTGACTTTCTTGGGTGTGGTGCACAATGACAGTATCAGTTAGGTTGACTTTCTTAGGTGTGATGCACAATGACAGTATCAGTTAGGTTGACTTTCTTAGGTGTGATGCACAATGACAGTATCAGTTAGGTTGGCTTTCTTAGGTGTGATGCACAATGACAGTATCAGTTAGGTTGACTTTCTTAGGTGTGATGCACAATGACAGTATCAGTTAGGTTGAATTTCTTGGGTGTGATGCACAATGACAGTATCAGTTAGGTTGACTTTCTTGGGTGTGATGCACAATGACAGTATCAGTTAGGTTGACTTTCTTAGGTGTGATGCACTATGACAGTTCCAGACTGTGTGGTGCACAATGACAGTAACAGTTAGGTGTGATGCACAATGACAGTATCAGTTAGGTTGGCTTTCTTAGGTGTGATGCACAATGACAGTATCAGTTAGGTTGGCTTTCTTAGGTGTGATGCACAATGACAGTATCAGTTAGGTTGACTTTCTTAGGTGTGATGCACAATGACAGTATCAGTTAGGTTGGCTTTCTTAGGTGTGATGCACAATGACAGTATCAGTTAGGTTGGCTTTCTTAGGTGTGATGCACAATGACAGTATCAGTTAGGTTGGCTTTCTTGGGTTTGATGACAGCATGAGATAGTTAGGCTTTTCGTGTCAGGAAAGTTACATGTCATCCTCCCAAAACGTTTTAAGTCAGCAGGCAGCCGCCACTGGTGTATAGGGTGTTTACAGGGTTTTAATGATCAAAACAGAGGGGTGTGATTGTGACTAAGGCCTGCTAATGCCTGGCTCTGTCTCATATGAATGAGGCCCAGCAGTATTGATCTGGCAGTACAACAGGTGTGATAGACATGGATGTGGTTCTCCTAGTGGTAACCCGTGTGAACATTGGAACTGATAATGACCGATAACAGGATACATGCGGGGATTTGTAAGAGTAGGCAACAAAACGTCTGCCATGCTGATCCTCAACACTGTGGCCCCTCAGGGTTGTATGCTTAGTCCCCTCCTGTACTTCCTTTTCACCCACGACTGCGTGGCCAAACATGACTCCGACACCATCATTAAGTTTCCTGACGACACAACAGAGTTAGGACTGATCACCGACAACGATGATCAGGAGGGAGGAGGTCAGAAAACTGGCAGTGCGGTGCCAGGACAACAACCTTTCCCTCACTGTGAGCAAGACAAAGGCGCTGACCGTGGACTACAGGAAAAGGTGGCCCGAACAGGCCCCCATTAATATCGACGGGGCTGTAGTGGAGCGGGTCGAGAGTTTCAAGTTCCTTGGTGTCCACATCACCAACGAACTATCATGCTCCAAACATACCAAGACAGTCGTGAAGAGGGCACGACAAAACTTTTTCCCCCTCAGGAGACTGAAAAGATTTGGCATGGGTCCCCAGATCCTCAAAAGGTTCTACAGCTGCACCATGGAGAGCATCCCGACCAGTTGCATCACCGCCTGGTATGGCAACTGCTCGGCATCCGACCGTAAGGCACTACAGAGCGTAGTGCGAATGGCCCAGTACATCACTGGGGTCAAGCTTCCTGCCATCCAGGACCTATATAATAGGTGGTGTCAGAGGAAAGCCCATAAAATTGTCAGAGACTCCAGTCACCCAAATTATAGACTGTTTCCTCTGATACCGAGCGGCAAGCGGTACCGGAGAGCCAAGTCTAGGACCTAAATGCTCCTCAACAGCTTCTACCTCCAAGCCATAAGACTGCTGAACAATTCATAAAAATGCCACTGGACAATTTACATTGACCCTCCCGTTTGTACACTGCTGCTACTCACTGTTTATTATCTATGCATAGTAATTTCACCCTACCTACATGAACAAATTACCTCAACTAACCTGTACCCATGCACACTGACTCAGTAATGGTACCCCCTGTATATAGCCTTGTTATTGTTATTCTTATTGTGTTACTTTTTATTCTTGTTTTCTACTTTAGTCTATTTGGTAAATAATTTTTCTTAACTCTTCTTGAACTCCACTGTTGGTTAAGGGCTTGTGAGTAAGCATTTCACGGTAAGGTCTACACTTGTTGTATTCGGTGCATGTGAAAAATAAAGTTTGATTTGATTTGATTATACATTGTTTGGCTGTAGGCTATTGGCTTTGGGTGCCTGTGTCTGTGTACTTGTGTCTGTGTACCTGTGTCTGTGTACCTGTGTCTGTGTACCTGTGTGTGTATGTATGACCATATAACTAGAGTATATACCTAGATGAAGTCAATCTGGGGATACTAGATCTTGCGTTTTGTACCCCACAATACCAGATAGGTCAAAGGTGGGTACAGTGACAGTGCAGGCAAAGGGTCAAAACTGGTGGGACTAGAAAAAACAGAGACTAGGAGAAACCGAGACTAGGAAAAACAGAGACTAGGAGAAACAGAGACTAGGAGAAACAGAGACTAGGAGAAACAGAGACTAGGAGAAACAGAGACTATGAAAAACAGAGACTATGAAAAACAGAGACTAGGAAAAACAGAGACGAGGAAAAACAGAGACTAGGAAAAACAGAGACTAGGAGAAACAGAGACTAGGAAAAAAACAGAGATTAGGAGAAACAGAGACTAGGAAAAACAGAGACTAGGAGAAACAGAGACTAGGAGAAACAGAGACTAGGAGAGACAGAGACTATGAAAAACAGAGACTAGGAGAAACAGAGACTAGGAGAAACAGAGACTAGGAGAAACAGAGACTAGGAGAAACAGAGACTATGAAAAACAGAGACTATGAAAAACAGAGACTATGAAAAACAGAGACTAGGAGAAACAGAGACTAGGAGAAACAGAGACTAGGAGAAACAGAGACTAGGAGAAACAGAGACTAGGAAAAACAGAGAAAAACTAGACTAAAAACAGAGACTATGAGAAACAGAGACTAGGAAAACAGAGACTAGGAGAAACAGAGACTAGGAAAAACAGAGACTAGGAAAAACAGAGACTAGGAAAAACAGAGACTAGGAGAAACAGAGACTAGGAAAAACAGAGACTATGAGAAACAGAGACTAGGAGAAACAGAGACTAGGAAAAACAGAGACTAGGAAAAACAGAGACGAGGAAAACAGAGACTAGGAAAAACAGAGACTAGGAAAAACAGAGACTAGGAGAAACAGAGACTAGGAGAAACAGAGACTAGGAGAAACAGAGACTAGGAGAAACAGAGACTAGGAAAACAGAGACTAGGAAAAAAGACAGAGACTAGGAAAAACAGAGACTAGGAAAACAGAGACTAGGAGAAACAGAGACGAGGAAAAACAGAGACTAGGAAAAACAGAGACTAGGAGAAACAGAGACTAGAAAAAAACGAGGAAAAACAGACTAGGAAAAAAAACAGAGACGAGGAAAACAGAGACGAGGGAAAAACAGAGACGAGGAAAACAGAGACTAGGAGAAACAGAGACGAGGAAAAACAGAGACTAGGAGAAACAGAGACTAGGAGAAACAGAGGAGGAAAAACAGAGACTACGAAAAACAGAGACTAGGAGAAACAGAGACGAGGAAAAACAGAGATGAGGAAAAACAGAGAGGAGAAAACAGAGACTGAGGAAAAACAGAGACTAGGAGAAACAGAGACTAGGAAAAACAGAGGAAAAACAGAGACTAGGAAAAACAGAGACTAGGAAAAACAGAGACTAGGAGAAACAGAGACTAGGAGAAACAGAGACTAGGAGAAACAGAGACTAGGAGAAACAGAGACTAGGAAAAACAGAGACTAGGAGAAACAGAGACTAGGAAAAACAGAGACTAGGAGAAACAGAGACGAGGAAAAACAGAGACTAGGAAAAACAGAGACTAGGAGAAACAGAGACTAGAAAAAACAGAGACTAGGAAAAACAGAGACGAGGAAAAACAGAGACGAGGAAAAACAGAGACGAGGAAAAACAGAGACTAGGAGAAACAGAGACGAGGAAAAACAGAGACTAGGAGAAACAGAGACTAGGAGAAACAGAGACGAGGAAAAACAGAGACTACGAAAAACAGAGACTAGGAGAAACAGAGACGAGGAAAAACAGAGATGAGGAAAAACAGAGACGAGGAGAAACAGAGACTAGGAAAAACAGAGACTAGGAGAAACAGAGACTAGGAAAAACAGAGACTAGGAGAAACAGAGACGAGGAAAAACAGAGATGAGGAAAAACAGAGACTAGGAGAAACAGAGACTAGGAAAAACAGAGACTAGGAGAAACAGAGACTAGGAAAAACAGAGACTAGGAAAAACAGAGACGAGGAAAAACAGAGATGAGGAAAAACAGAGACTAGGAGAAACAGAGACTAGGAGAAACAGAGACTAGGAAAAACAGAGACTAGGAGAAACAGAGACTAGGAAAAACAGAGACTAGGAGAAACAGAGACTAGGAAAAACAGAGACTAGGAGAAACAGAGACTAGGAAAAACAGAGACTAGGAGAAACAGAGACGAGGAAAAACAGAGATGAGGAAAAACAGAGACTAGGAGAAACAGAGACTAGGAAAAACAGAGACTAGGAGAAACAGAGACTAGGAGAAACAGAGACTAGGAGAAACAGAGACTAGGAGAAACAGAGACTAGGAAAAACAGAGACTAGGAGAAACAGAGACTAGGAAAAACAGAGACTAGGAAAAACAGAGACTAGGAAAAACAGAGACTAGAAAAACAGAGACTAGAAAAACAGAGACTAGGAAAACAGAGACTAGGAAAAACAGAGACTAGAAAAACAGAGACTAGAAAAACAGAGACTAGAAAAACAGAGACTAGAAAAACAGAGACTAGAAAAACAGAGACTAGGAAAACAGAGACTAGGAAAACAGAGACTAGGAAAAACAGGAACACGGGGAAAAATGCTGGTTGACTTGACAAGACGAACTGACAACAAACAGACAGAAGACACCGGTATAAACACACAGGGAATAACGGGAACAAATGGGAGACACATGGTGGGGGGTGGAGACAAGCACTATACAGGTGACACAGATCAGGGTGCAACAAAAATGGCTGATAGGCCTTCCCACTTCCTCTGTCACGAGGCACTGGATATCCAATATTACCCCAAGATACTGTACCATCGATTTCTCCTATAGATCTACTGTGTATAGTATTGCGAATACTGGATACCTCTATAACAATAACTTGAATCAACTGATACTCAGTGACTGACTTAGACTGAAATAGGTTCCGGTACAGATTTTGGGTGCAGGTACTGTTTATATTTAGCTGCAGTAGAACATTTGAGGTGCCGGTACTCAGCTCCGGTGAACTCCTGCCCAAGTCAAGTACTGCTGATACTGTATACCTCTATAGCATCATGAATGAACTGGTACTGGATACCTCTATACCAGCATCATGAATCAACTGATACTGGATACCTCTATAGCATCATGAATCAACTGGTACTGGATACCTCTATACCAGCATCATGAATCAACTGATACTGGATACCTCTATAGCATCATGAATCAACTGGTACTGGATACCTCTATACCAGCATCGTGAATCAACTGGTACTGGATACCTCTATACCAGCATCATGAATCAACTGGTACTGGATACCTCTATACCAGCATCATGAATCAACTGGTACTGGATACCTCTATAGCATCATGAATCAACTGGTACTGGATACCTCTATACCAGTATCATGAATCAACTGGTACTGGATACCTCTATACCAGCATCATGAATCAACTGGTACTGGATACCTCTATACCAGTATCATGAATCAACTGATACTGGATACCTCTATACCAGTATCATGAATCAACAGATACTGGATACCTCTATACCAGCATCATGAATCAACTGGTACTGGATACCTCTATAGCATCATGAATCAACTGATACTGGATACCTCTATAGCAGCATCATGAATCAACTGATACTGGATACCTCTATACCAGAATCATGAATCAACTGGTACTGGATACCTCTATACCAGCATCATGAATCAACTGATACTGGATACCTCTATACCAGCATCATAAATCAACTGATACTGGATACCTCTATACCAGCATCATAAATCAACTGATACTGGATACCTCTATACCAGCATCATAAATCAACTGATACTGGATACCTCTATAGCATCATGAATCAACTGATACTGGATACCTCTATACCAGCATCATAAATCAACTGATACTGATACCTCTATAGCATCATGAATCAACTGATACTGGATACCTCTATAGCATCATGAATCAACTGATACTGGATACCTCTATACCAGCATCATGAATCAACTGATACTGGATATCTCTATAGCATCATGAATCAACTGATACTGGATACCTCTATACCAGCATCATGAATCAACTGATACTGGATACCTCTATACCAGCATCATGAATCAACTGGTACTGGATACCTCTATACCAGCATCGTGAATCAACTGATACTGGATACCTCTATACCAGCATCATGAATCAACTGATACTGGATACCTCTATAGCATCATGAATCAACTGATACTGGATATCTCTATACCAGCATCATGAATCAACTGATACTGGATACCTCTATACCAGCATCATGAATCAACTGGTACTGGATACCTCTATAGCATCATGAATCAACTGGTACTGGATACCTCTATAGCATCATGAATCAACTGGTACTGGATACCTCTATAGCATCATGAATCAACTGATACTGGATACCTCTATACCAGCATCATAAATCAACTGGTACTGGATACCTCTATACCAGCATCATGAATCAACTGATACTGGATACCTCTATACCAGCATCATGAATTAACTGGTACTGTACACCTCTATACCAGCATCATGAATCAACTGATACTGGATACCTCTATACCAGCATCATGAATCAACTGATACTGGATACCTCTATAGCATCATGAATCAACTGGTACTGGATACCTCTATAGCATCATGAATCAACTGGTACTGGATACCTCTATACCAGCATCATGAATCAACTGGTACTGGATACCTCTATAGCTTCATGAATCAACTGGTACTGGATACCTCTATAGCACCATGAATCAACTGGTACTGGATACCTCTATAGCATCATGAATCAACTGGTACTGGATACCTCTATAGCATCATGAATCAACTGGTACTGGATACCTCTATACCAGTATCATGAATCAACTGGTACTGTACACCTCTATACCAGCATCATGAATCAACTGGTACTGGATACCTCTATACCAGCATCATGAATCAACTGGTACTGGATACCTCTATAGCATCATGAATCAACTGGTACTGGATACCTCTATACCAGCATCATGAATCAACTGGTACTGGATACCTCTATAGCTTCATGAATCAACTGGTACTGGATACCTCTATAGCACCATGAATCAACTGGTACTGGATACCTCTATAGCATCATGAATCAACTGGTACTGGATACCTCTATAGCACCATGAATCAACTGGTACTGGATACCTCTATGGATATCATGAATCAACCTACCTCTATAGCACCATGAATAACAGCATCATAAATCAACTGGTACTGGATACCTCTATAGCAGCATCATGAATCAACTGGTACTGGATACCTCTATAGCATCATGAATCAATACTGTCACTGTCCTACATGGATGAAATGCATCCAACCTGCACAGCAGGTTTTCTACATGTCCCAACAGGTGCTCACTGATGTTTTGACAAAACAAATCGATTAGTTTTTCTTCCAGGCAGGAGAACACTGCATTGATGACCCAGGCTTACCAACACACACTCCCTCTGCAGCCACACACACAGACACAGACACACAGACACAGACACACACACACACACACACACACACACACACACACACACACACACACACACACACACACACACACACACACACACACACACACACACACACACACACACACACACACACACACACACACTTTATCAGTCCATCTCCATCTATCCCTTGACTCACACCTGCGAACACACAGTAGAGTTTAGATTGTATTTGTGGTAGTAAATGGATTGAGATAACCGCCCGCATAGCCCATATTATGTATCAACTGTTTTGAGACCTGTAATGCCTGTATAATACAATCCAGCATTATTATCATTACACCACTCCATTATAACTAGGTTGAGTTACCTCCATCTCATGAAAGGTCATGAAAGGTACATTTCAGGAAAAGCACTAGAGAAAGGCAATCCATTAGGTTTTGTTCTACCACTTCAATAGAACTGGAGGTGTAGTGGCACTGCAGGCTCCCTGGTACAACCAGTGGTGTTTGCTAAATAGCCCCTGATTGGAGTGACTCATCAGTGTGGCCTCAGTGTTCAAGAGCAAAAACGTAGCGAGACCGGGGTTACCGAGCGCCTCGAGATCTCACAAGGAATAACACTTGTCAAACAAAACAGGATGAAGCCAAGTGATGCTGAAGTGCGTCAGGGGAAGCAAACATTCTTAAAGGCTTTTCATTATAACCATTGAAATTACCACAAGGTGTACATCCTTGGGTTTGTAGCTTTGTGGCCATGTGAGTGCATAAAGCCATAGGTCATTTCAATCCTTTTTTCATTAAAGAAAGAACAGTAGTTTACCATGAGGATTGGTGGTCAGCATGAGATCTGACTCTAAGTGATTCCTGGGGGGAAGAGGAGGAGGAGAGATGTGGAGGAGAGGAGAAGTGAAGCTGTGAATAATGATGGAGAAAGATGATGTCTCTGGACCACATAATGAGTACAGCTATTAGCCACAGTCTGTCATCTACTCAGGTAACAGCAGAGGTCTACTATCACTTTCAGTTCAAAATCTCATTTTTTTGCAGTCTGAAATCAACCTCTTAGCCCTTCCTTAGTATGTTCTTCTATTTCCGCTCTCTTCAATACAGATCTGATGGGACTTGGTAGGTCTTTAGTCAATATGAAGATGCATGGCTTCAGCTGACTTTCCAATGGTTTCACCACATTAGCTAATGATGCTCTAAGTAACCAATCTATTGACTGATTCCACTAAAAGCATTGCTCTGAAAAACCAGTTGGAACAGTGACATTGTGACATAACCTAGCCCCTGTGGTCAGAACTCAGAACACTGACTGACATGGAGCTAATGAGCAGCCAGCCAGCCACCCGCTACCAAAACAACACGCTATTATACCCAATGCCCTTCACCAGCCCCTCTCTCCTCTCTGGGCCAGGACCTCAGATAACCAGCTGGACCCTTATGAAGACCAGTATGGAACCAAATAATAAACTGCCAATTAATGTCTGTTTTTTATTTCAAACATACAAATCCCATTTCAATAAAGGATGTTTAATCTTGGGGTGATTTGGATAGGCTTGGATGTTCTGTAGTCCTCCTCCCAGAATGAACTCTTGTAACATGACTCTCTCACCACATTAGGCCTACCCATTCTCTCCTCCTATAACTGAAATTAGACTCATGAACCTCTCTATGTCTTTACCCAAGTGATCCCAGTGACCAGCCGTTTCCAATCCATCCAGAGATAATGGAACTCTCTGGGCTGTAACCATTGATGCTACTGCTGTAGGCCTGTATGCCACGGTAACATGGTCTTCCCACCAAACCTATTATCTCAGACTAGGACTGTCACCTGAGTAGTAACCCGTGTTTAATATTATTCTAAAACCTGATTAAACTGATTTGATACTGATCTGTTCTATGAATTGTAACAGAGAGAACCACTGCTGACAGTCCTTTATAAACCTATTATACTACTGCAAGTCTGAAGGACGCACTACTCTTTAACAGCATAGTAACCCCTTTTACACACACACACACACACACACACACACACACACACACACACACACACACACACACACACACACACACACACACACACACACACACACACACACACACACACACACACACACACACACACACACACACACACACAGAGACACGCACCCAAAGACCATCAGCGATCTAATTGTAATGACTACATTAACAGATAAGGCTATTAGCAGCCTTCACTTTACTTTACGGTAGATGGACCACAACCCAGGCAGGAGGGAGCACCCTAATGCCCATCCCCCAAGTCCCCCCTCCCTCTAGTCTCTCCCTGAGCATGACATGCCAGCCAGGAGCTGACAGCCAGCTATACAAACATGCCCATTCCTTCTGCTCCATTAGGCAATGAGGAGCTGGGCTTTTATATGGGGCCGACGGGCTGGACGGCCTCGCATCGCGCTGGTGCCACTGGCAAACAGGAGGCAGCAGGCAGGAGGTTGGTGCTGCAGTGCAGTGCAGTACAGTACAGAGAAAAGCACAAAGCCTAATATTAAAGGTAGAGCAATTAGTGTCCACCTCATCAAGTCAAACTGTAGGATCGTCTGTGCTGTTAGGTTTAATTCCTCTGTATCTCTTACACTAGTTATCTCTGTACTGTGTAGATATCATGTCCCTTACCAGATTAGGTGATTTATTATGATCATGCCTGCTGAAGACAGGGATCGAGACGTTGCTAGATTACATACAAACCTGGGATCATCTACAACGTGTTTAGACTGGATGTTAAGACATTCTTTTAATTTCACATTTCATTGTGTGTGCCAACTACACTGGAGCCCAGTGAATGAACAAACAACATCACCCCTGTGAAGCTTTAATTAACTGTACAAACTAGAGAGCTGATCGTTAGATCGACTGGCTAATCATGAGTTGTATGCTGCAGGGTTTGGGTTGGTGTCCCTCATGTGAACTCTTTAACATTAGTGAAGCAGTGATTCATACACTGGCTGATGTCTGTGGGTCTCAGCTGGGAGGTTAGATCAGTGCTATTCAAACTTTTCAGCGGGGAACCCATTTATTCAGACAGAATTTCTAGGGGACCCCATTTATTTAGACAAAATTTCTGGGGACCCCATTTATTCAGACAGAATTTCTGGGGACCCCATTTATTTAGACAGAATTTCTGGGGACTACATTTTCAGACCCCACTGCAGATCCCCCTTCGCAACACAGGCTTTGAATAACACTGTGTTAGAGGCTACAGTAAAGTAAGTTCTACATAGAGCCATTACACCACATAACATTAATGCTTTGCTTTTTACAATACATGACAGTCCTGTACATGGAAAAACACTGTAAGTAACTGGCTCAGCTAACCTCTTCTAAGTAGATGGGGCTGACTGGAAAATCAATGTCACGGTCAATAGCGTGTTGAGTTACCATGTACAAGTGTGATGTGTTGGTTTTATAGGCCCTAACCCTAACACCAGTCGAGTGGTTGTGAACACCCTTGCTATGTCGCGTGTAATGTGTGTTTTTGTTCCAACTTGCTTTTACCAGTAGTCTTCTCAGACCGGGCCTTTAATGCTACTGACTAATTGTAGCTTCTGCAGAGAGAAGCACAGGTGTAGGTCCAATCAGCCGTCAAGTCAGGGGTTTTCAAGTTCAGCGCTATTATTAGTTACTATGAGAGATATGGGTTCGGCCCTGATATTCCAGTAGTAGGTTTACTGTGCTCTACATAAGCTAACCACTCTGTGCTGTAGTTCTGCAACCTATTGGTTTTTCTCTCCCTTGGGAGAGAACACCATTTATCAGCATCAGAGGAGCGTGGACATATCGATGAACAAAATGGCTGGGAGTTCTGCTTTTATTACGTTTTAAACTGCAAGGTCAACTTAGCGGAAATATATGTCAACGCTGCCAAGACCGGCTACATGGAACACATGGCTAGCTAGGCACACAGGATTCATTGTAGAACATTGAGATAAGAGGGTAGGGAATGGAGATTCAGTTTAGAACAAATCAAATCAAATTTTATTGGTCACATACACATGGTTAGCAGATGTTAATGCGAGTGTAGTGAAATGCTTGTGCTTCTAGTTCCGACAATGCAGTAATAACCAACGAGTAATCTAACCTAACAATTCACAACTACTACCTTATACACACAAGTGTAAAGGGATAAATAATATGTACAGTACATACATATATATGAATGAGTGATGGTACAGAACGGCATAGGCAAGATGCAGTAGATGGTATAGAGTACAGTATATACATATGAGATGATGATTCACCACCACACCAAACCTGGGGCCCTGGTTAAAAACTCTAAAACTACTACTTTCACCACCACACCAAACCTGGGACCCTGGTTAAAAACTCTAAAACTACTACTTTCACCACCACACCAAACCTGGGGCCCTGGTTAAAAACTCTAAAACTACTACTTTCACCACCACACCAAACCTGGGGCCCTGGTTAAAAAACTCTAAAACTACTACTTTCACCACCACACCAAACCTGGGGCCCTTCTTTTAAGCTCTAATTTTACTACTTCTACTATCACAACCAGACCAATCAGTGCTACTATTACCACCACCAGACCAAACCTGGGGCCCTGGTTATAAGGAGATGTTGCTAACATTTATGATAGCAAATTTCAATTTACGAAAAAAAAACCTACGTTTTTGTCTTTTTTGAGCTTCTAGTCATGAAATCTATGCAGCCTACTCAATCACTTTTTTTTATAGCTACTGTCATATACAGCGTTCCTCACTGAGTTCCCAATTCCTATCGGACCTTGTAGTCATAGCAGATAATATTCTAATTTTTGGTGACTTTAATATTCACATGGGAAAGTCCACAGACCCACTCCAAAGGCTTTCGGAGCCATCATCGACTCAGTGGGTTTTGTCCAACATGTCTCCGGACCTACTCACTGTCACAGTCGTACTGTGGACCTAGTTTTGTCCCATGGAATAAATATTGTGGATCTTAATGTTTTCATCATAATCCTGGACTATCGGACCACCATTTTATTATGTTTCCAATGCAACAAATAATCTGCTCAGACCCCAACCAAGGAGCATCAAAAGTCATGCTAAAAATTCTCAGACAACCAAAAGATTCCTTCATGCCCTTCCAGACTCCCTCTGCCTACCCAAGGACGTCAGAGGACAAAAATCAGTTAACCACCTAACTGAGGAACTCAATTTAACCTTGCGCAATACCCTAGATGCAGATGTACCCCTAAAAACTAAAAACATTTGTCATAAGAAACTAACTCCCTGATATACAGAAAATACCAGAGCTCTGAAGCAAGCTTCCAGAAAATTGGAACAGAAATGTCGCCACACCAAGCTGGAAGTCTTCCGACTAGCTTGGAAAGACAGCACCGTGCAGTATCAAAGAGCCCTCACTGCTGCTCGATCATCCTATTTTTCCAACCTAATTGAGGAAGATAAGAACAATCAAAATGTATTGTTGATACTGTCGCAAACCTAACTAAAAGCAGCATTCCCCAAGAGACGATGGCTTTCACTTCAGCAGTGATAAATTCATGAACTTCTTTGAGGAAAAGATCATGATCATTAGAAAGCTAATTATGGACTCCTCTTTAAATCTGCATATTCCTCCAAAGCTCAGTTGTCCTGAGTCTGCAGAACTCTGCCAGGACCTAGGATCAAGAGAGACACTCAAGTGTTTAAGTACTATATCTCTTGACACAATGATGAAAATAATCATGGCCTCTAAACCTTCAAGCTTCATACTGGACCCTATTCCAACTAAACTACTGAAAGAGCCGCTTCCTGTGCTTGGCCCTCCTATGTTGAACATAATAAATGGCTCTCTATCCACCGGATGTTTACCAAACTCACTAAAAGTGGCAGAAATAAAGCCTCTCTTGAAAAAGCCAAACATTGTCCCAGAAAATATAAAAAACTATCGGCCTATATCGAATCTCCCATTCCACTCAAACATTTTTTTAAAAGCAGTTGTGCAGCAACTCACTGCCTTCCTGAAGACAAACAATGTATACTAAATGCTTCAGTCTGGTTTTAGACCCCATCATAGCATTGAGACTGCACTTTTGAAGATGGTAAATTACCTTTTAATGGCGTCAGACCGAGGCTCTGCATCTGTCCTCGTGCTCCTAGACCTTAGTGCTGCTTTTGATACCATCGATTACCACATTCTTTTGGAGAGATGGGAAACCCAAATTGGTCTACGGACAAGTTCTGGCCAGGTTTAGATCTTATCTGTCGGAAAGATATCAGTTTGTCTCTGTGAATGGTTTGTCCTCTGACAAATCAACTGTACATTTCGGTGTTCCTCAAGGTTCCATTTTAGGACCACTATTGTTTTCACTATATATTTAACCTTTTGGGGATGTCATTCGAAAACATAATGTTAACTTCACTGCTATGCGGATGACACACAGCTGTACATTTCAATGAAACATGGTGAAGCCCCAAAATTGCCCTCGCTGGAAGCCTGTGTTTCAGACATAAGGAAGTGGATGGCTGCAAGCGTTCTACTTTTAAACTCGGACAAAACAGAGATGCTTGTTCTAGGTCCCAAGAAACAAAGAGATCTTCTGTTGAATCTGACAATTAATCTTGTTGGTTATACAGTCGTCTCAAATAAAACTCTGAAGGACCTTGGCGTTACTCTAGAGACTGATCTCTCTTTTGTGAACATATCAAGATTGTTTCAAGGACAGCTTTTTCCATCTGCGTAACATTGCAAAGATCAGATTTTATGTCCAAAATTGTTGCAGAAAAACTAATCCATGATTTTGTTACTTCTAGGTTAGACTACTGCAATGCTCTACTTTCCGGCTACCCGGACAAAGCACTAAATAAACTTCAGGTAGTGCTAAATACGGCTGCTAGAATCTGACTAGAACCAAAAACTTTGATCATATTACTCAGCGCTAGCATCCTACACTGGCTTCCTGTTAAGGCAAGGTATGATTTCAAGGATTAACTGATAACCTACAAAGCATTACATGGGCTTACTCCTACCTATCTTTACGATTTGATCCTGCCGTACATACCTACACGTACGCTACGGTCACAAGACACAGGCCTCTAATTGTCCCTAGAATTTCTAAGCAAACAGCTGGAGGCAGGGCTTTCTCCTATAGAGCTCCATTTTTCGGAATGGTCTGACCGTGCTGCTGCTCAGTTTCAACTGTTCTGCCTTATTATTATACGACCATGCTGGTCATTTATGAACATTTGAACATCTTGGCCATGTTCTGTTATAATCTCCACCCGGCACAGCCAGAAGAGGACTGGCCACCCCACATAGCCTGGTTCCTCTCTAGGTTTCTTCCTAGGTTTTGGCCTTTCTAGGGAGTTTTCCTAGCCCCCGTGCTTCTACACCTGCATTGCTTGCTGTTTGGGGTTTTAGGCTGGGTTTCTGTACAGCACTTTGAGATATCAGCTGATGTACGAAGGGCTATATAAATCAATTTGATTTGATACCCATGTGAGAGACGCAGATTCGGTATCAACCTTTCAGTCTTTACTGAGGACTTATCTCTTCAGTAGGTCTTATGATTGAGTGTAGTCGGGCCCAGGAGTGTGAAAGTGAAAGAAAGGCACTGGAGCAACGAACCGCCCTAGCCGGTTCCCCTCTCTCCACTGGGATTCTCTGCCTCTATTACAGGGGCCGAGTCATTGGCTTATTGGTGCTCTTCCATGCCGTCCCTAGGAGGGTGCGTCACTTAGTGGGTTGAGTCACTGATGTGGTCTTCCTGTCTTCACCTGTCTTATCCAGTGTCCTGTGTGATTTTAAGTATGCTCTCTCTAATTTTCTCGTTCTTTCTCTCTCGGAGGACCTGAGCCCGAGAACCATGCCTCAGGACAACCTGGCATGATTACTCCTTGTCGTCCCCAGTCCACCTGGCCGTGCTGCTGCTCAGTTTCAACTGTTCTACCTGCTGCTATTGAACCCTGACCTGTTCACTGTGATTACTATTATTTGACCATGCTGGTAATTTATGAACATTATAATCTCCTCCCCGGCACAGCCAGAAGAGGACTGGCCACCCCTCACAGCCTGGTTCCTCTCTATATTTCTACCTAGGTTTTGGCCATTCTAGGGAGTTTTCCTAGCCACCGTGATTCTACAACTGCATTGCTTGCTGTTTGGGGTTTTAGGCTGGGTTTCTGGACAGCACTTTGATATATCAGCTGATGTACGAAGTGCAATATAAATACATTTGATTTGATTTGATACAACTACTATCATCACCAGACCAAACCTGGGACCCTGGTTAAATTTCTACTACTACTTTCACCGCCAGACCAAACCTGGGGATCTGGTTATAAACTTTAATAATACTTCTACTATCACCACCAAACCAAACCCGGGGCCCTGGTTATATGAACTCTAATAATACTACAACGATCAGAACCAGACCAAACCTGGGAACCTGGTTATAAACTCGAATACTACTACTACTATCACCACCAGACAAAACCTGGGCCCCTGGTCATAAACTCTTTTACTACTACAACTATCACCAAAGACCAAACCCGGGGACTTGTTTATCAACTCTAAAACTACTACTACTATCACCACCAGACCAAACCTGGGGCCCTGGTTATAAACTCTAATACTACTAATATCACCACGGACCAAACCTGGGGCCCTGGTTATAAACTACTAATACTACTACTACGATCACCACAGACCAAACTTGGGGCCCTGGTTATAAACTACTAATACTACTACTACGATCACCACAGACCAAACCTGGGGCCCTGGTTATAAACTACTAATACTACTACTACTACGATCACCACAGACCAAACCTGGGGCCCCATTTATAAAATCTAATACTACTACTATCACCAAAGACCAAACCTGGGGCTCTTTTTATTAACTCTAATACATCTACTACTATCACCACCAGACCAAACCTGGGAATATGGTTAAAAGCTCTAAAACTACTACTATGATCACCACCAAACACAAAGCTGGGGCCCTGGCTATAAACTCAAATAATGCTACTACTTTCACCGCCAGACCAAACCTTGAGAGCATGGTTATTAACTCTACTACAACCACTGCTATCACCACTAGAGCAAACCTGGAGCCCTGGTTATAAATTCTAATACTACAACTATCACCACCAGAGCAAACCTGGGGCCCTGGTTATAAACTCTAATACTACTACAACTATCACCACCAGACCAAACCTGGGGCCCTGGTTATAAACTCTAATACTACTACAACTATCACCACCAGACCAAACCTGGGAGACTGGATATAAATTCTAATGCTATTATTACTATCACCACCATACCAAACCTGAGGCCTCTGTTATAAACTCTAATACTACTACTACAATCATCTCTAACCAAACCTGGTGCCCTGGTTATAAACTCTAATACTACTACTACGATCACCACCAGACCAAACCTGCGAACCTGGTTATAAATTCCAATACTACTACAACTAACACCACCAGACAAAACCTGGGGCTCTGTTAATAAACTCTAATACTACTACCACAATCAGAACCAGACCAAACCTGGGGCCCTGGTTTTAAACTCTAATACTACAACCACAACCAGATCAAACCTGAGGCATTTGTTATAAACTCTAATATTACTACTTTCACCACCAGACCAAACCTGGGGCCCTGTTTATAAACTCTAATACTGCTACTACTTTCACCACCAGACCAAACCTGGGGCCCTGTTTATAAACTCTAATACTACTACAACTATCACCACCAGACCAAACCTGGGGCCCTGGTTATAAACTCTAATACTACTACAACTATCACCACCAGACCAAACCTGGGGCCCTGGTTATAAACTCTAATACTACTACAACTATCACCATCAGAGCAAACCTGGGGCCCTGTTTATAAACTCTAATACTGCTACAACTATCACCACCAGAGCAAACCTGGGGCCCTGGTTATAAACTCTAATACTACTACAACTATCACCACCAGACCAAACCTGGGGCCCTGGCTATAAAATCTAATTTATCCCATAATGGATCCAAAGAATGAAGCCTTGGTCTTAGCTACATGTCACTGTATACATGTCAAACCACATGCCAACCTAGTTACAGTACATAACACTGTCAGAAGTGAGAGCTACAAGGGTACATGGTCATGTCAGTTGTTATGACAGCATTGTGTAGGCATTATACAGTGCATTCAGAAAGTATTCAGAGCCCTTGACCTTTTCCCATTTTGTTACTTTTCAGCTAATTCTAAAATGTACTAAATAAGGAATCCTCATCAATCTACACACAATATCCCATAATGACAAAAGTGAAAACAGGTTTAGATTTTTTCAAAGGTATTACAAAATATATATATATATATATATATATATACCTTATTACATAAGTATTTTGACCCTTTGCTATAAGACTCGAAATTCAGATCAGGTGCATCCTGTTTCCATTGATCATCTTTGAGATGTTTCTACAACTTGATTGGAGTCCGCCTGGTAAATTCAATTCATTGGACATGATTTGGAAAGGCACACACCTGTCTATATAAGATCCCACAGTTGACAGTTCATATCAGAGCAAAAATCAAGCAATGAAGTTGAAGGAATTGTCCGTAGAGAACACAGTGGCCTCCCTCATTCTTAAATGGAAAGAAGTTTGGAACAACCAAGACTCTTCCTAGTGCTGGCCACCCAACCAAACTGAGCAATCGGGGAAGGAGGGCCTTAGTCAGGAAGGTGACTGACAGAGCTCCAGAGTTCCTCTATGGAGATGGGAGAAGCTTCCAGAAGGACAACCATCTCTGCAGCACTCCACCAATCAGGCCTTTATGGTAGAGTAGCCAGGCCAAGCCACTCCTCAGTAAAAGGCACATGACAGCCCGCTTGGCGTTACTAAGGACTCTCAGACCATGAGAAACAAGATTCTCTGGTCTGATGAAACCAAGGTGAACTCGTTGGCCTGAATGCCAAGCATCACATCTGGAGAAACCTGGCACCATCCCTATGGTGAAGCATGTTGATGGCAGCATCATGCTGTGGGGATTTTTTCAGGGCAGGGACTGGGAGACTAGTCAGTGTCATGCAGGTGAATGAGGACCAAAAGCGACTTGGCGAAAACAGAGTCTTTAATCCAGTAAAAGTAATTCTACAAACATAAGACATAATTCCACTCGTAATGACGAGAACAGACTGGAGACTCGATCAAGAACTGCAGGTTGCCTCGGGAAGGCACTTGAACCTAGCAGACTCAGACACCTGCTCTCCACGCAGCATCTGAGGGAAACACGACCACGACACGACACAGACACAGCACGGTGAACAATAGACAAGGATCCGCCAGGACAGGCAACGGAAAACAAGGGAAGAAATAGGGACTCTAATCAGGGGGAAAAGATAAGGAACAGGTGTGGGAAGACTAAATGATTGATTAGGGAAATAGGAACAGCTGGGAGCAGGAACGGAACGATAGAGAGAGAGAGAGAGAGAGGAAGGGGAGAGAAAAAGAGAACGAACCTAAAAAGACCAGCAGGGAAAATGAACAGAGGAAAAGCAAAATGACAAGACAATCTAAGACAAAACATGACAGTACCCCACTCACGAGCGCCTCCTGGCGCACTCGAGAAAGGAATCAGCGGCAAACGGAGGAAATCATCAATGAGTGAGAACGGTCCAGCACGTCCCGAGACGGAACCCAACTCCTCTCCTCAGGACCGTAACCCTCCCAATCCACTAAGTATTGGTGACCCCGTCCCGAGAACGCATGTCCATGATCCTCGTACCTTGTAAATAGAGTGCGCTCTCGACAAGGACGGGGAGGGAGGGAGGAAGACGAACGGGGGTGCGAAGAAAGGGCTTGACACAGGAGACATGGAAGACAGGATGGACGCGACGAAGATGTCGCGGAAGAAGCAATCGCACAGCGACAGGATTGACGACCTGGGAGACACGGAACGGACCAATGAACCGCGGAGTCAACTTCACGAGAAGCTGTAAAGAGGAAGGTTGCGAGTGGAAAGCCACACTCTCTGGCCGCAACAATACCTAGGACTCTTAATCCTGCGTTTATTGGCGGCTCTCACAGTATGTGCCCTGTAACGGCAAAGTGCAGACCTCACCCTCCTCAGGTGCGCTCACAACGTTGGACAAACGCTTGAGGCGGAGGAACGCTGGACTCGGCAAGCTGGGAAGAGAACAGAGGGCTGGTAACCCAGACTACTGAAGCAGAGGAATAACCCGGTAGCAGACGAAGGAAGCGGTTGTGTGTATTCTGCCCAGGGGAGCTGTTCTGCCAAGACACAGGGGTTTCTGAAAGAAAGGCTGCGTAGTATGCGACCAATCGTCTGATTGGCCCTCTCTGCTTGACCGTTAGACTGGGATGAAACCGGAAGAGAGACGACGGACGCACCAATCAGCGACAGGAACTCCCTCCAAAACTGTGACGTGGTTACTGGGCCTCTGTCAAACGGCGTCTGCGGGGAGGCCATGAATTCTGAACACATTCTCGATGATGATTTGTGCCGTCTCCTTAGCGGAAGGAAGTTTAGCGAGGGGAATGAAATGTGCCGCCAGAACCTCGACAACCGTAGAATCACAGTCTTCCCCGCAGACAAAGAGCAGACCGGTAATGAAGTCTAGGGCGATGTGAGACCATGGTCGAGGAAAGGAATGGGGAGCGGTCTGAGACGACCGGCAGGAGGGAGTTACCCGACTTAGTCTGCGCGCAGTCCGAACAAGCAGCCTGAAAGCTTGGCGCGAAATCACGCTCCTGGTCGGCCACCAAAAGCGCTGACGAATAGACGCAAGAGTGCCTCGAACACCGTGTGACCAGCTAACTTGGCAGAGTAGGCCACTGAAGAACAGCCAGGCGGTGGAAACAGGAGCGAAAAGGAGGTTACTAGGACAAGGCGCGACACACGTGTGCGTGAGTGCTTGCTTAACCTGTCTTTCAATTCCCCAGACTGTCAACCGACAATAACGCCCATAGGAAGAATCCCCCTCGGGATCAGTAGAAGCCACAGAAGAACTAAACAAGGATAAGGCATCAGGCTTGGTGTTTTTACTACCCGGACGGTAGAAATCCTAAACTCAAACGAAAGCGAAAAACAACGCCCAGCAGGCTTGGGCATTAAGTCGTTTGGCAGAACGGATGTACTCAAGGTTCTTATGGTCTGTCAAACGACAAAAGGAAGGTCGCGCCCCCTCCAGCCACTGTGTCAGTTCGCCTAGGAGCTAAGCGGATGGCGAGCAGTTGTGATTTACCCACATCATAGTTCGTTCAGATGGCGACAGCGTGAGAAAAATAGCGCAAGGATGAGCCTTAATAGTCAGACTGGAAGCTGGGATAGAATGGCTCCCACGCCTACCTCTGAAGCGTCAACCTCGACAATGAATTGTCTAGTGACGTCCCAGGGTAACGAGGATAGGAGCGGATAAACGTTCTTTCAGAAGATCCAAAAAGCTCCTGGGCGGAACCGGACCATAAAACACGTCTTGACAGAAGTAAGAGCTGACGGAGAGGGGCAGCAACTTGACGAAATTCAGAATGAAACGCTGATAAAAATTAGCGAAACCTAAAAGCGCTGCAACTCGACCGTGACCTTGAGCGGGCCAATCATGACAGCTTGGACCTTAGCGGAATCCATCTGAGATGCCTTCAAGCGGAAACTCATGAAAAGTAACGGAGGAGACATGAAAAGAGCACTTCTCAGCCTTCACGTAGAGACAATTCTCACAAAGGCTGTAGACACGTCGAACGTGCTGAACATGAATCTCGAGTGACGGTGAAAAAATCAGGATATCGTCAAGATAGACAAAAACAAAGATGTTCAACATGTCTCTCAGAACATCATTAACTAATGCCTGAAAAACAGCTGGCATTGGCGAGACCAAGCGGCAGAACCCGGTACTCAAAATGCCTAAAGAATGCATGCGCCGTTTTCCACTCGTCCCCCCTCTCTGATCTGCGAGATGGTAAGCGTTAAGTTTAACAGTAAGCCTGGCTCCCTGCAGAATCTGAAGGCTGATGACATAAGGGAAGCGGACCGCGGGTGCCCAACCGTTATGTAGTTTCAGCCTGACAATCACGCAGGGGCGCAGGCCGTCCTTTTTCTTAACAAAAA
>NC_060187.1:76800204-76845204 GCF_021184085.1 Oncorhynchus gorbuscha
CTCCTTTTCTCTCTCCCTCCCTGTCACTCTCTCTCCTGTCTCCCTCTCTCCTCTCTTCTTTTCTCCTCCCTGTCACTCTCTAATTTCCTCTCTCTCCTTTTTCTCCCTCCTCGTCACTCTCTGTCTCCCTCTCTCTCTCTTTCTCTCCCTTCCTCCCCGTCACTCTCTCTCCGTCTCTCTGTCCTCCCTCCTCGCTCTCTCTCCTCCCTTCTTCTCTCTCCATCTCTCTTCTTTCCCTCCTCTCCTTTATCCTTCCCTCTCTCTCCTCCCCTTCTTCTCTCTCTCCATCCCCCGTCACTCTCTCCGTCTCTCTGCCCTCCTCCCTCGCTCTCTTCTCTATCCTCCCTCATTCTCTCTCCCCCTCTCTCTCTTTCCCTCCCTCTCGCTATCCTTCCCTCTCTCTCTGTCTCTCTTTCTCTCTCCTCCCTTCTTCTCTCTCCCTCTCTCCTTTTTCTCCCTCCCCGTCACTCCTCTCTCTGTCTCCCTCTCTCTCCTTTCTCTCTCCCTCCCCGTCACTCTCTCTGTCTCCCTCTCTCTCCTTTTCTCTCTCCCTCCTCTCTCCTCTCTCCTCCCTTCTTCTCTCTCCCTCTCTCTCCTTTCTCTCTCCCTCCCGTCACTCTCTGTCTCCCTCTCTCTCCTTTCTCTCTCCCTCCCCGTCACTCTCTCTGTCTCCCTCTCTCCCCTTTCTCTCCCCTCCCCGTCACTCTCTCCGTCTCTCTGTCCTCCCTCCCTCGCCTCTCTCTCCTCCCTTCTTCTCTCTCTCCATCTCTCTTCCCTCCCTCTCGCTATCCTTCCCTCTCTCTCCCTCCTTCTTCTCTCTCCCTCCCCGTCACTCTCTCCGTCTCTCTGCCCTCCCTCCCTCGCTCTCTCTCTATCCTCCCCTCATTCTCTCTCCCATCTCTCTCTCTTTCCCTCCCTCTCGCTTCCTTTCCTTCCCTCTCTCTGTCTCTTCTCTCTGAAGAAGTGAGTTACAGCAGCAATCTGCTGGTTTGGCCAGCCCTCCTCCACCCACCCACCCACCCGCCCTCACCCTGTCTCTTGACCTGTGCCCCTACGTTATAAAACATTTATAAACATTTGTAGGCTAGGTTGTAGCAACCTCATGATGGGTATAGGGAACATTTGAGTATCATGTAGTAGTTACATTGACCTGGGTGAATGGATGAATGACAGTCATCAAATAAGCTGTAATAGAAATAAGGCCATGCTCATAAAAAATAAATCATCCTCCCTAATCCTGAATGGCACTAACCGCCACTGACACTATTTGGTTTGTTCCTTTGCTTGTTTTCTCTCTGTCCTCTTTCTCTCTTCTTCATCTTCATCTCGTCTCTCTGTCTCTCATTCTCTCTACCTTCATCTCTTGTCTTCTCTGTCTCTCATTCTCTACCTTCATCTCTTGCTCAACTGCTTTCTACATCTGTACCCCACTGTTTCGCTCCTATCTCCCTGTCTATCACCCTCTATCTATCACTCCTAATCCTCTGTTCCCGTGAGAAAGTGCAGGTCTGGGGTCTGGAGGTGGTCTGGGGTGGCAGGCAGGCAGTGGGTTGGATCAGAAAGGAGGTTAGTTTACTGTAGCCTGGTGGTGGGAGCTGTAAACTGGGACTGTACTCCACTACTCCACCTCTCTCCACAGGCTCTTCGATCATGATGGCTAATCAATGTGTTTGGATTCCCCCTGACCACGGCCCAGTGGGCCAGAAAGAGTTGAACCACAGCCAGGATGTTCTCCCCTCCAGCAGCGACTGAGAAACACAGTGAGAAACAAAGCCACCACTAAGCTGGGCAGATTAGACAGATACTCTAAGACTTAACTCCTTGCTGAGCTGTTGCTTCCTTTCTCTCTTGTCTCTCACTTTTGCTTTTCATTCACACAATATTTTCTTGAAAACTTGATCTCCATCGAGACTCACCTCTCCACCCTCCTGCTTCTCAGTCTCTACCCATATGACCCCTAGGATATTCCACAGAGGAAAAAAGGTTATATTTGGAATGTCTACGGTCTAACAATGCAGAGCGTTTTTGGCACAGCTGAGTAAGTTCTTGTGATGCTACTTGCTAATGTTTGTTTAGGCTGCACTATGACAGTTCCAGACTGTGTGGTGCACTATGACAGTATCAGTTAGGTTGACTTTCTTAGGTGTGATGCACTAGGTTGACAGTATCAGTTAGGTTGACTTTCTTGAGGTGTGATGCACAATGACAGTATCAGTTAGGTTGACTTTCTTAGGTGATGCACTATGACAGTATCAGTTAGGTTGACTTTCTTAGGTGTGATGCACAATGACAGTATCAGTTAGGTTGACTTTCTTAGGTGTGATGCACTATGACAGTATCAGTTAGGTTGACTTTCTTAGGTGTGATGCACTATGACAGTATCAGTTAGGTTGACTTTCTTAGGTGTGATGCACTATGACAGTATCAGTTAGGTTGACTTTCTTAGGTGTGATGCACAATGACAGTATCAGTTAGGTTGACTTTCTTAGGTGTGATGCACTATGACAGTATCAGTTAGGTTGACTTTCTTAGGTGTGATGCACTATGACAGTATCAGTTAGGTTGACTTTCTTAGGTGTGATGCACAATGACAGTATCAGTTAGGTTGACTTTCTTAGGTGTGATGCACTATGACAGTATCAGTTAGGTTGACTTTCTTAGGTGTGATGCACTATGACAGTATCAGTTAGGTTGACTTTCTTAGGTGTGATGCACAATGACAGTATCAGTTAGGTTGACTTTCTTAGGTGTGATGCACAATGACAGTATCAGTTAGGTTGACTTTCTTAGGTGTGATGCACTATGACAGTATCAGTTAGGTTGACTTTCTTAGGTATGATGCACAATGACAGTATCAGTTAGGTTGACTTTCTTGGGTGTGGTGCACAATGACAGTATCAGTTAGGTTGACTTTCTTAGGTGTGATGCACTATGACAGTATCAGTTAGGACTTGACTTTCTTAGGTGTGATGCACAATGACAGTATCAGTTAGGTTGACTTTCTTAGGTGTGATGCACAATGACAGTATCAGTTAGGTTGACTTTCTTAGGTGTGATGCACAATGACAGTATCAGTTAGGTTGACTTTCTTAGGTGTGATGCACTATGACAGTATCAGTTAGTTTGACTTTCTTAGGTGTGATGCACAATGACAGTATCAGTTAGGTTGACTTTCTTAGGTGTGATGCACAATGACAGTATCAGTTAGGTTGACTTTCTTAGGTATGATGCACAATGACAGTATCAGTTAGGTTGACTTTCTTGGGTGTGGTGCACAATGACAGTATCAGTTAGGTTGACTTTCTTAGGTGTGATGCACAATGACAGTATCAGTTAGGTTGACTTTCTTAGGTGTGATGCACAATGACAGTATCAGTTAGGTTGGCTTTCTTAGGTGTGATGCACAATGACAGTATCAGTTAGGTTGACTTTCTTAGGTGTGATGCACAATGACAGTATCAGTTAGTTGAATTTCTTGGGTGTGATGCACAATGACAGTATCAGTTAGGTTGACTTTCTTGGGTGTGATGCACAATGACAGTATCAGTTAGGTTGACTTTCTTAGGTGTGATGCACTATGACAGTTCCAGACTGTGTGGTGCACAATGACAGTAACAGTTAGGTGTGATGCACAATGACAGTATCAGTTAGGTTGGCTTTCTTAGGTGTGATGCACAATGACAGTATCAGTTAGGTTGGCTTTCTTAGGTGTGATGCACAATGACAGTATCAGTTAGGTTGACTTTCTTAGGTGTGATGCACAATGACAGTATCAGTTAGGTTGGCTTTCTTAGGTGTGATGCACAATGACAGTATCAGTTAGGTTGGCTTTCTTAGGTGTGATGCACAATGACAGTATCAGTTAGGTTGGCTTTCTTGGGTTTGATGACAGCATGAGATAGTTAGGCTTTTCGTGTCAGGAAAGTTACATGTCATCCTCCCAAAACGTTTTAAGTCAGCAGGCAGCCGCCACTGGTGTATAGGGTGTTTACAGGGTTTTAATGATCAAAACAGAGGGGTGTGATTGTGACTAAGGCCTGCTAATGCCTGGCTCTGTCTCATATGAATGAGGCCCAGCAGTATTGATCTGGCAGTACAACAGGTGTGATAGACATGGATGTGGTTCTCCTAGTGGTAACCCGTGTGAACATTGGAACTGATAATGACCGATAACAGGATACATGCGGGGATTTGTAAGAGTAGGCAACAAAACGTCTGCCATGCTGATCCTCAACACTGTGGCCCCTCAGGGTTGTATGCTTAGTCCCCTCCTGTACTTCCTTTTCACCCACGACTGCGTGGCCAAACATGACTCCGACACCATCATTAAGTTTCCTGACGACACAACAGAGTTAGGACTGATCACCGACAACGATGATCAGGAGGGAGGAGGTCAGAAAACTGGCAGTAGGCGGTGCCAGGACAACAACCTTTCCTCACTGTGAGCAAGACAAAGGCGCTGACCGTGGACTACAGGAAAAGGTGGCCCGAACAGGCCCCCATTAATATCGACGGGGCTGTAGTGGAGCGGGTCGAGAGTTTCAAGTTCCTGGTGTCCACATCACCAACGAACTATCATGCTCCAAACATACCAAGACAGTCGTGAAGAGGGCACGACAAAACTTTTTCCCCCTCAGGAGACTGAAAAGATTTGGCATGGGTCCCCAGATCCTCAAAAGGTTCTACAGCTGCACCATGGAGAGCATCCCGACCAGTTGCATCACCGCCTGGTATGGCAACTGCTCGGCATCCGACCGTAAGGCACTACAGAGCGTAGTGCGAATGGCCCAGTACATCACTGGGGTCAAGCTTCCTGCCATCCAGGACCTATATAATAGGTGGTGTCAGAGGAAAGCCCATAAAATTGTCAGAGACTCCAGTCACCCAAATTATAGACTGTTTCCTCTGATACCGAGCGGCAAGCGGTACCGGAGAGCCAAGTCTAGGACCTAAATGCTCCTCAACAGCTTCTACCTCCAAGCCATAAGACTGCTGAACAATTCATAAAAATGCCACTGGACAATTTACATTGACCCTCCCGTTTGTACACTGCTGCTACTCACTGTTTATTATCTATGCATAGTAATTTCACCCCTACCTACATGAACAAATTACCTCAACTAACCTGTACCCATGCACACTGACTCAGTAATGGTACCCCCTGTATATAGCCTTGTTATTGTTATTCTTATTGTGTTACTTTTTATTCTTGTTTTCTACTTTAGTCTATTTGGTAAATAATTTTTCTTAACTCTTCTTGAACTCCACTGTTGGTTAAGGGCTTGTGAGTAAGCATTTCACGGTAAGGTCTACACTTGTTGTATTCGGTGCATGTGAAAAATAAAGTTTGATTTGATTTGATTATACATTGTTTGGCTGTAGGCTATTGGCTTTGGGTGCCTGTGTCTGTGTACTTGTGTCTGTGTACCTGTGTCTGTGTACCTGTGTCTGTGTACCTGTGTGTGTATGTATGACCATATAACTAGAGTATATACCTAGATGAAGTCAATCTGGGGATACTAGATCTTGCGTTTTGTACCCCACAATACCAGATAGGTCAAAGGTGGGTACAGTGACAGTGCAGGCAAAGGGTCAAAACTGGTGGGACTAGAAAAAACAGAGACTAGGAGAAACCGAGACTAGGAAAAACAGAGACTAGGAGAAACAGAGACTAGGAGAAACAGAGACTAGGAGAAACAGAGACTAGGAGAAACAGAGACTATGAAAAACAGAGACTATGAAAAACAGAGACTAGGAAAAACAGAGACGAGGAAAAACAGAGACTAGGAAAAACAGAGACTAGGAGAAACAGAGACTAGGAAAAACAGAGATTAGGAGAAACAGAGACTAGGAAAAACAGAGACTAGGAGAAACAGAGACTAGGAGAAACAGAGACTAGGAGAGACAGAGACTATGAAAAACAGAGACTAGGAGAAACAGAGACTAGGAGAAACAGAGACTAGGAGAAACAGAGACTATGAAAAACAGAGACTATGAAAAACAGAGACTATGAAAAACAGAGACTAGGAGAAACAGAGACTAGGAGAAACAGAGACTAGGAGAAACAGAGACTAGGAGAAACAGAGACTATGAAAAACAGAGACTATGAAAAACAGAGATGAGGAAAAACAGAGAAGAGGAAAAACAGAGACTAGGAGAAACAGAGACTAGGAAAAACAGAGACTAGGAGAAACAGAGACTAGGAAAAACAGAGACTAGGAGAAACAGAGACTAGGAAAAACAGAGACGAGGAAAAACAGAGACTAGGAAAAACAGAGACTAGGAGAAACAGAGACTAGGAAAAACAGAGACGAGGAAAAACAGAGACTAGGAAAAACAGAGACTATGAGAAACAGAGACTAGGAAAAACAGAGACTAGGAGAAACAGAGACTAGGAAAAACAGAGACTAGGAAAAACAGAGACTAGGAAAAACAGAGACTAGGAGAAACAGAGACTAGGAAAAACAGAGACTAGGAGAAACAGAGACTAGGAAAAACAGAGACTAGGAGAAACAGAGACTAGGAAAAACAGAGACGAGGAAAAACAGAGACTAGGAAAAACAGAGACTAGGAGAAACAGAGACTAGGAGAAACAGAGACGAGGAAAAACAGAGACGAGGAAAAACAGAGACGAGGAAAAACAGAGACGAGGAAAAACAGAGACTAGGAGAAACAGAGACTAGGAGAAACAGAGACGAGGAAAAACAGAGACGAGGAAAAACAGAGACTAGGAGAAACAGAGACGAGGAAAAACAGAGACTAGGAGAAACAGAGACTAGGAGAAACAGAGACGAGGAAAAACAGAGACTAGGAAAAACAGAGACTAGGCAAAACAGAGACGAGGAAAAACAGAGATGAGGAAAAACAGAGACTAGGAGAAACAGAGACTAGGAAAAACAGAGACTAGGAGAAACAGAGACTAGGAAAACAGAGACTAGGAGAAACAGAGACGAGGAAAAACAGAGATGAGGAAAAACAGAGACTAGGAGAAACAGAGACTAGCAAAAACAGAAGAAACAGAGACTAGGAGAAACAGAGACTAGGAAAAACAGAGACTAGGAAAAACAGAGACGAGGAAAACAGAGATGAGGAAAAACAGAGACTAGGAGAAACAGAGAGAAACAGAGGGAAAAACAGAGACTAGGAGAAACAGAGAAAAACAGAGACTAGGAGAAACAGAGAAAAACAGAGACTAGGAGAAACAGAGACTAGGAAAACAGAGACTAGGAGGAAAAAAACAGAGACTAGGAGAAACAGAGACTAGGAAAAACAGAGACTAGGAGAAACAGAGACTAGGAAAAACAGAGACTAGGAGAAACAGAGACGAGGAAAAACAGAGACTAGGAAAAACAGAGACTAGGAGAAACAGAGACTAGAAAAAACAGAGACTAGGAAAAACAGAGACGAGGAAAAACAGAGACGAGGAAAAACAGAGACGAGGAAAAACAGAGACTAGGAGAAACAGAGACGAGGAAAAACAGAGACTAGGAGAAACAGAGACTAGGAGAAACAGAGACGAGGAAAAACAGAGACTACGAAAAACAGAGACTAGGAGAAACAGAGACGAGGAAAAACAGAGATGAGGAAAAACAGAGACGAGGAGAAACAGAGACTAGGAAAAACAGAGACTAGGAGAAACAGAGACTAGGAAAAACAGAGACTAGGAGAAACAGAGACGAGGAAAAACAGAGATGAGGAAAACAGAGACTAGGAGAAACAGAGACTAGGAAAAACAGAGACTAGGAGAAACAGAGACTAGGAAAAACAGAGACTAGGAAAAACAGAGACGAGGAAAACAGAGATGAGGAAAAACAGAGACTAGGAGAAACAGAGACTAGGAGAAACAGAGACTAGGAAAAACAGAGACTAGGAGAAACAGAGACTAGGAAAAACAGAGACTAGGAGAAACAGAGACTAGGAAAAACAGAGACTAGGAGAAACAGAGACTAGGAAAAACAGAGACTAGGAGAAACAGAGACGAGGAAAAACAGAGATGAGGAAAACAGAGACTAGGAGAAACAGAGACTAGGAAAAACAGAGACTAGGAGAAACAGAGACTAGGAGAAACAGAGACTAGGAGAAACAGAGACTAGGAGAAACAGAGACTAGGAAAAACAGAGACTAGGAGAAACAGAGACTAGGAAAAACAGAGACTAGGAAAAACAGAGACTAGGAAAAACAGAGACTAGAAAAACAGAGACTAGAAAAACAGAGACTAGGAAAACAGAGACTAGGAAAAACAGAGACTAGAAAAACAGAGACTAGAAAAACAGAGACTAGAAAAACAGAGACTAGAAAAACAGAGACTAGAAAAACAGAGACTAGGAAAACAGAGACTAGGAAAACAGAGACTAGGAAAAACAGGAACACGGGGAAAAATGCTGGTTGACTTGACAAGACGAACTGACAACAAACAGACAGAAGACACCGGTATAAACACACAGGGAATAACGGGAACAAATGGGAGACACATGGTGGGGGTGGAGACAAGCACTATACAGGTGACACAGATCAGGGTGCAACAAAAATGGCTGATAGGCCTTCCCACTTCCTCTGTCACGAGGCACTGGATATCCAATATTACCCCAAGATACTGTACCATCGATTTCTCCTATAGATCTACTGTGTATAGTATTGCGAATACTGGATACCTCTATAACAATAACTTGAATCAACTGATACTCAGTGACTGACTTAGACTGAAATAGGTTCCGGTACAGATTTTGGGTGCAGGTACTGTTTATATTTAGCTGCAGTAGAACATTTGAGGTGCCGGTACTCAGCTCCGGTGAACTCCTGCCCAAGTCAAGTACTGCTGATACTGTATACCTCTATAGCATCATGAATCAACTGGTACTGGATACCTCTATACCAGCATCATGAATCAACTGATACTGGATACCTCTATAGCATCATGAATCAACTGGTACTGGATACCTCTATACCAGCATCATGAATCAACTGATACTGGATACCTCTATAGCATCATGAATCAACTGGTACTGGATACCTCTATACCAGCATCGTGAATCAACTGGTACTGGATACCTCTATACCAGCATCATGAATCAACTGGTACTGGATACCTCTATACCAGCATCATGAATCAACTGGTACTGGATACCTCTATAGCATCATGAATCAACTGGTACTGGATACCTCTATACCAGTATCATGAATCAACTGGTACTGGATACCTCTATACCAGCATCATGAATCAACTGGTACTGGATACCTCTATACCAGTATCATGAATCAACTGATACTGGATACCTCTATACCAGTATCATGAATCAACAGATACTGGATACCTCTATACCAGCATCATGAATCAACTGGTACTGGATACCTCTATAGCATCATGAATCAACTGATACTGGATACCTCTATAGCAGCATCATGAATCAACTGATACTGGATACCTCTATACCAGAATCATGAATCAACTGGTACTGGATACCTCTATACCAGCATCATGAATCAACTGATACTGGATACCTCTATACCAGCATCATAAATCAACTGATACTGGATACCTCTATACCAGCATCATAAATCAACTGATACTGGATACCTCTATACCAGCATCATAAATCAACTGATACTGGATACCTCTATAGCATCATGAATCAACTGATACTGGATACCTCTATACCAGCATCATAAATCAACTGATACTGGATACCTCTATAGCATCATGAATCAACTGATACTGGATACCTCTATAGCATCATGAATCAACTGATACTGGATACCTCTATACCAGCATCATGAATCAACTGATACTGGATATCTCTATAGCATCATGAATCAACTGATACTGGATACCTCTATACCAGCATCATGAATCAACTGATACTGGATACCTCTATACCAGCATCATGAATCAACTGGTACTGGATACCTCTATACCAGCATCGTGAATCAACTGATACTGGATACCTCTATACCAGCATCATGAATCAACTGATACTGGATACCTCTATAGCATCATGAATCAACTGATACTGGATACCTCTATACCAGCATCATGAATCAACTGATACTGGATACCTCTATACCAGCATCATGAATCAACTGGTACTGGATACCTCTATAGCATCATGAATCAACTGGTACTGGATACCTCTATAGCATCATGAATCAACTGGTACTGGATACCTCTATAGCATCATGAATCAACTGATACTGGATACCTCTATACCAGCATCATAAATCAACTGGTACTGGATACCTCTATACCAGCATCATGAATCAACTGATACTGGATACCTCTATACCAGCATCATGAATTAACTGGTACTGTACACTCTATACCAGCATCATGAATCAACTGATACTGGATACCTCTATACCAGCATCATGAATCAACTGATACTGGATACCTCTATAGCATCATGAATCAACTGGTACTGGATACCTCTATAGCATCATGAATCAACTGGTACTGGATACCTCTATACCAGCATCATGAATCAACTGGTACTGGATACCTCTATAGCTTCATGAATCAACTGGTACAGGATACATCATGAATCAACTGGTACTGGATACCTCTATAGCATCATGAATCAACTGGTACTGGATACCTCTATAGCATCATGAATCAACTGGTACTGATACCTCTATACCAGTATCATGAATCAACTGGTACTGTACACCTCTATACCAGCATCATGAATCAACTGGTACTGGATACCTCTATACCAGCATCATGAATCAACTGGTACTGGATACCTCTATAGCATCATGAATCAACTGGTACTGGATACCTCTATACCAGCATCATGAATCAACTGGTACTGGATACCTCTATAGCTTCATGAATCAACTGGTACTGGATACCTCTATAGCACCATGAATCAACTGGTACTGGATACCTCTATAGCATCATGAATCAACTGGTACTGGATACCTCTATAGCACCATGAATCAACTGGTACTGGATACCTCTATAGCAGCATCATAAATCAACTGGTACTGGATACCTCTATAGCAGCATCATGAATCAACTGGTACTGGATACCTCTATACCAGTATCATGAATCAACTGGTACTGTACACCTCTATACCAGCATCATGAATCAACTGGTACTGGATACCTCTATACCAGCATCATGAATCAACTGGTACTGGATACCTCTATAGCATCATGAATCAACTGGTACTGGATACCTCTATACCAGCATCATGAATCAACTGGTACTGGATACCTCTATAGCTTCATGAATCAACTGGTACTGGATACCTCTATAGCACCATGAATCAACTGGTACTGGATACCTCTATAGCATCATGAATCAACTGGTACTGGATACCTCTATAGCACCATGAATCAACTGGTACTGGATACCTCTATAGCAGCATCATAAATCAACTGGTACTGGATACCTCTATAGCAGCATCATGAATCAACTGGTACTGGATACCTCTATAGCATCATGAATCAATACTGTCACTGTCCTACATGGATGAAATGCATCCAACCTGCACAGCAGGTTTTCTACATGTCCCAACAGGTGCTCACTGATGTTTTGACAAAACAAATCGATTAGTTTTTCTTCCAGGCAGGAGAACACTGCATTGATGACCCAGGCTTACCAACACACACTCCCTCTGCAGCCACACACACAGACACAGACACAGACACAGACACACACACACACACACACACACACACACACACACACACACACACACACACACACACACACACACACACACACACACACACACACACACACACACACACACACACACACACACACACACTTTATCAGTCCATCTCCATCTATCCCTTGACTCACACCTGCGAACACACAGTAGAGTTTAGATTGTATTTGTGGTAGTAAATGGATTGAGATAACCGCCCGCATAGCCCATATTATGTATCAACTGTTTTGAGACCTGTAATGCCTGTATAATACAATCCAGCATTATTATCATTACACCACTCCATTATAACTAGGTTGAGTTACCTCCATCTCATGAAAGGTCATGAAAGGTACATTTCAGGAAAAGCACTAGAGAAAGGCAATCCATTAGGTTTTGTTCTACCACTTCAATAGAACTGGAGGTGTAGTGGCACTGCAGGCTCCCTGGTACAACCAGTGGTGTTTGCTAAATAGCCCCTGATTGGAGTGACTCATCAGTGTGGCCTCAGTGTTCAAGAGCAAAAACGTAGCGAGACCGGGGTTACCGAGCGCCTCGAGATCTCACAAGGAATAACACTTGTCAAACAAAACAGGATGAAGCCAAGTGATGCTGAAGTGCGTCAGGGAAGCAAACATTCTTAAAGGCTTTTCATTATAACCATTGAAATTACCACAAGGTGTACATCCTTGGGTTTGTAGCTTTGTGGCCATGTGAGTGCATAAAGCCATAGGTCATTTCAATCCTTTTTCATTAAAGAAAGAACAGTAGTTTACCATGAGGATTGGTGGTCAGCATGAGATCTGACTCTAAGTGATTCCTGGGGGGAAGAGGAGGAGGAGAGATGTGGAGGAGAGGAGAAGTGAAGCTGTGAATAATGATGGAGAAAGATGATGTCTCTGGACCACATAATGAGTACAGCTATTAGCCACAGTCTGTCATCTACTCAGGTAACAGCAGAGGTCTACTATCACTTTCAGTTCAAAATCTCATTTTTTTGCAGTCTGAAATCAACCTCTTAGCCCTTCCTTAGTATGTTCTTCTATTTCCGCTCTCTTCAATACAGATCTGATGGGACTTGGTAGGTCTTTAGTCAATATGAAGATGCATGGCTTCAGCTGACTTTCCAATGGTTTCACCACATTAGCTAATGATGCTCTAAGTAACCAATCTATTGACTGATTCCACTAAAAGCATTGCTCTGAAAAACCAGTTGGAACAGTGACATTGTGACATAACCTAGCCCCTGTGGTCAGAACTCAGAACACTGACTGACATGGAGCTAATGAGCAGCCAGCCAGCCACCCGCTACCAAAACAACACGCTATTATACCCAATGCCCTTCACCAGCCCACTCTCTCCTCTCTGGGCCAGGACCTCAGATAACCAGCTGGACCCTTATGAAGACCAGTATGGAACCAAATAATAAACTGCCAATTAATGTCTGTTTTTTTATTTCAAACATACAAATCCCATTTCAATAAAGGATGTTTAATCTTGGGGTGATTTGGATAGGCTTGGATGTTCTGTAGTCCTCCTCCCAGAATGAACTCTTGTAACATGACTCTCTCACCACATTAGGCCTACCCATTCTCTCCTCCTATAACTGAAATTAGACTCATGAACCTCTCTATGTCTTTACCCAAGTGATCCCAGTGACCAGCCGTTTCCAATCCATCCAGAGATAATGGAACTCTCTGGGCTGTAACCATTGATGCTACTGCTGTAGGCCTGTATGCCACGGTAACATGGTCTTCCCACCAAACCTATTATCTCAGACTAGGACTGTCACCTGAGTAGTAACCCGTGTTTAATATTATTCTAAAACCTGATTAAACTGATTTGATACTGATCTGTTCTATGAATTGTAACAGAGAGAACCACTGCTGACAGTCCTTTATAAACCTATTATACTACTGCAAGTCTGAAGGACGCACTACTCTTTAACAGCATAGTAACCCCTTTTACACACACACACACACACACACACACACACACACACACACACACACACACACACACACACACACACACACACACACACACACACACACACACACACACACACACACACACACACACACACACACACACACACACACACACACAGAGACACGCACCCAAAGACCATCAGCGATCTAATTGTAATGACTACATTAACAGATAAGGCTATTAGCAGCCTTCACTTTACTTTACGGTAGATGGACCACACAACCCAGGCAGGAGGGAGCACCCTAATGCCCATCCCCCAAGTCCCCCCTCCCTCTAGTCTCTCCCTGAGCATGACATGCCAGCCAGGAGCTGACAGCCAGCTATACAAACATGCCCATTCCTTCTGCTCCATTAGGCAATGAGGAGCTGGGCTTTTATATGGGGCCGACGGGCTGGACGGCCTCGCATCGCGCTGGTGCCACTGGCAAACAGGAGGCAGCAGGCAGGAGGTTGGTGCTGCAGTGCAGTGCAGTACAGTACAGAGAAAAGCACAAAGCCTAATATTAAAGGGTAGAGCAATTAGTGTCCACCTCATCAAGTCAAACTGTAGGATCGTCTGTGCTGTTAGGTTTAATTCCTCTGTATCTCTTACACTAGTTATCTCTGTACTGTGTAGATATCATGTCCCTTACCAGATTAGGTGATTTATTATGATCATGCCTGCTGAAGACAGGGATCGAGACGTTGCTAGATTACATACAAACCTGGGATCATCTACAACGTGTTTAGACTGGATGTTAAGACATTCTTTTAATTTCACATTTCATTGTGTGTGTGCCAACTACACTGGAGCCCAGTGAATGAACAAACAACATCACCCCCTGTGAAGCTTTAATTAACTGTACAAACTAGAGAGCTGATCGTTAGATCGACTGGCTAATCATGAGTTGTATGCTGCAGGGTTTGGGTTGGTGTCCCTCATGTGAACTCTTTAACATTAGTGAAGCAGTGATTCATACACTGGCTGATGTCTGTGGGTCTCAGCTGGAGAGGTTAGATCAGTGCTATTCAAACTTTTTCAGCGGGGAACCCATTTATTCAGACAGAATTTCTGGGGACCCCATTTATTTAGACAAAATTTCTGGGGACCCCATTTATTCAGACAGAATTTCTGGGGACCCCATTTATTTAGACAGAATTTCTGGGGACTACATTTTTTCAGACCCCACTGCAGATCCCCCTTCGCAACACAGGCTTTGAATAACACTGTGTTAGAGGCTACAGTAAAAGTAAGTTCTACATAGAGCCATTACACCACATAACATTAATGCTTTGCTTTTTACAATACATGACAGTCCTGTACATGGAAAAACACTGTAAGTAACGGCTCAGCTAACCTCTTCTAAGTAGATGGGGCTGACTGGAAAATCAATGTCACGGTCAATAGCGTGTTGAGTTACCATGTACAAGTGTGATGTGTTGGTTTTATAGGCCCTAACCCTAACACCAGTCGAGTGGTTGTGAACACCCTTGCTATGTCGCGTGTAATGTGTGTTTTGTTCCAACTTGCTTTTACCAGTAGTCTTCTCAGACCGGGCCTTTAATGCTACTGACTAATTGTAGCTTCTGCAGAGAGAAGCACAGGTGTAGGTCCAATCAGCCGTCAAGTCAGGGGTTTCAAGTTCAGCGCTATTATTAGTTACTATGAGAGATATGGGTTCGGCCCTGATATTCCAGTAGTAGGTTTACTGTGCTCTACATAAGCTAACCACTCTGTGCTGTAGTTCTGCAACCTATTGGTTTTTCTACTCTCCCTTGGGAGAGAACACCATTTATCAGCATCCAGAGGAGCGTGGACATATCGATGAACAAAATGGCTGGGAGTTCTGCTTTTATTACGTTTTAAACTGCAAGGTCAACTTAGCGGAAATATATGTCAACGCTGCCAAGACCGGCTACATGGAACACATGGCTAGCTAGGCACACAGGATTCATTGTAGAACATTGAGATAAGAGGAGTAGGGAATGGAGATTCAGTTTAGAACAAATCAAATCAAATTTTATTGGTCACATACACATGGTTAGCAGATGTTAATGCGAGTGTAGCGAAATGCTTGTGCTTCTAGTTCCGACAATGCAGTAATAACCAACGAGTAATCTAACCTAACAATTCCACAACTACTACCTTATACACACAAGTGTAAAGGGATAAATAATATGTACAGTACATACATATATATGAATGAGTGATGGTACAGAACGGCATAGGCAAGATGCAGTAGATGGTATAGAGTACAGTATATACATATGAGATGATGATTCACCACCACACCAAACCTGGGGCCCTGGTTAAAAACTCTAAAACTACTACTTTCACCACCACACCAAACCTGGGACCCTGGTTAAAAACTCTAAAACTACTACTTTCACCACCACACCAAACCTGGGGCCCTGGTTAAAAACTCTAAAACTACTACTTTCACCACCACACCAAACCTGGGGCCCTGGTTAAAAACTCTAAAACTACTACTTTCACCACCACACCAAACCTGGGGCCCTTCTTTTAAGCTCTAATTTTACTACTTCTACTATCACAACCAGACCAATCAGTGCTACTATTACCACCACCAGACCAAACCTGGGGCCCTGGTTATAAGGAGATGTTGCTAACATTTATGATAGCAAATTTCAATTTACGAAAAAAAACCTACGTTTTTGTCTTTTGAGCTTCTAGTCATGAAATCTATGCAGCCTACTCAATCACTTTTTATAGCTACTGTCATATACAGCGTTCCTCACTGAGTTCCCTGAATTCCTATCGGACCTTGTAGTCATAGCAGATAATATTCTAATTTTTGGTGACTTTAATATTCACATGGGAAAGTCCACAGACCCACTCCAAAAGGCTTTCGGAGCCATCATCGACTCAGTGGGTTTTGTCCAACATGTCTCCGGACCTACTCACTGTCACAGTCGTACTGTGGACCTAGTTTTGTCCCATGGAATAAATATTGTGGATCTTAATGTTTTTCATCATAATCCTGGACTATCGGACCACCATTTTATTATGTTTCCAATCGCAACAAATAATCTGCTCAGACCCCAACCAAGGAGCATCAAAAGTCATGCTAAAAATTCTCAGACAACCAAAAGATTCCTTCATGCCCTTCCAGACTCCCTCTGCCTACCCAAGGACGTCAGAGGACAAAAATCAGTTAACCACCTAACTGAGGAACTCAATTTAACCTTGCGCAATACCCTAGATGCAGATGTACCCCTAAAAACTAAAAACATTTGTCATAAGAAACTAACTCCCTGATATACAGAAAATACCAGAGCTCTGAAGCAAGCTTCCAGAAAATTGGAACAGAAATGTCGCCACACCAAGCTGGAAGTCTTCCGACTAGCTTGGAAAGACAGCACCGTGCAGTATCAAAGAGCCCTCACTGCTGCTCGATCATCCTATTTTTCCAACCTAATTGAGGAAGATAAGAACAATCCAAAATGTATTGTTGATACTGTCGCAAACCTAACTAAAAAGCAGCATTCCCCAAGAGACGATGGCTTTCACTTCAGCAGTGATAAATTCATGAACTTCTTTGAGGAAAAGATCATGATCATTAGAAAGCTAATTATGGACTCCTCTTTAAATCTGCATATTCCTCCAAAGCTCAGTTGTCCTGAGTCTGCAGAACTCTGCCAGGACCTAGGATCAAGAGAGACACTCAAGTGTTTAAGTACTATATCTCTTGACACAATGATGAAAATAATCATGGCCTCTAAACCTTCAAGCTTCATACTGGACCCTATTCCAACTAAACTACTGAAAGAGCCGCTTCCTGTGCTTGGCCCTCCTATGTTGAACATAATAAATGGCTCTCTATCCACCGGATGTTTACCAAACTCACTAAAAGTGGCAGAAATAAAGCCTCTCTTGAAAAAGCCAAACATTGTCCCAGAAAATATAAAAAACTATCGGCCTATATCGAATCTCCCATTCCACTCAAACATTTTTTTAAAAGCAGTTGTGCAGCAACTCACTGCCTTCCTGAAGACAAACAATGTATACTAAATGCTTCAGTCTGGTTTTAGACCCCATCATAGCATTGAGACTGCACTTTTGAAGATGGTAAATTACCTTTTAATGGCGTCAGACCGAGGCTCTGCATCTGTCCTCGTGCTCCTAGACCTTAGTGCTGCTTTTGATACCATCGATTACCACATTCTTTTGGAGAGATGGGAAACCCAAATTGGTCTACACGGACAAGTTCTGGCCAGGTTTAGATCTTATCTGTCGGAAAGATATCAGTTTGTCTCTGTGAATGGTTTGTCCTCTGACAAATCAACTGTACATTTCGGTGTTCCTCAAGGTTCCATTTTAGGACCACTATTGTTTTCACTATATATTTAACCTTTTGGGGATGTCATTCGAAAACATAATGTTAACTTTCACTGCTATGCGGATGACACACAGCTGTACATTTCAATGAAACATGGTGAAGCCCCAAAATTGCCCTCGCTGGAAGCCTGTGTTTCAGACATAAGGAAGTGGATGGCTGCAAACGTTCTACTTTTAAACTCGGACAAAACAGAGATGCTTGTTCTAGGTCCCAAGAAACAAAGAGATCTTCTGTTGAATCTGACAATTAATCTTGTTGGTTATACAGTCGTCTCAAATAAAACTCTGAAGGACCTTGGCGTTACTCTAGAGACTGATCTCTCTTTGACGAACATA
Organism: Oncorhynchus gorbuscha; assembly: GCF_021184085.1. NCBI lineage: Eukaryota > Metazoa > Chordata > Actinopteri > Salmoniformes > Salmonidae > Oncorhynchus > Oncorhynchus gorbuscha. The sequence goes on from NC_060187.1 coordinate 76,818,524, forward strand.
TCAAGATTGTTTCAAGGACAGCTTTTTCCATCTGCGTAACATTGCAAAGATCAGATTTTATGTCCAAAATTGTTGCAGAAAAACTAATCCATGATTTTGTTACTTCTAGGTTAGACTACTGCAATGCTCTACTTTCCGGCTACCCGGACAAAGCACTAAATAAACTTCAGGTAGTGCTAAATACGGCTGCTAGAATCCTGACTAGAACCAAAAACTTTGATCATATTACTCCAGCGCTAGCATCCCTACACTGGCTTCCTGTTAAGGCAAGGTATGATTTCAAGGATTAACTGATAACCTACAAAGCATTACATGGGCTTACTCCTACCTATCTTTACGATTTGATCCTGCCGTACATACCTACACGTACGCTACGGTCACAAGACACAGGCCTCCTAATTGTCCCTAGAATTTCTAAGCAAACAGCTGGAGGCAGGGCTTTCTCCTATAGAGCTCCATTTTTTCGGAATGGTCTGACCGTGCTGCTGCTCCAGTTTCAACTGTTCTGCCTTATTATTATACGACCATGCTGGTCATTTATGAACATTTGAACATCTTGGCCATGTTCTGTTATAATCTCCACCCGGCACAGCCAGAAGAGGACTGGCCACCCCACATAGCCTGGTTCCTCTCTAGGTTTCTTCCTAGGTTTTGGCCTTTCTAGGGAGTTTTTCCTAGCCCCCGTGCTTCTACACCTGCATTGCTTGCTGTTTGGGGTTTTAGGCTGGGTTTCTGTACAGCACTTTGAGATATCAGCTGATGTACGAAGGGCTATATAAATCAATTTGATTTGATACCCATGTGAGAGACGCAGATTCGGTATCAACCTTTCAGTCTTTACTGAGGACTTATCTCTTCAGTAGGTCTTATGATTGAGTGTAGTCGGGCCCAGGAGTGTGAAAGTGAAAAGAAAGGCACTGGAGCAACGAACCGCCTAGCCGGTTCCCCTCTCTCCACTGGGATTCTCTGCCTCTATTACAGGGGCCGAGTCATTGGCTTATTGGTGCTCTTCCATGCCGTCCCTAGGAGGGGTGCGTCACTTGAGTGGGTTGAGTCACTGATGTGGTCTTCCTGTCTTCACCTGTCTTATCCAGTGTCCTGTGTGATTTTAAGTATGCTCTCTCTAATTTTCTCGTTCTTTCTCTCTCTCGGAGGACCTGAGCCCGAGAACCATGCCTCAGGACAACCTGGCATGATTACTCCTTGTCGTCCCCAGTCCACCTGGCCGTGCTGCTGCTCCAGTTTCAACTGTTCTACCTGCTGCTATTGAACCCTGACCTGTTCACTGTGATTACTATTATTTGACCATGCTGGTAATTTATGAACATTATAATCTCCTCCCGGCACAGCCAGAAGAGGACTGGCCACCCCTCACAGCCTGGTTCCTCTCTATATTTCTACCTAGGTTTTGGCCATTCTAGGGAGTTTTTCCTAGCCACCGTGATTCTACAACTGCATTGCTTGCTGTTTGGGGTTTTAGGCTGGGTTTCTGGACAGCACTTTGATATATCAGCTGATGTACGAAGTGCAATATAAATACATTTGATTTGATTTGATACAACTACTATCATCACCAGACCAAACCTGGGACCCTGGTTAAATTTCTACTACTACTTTCACCGCCAGACCAAACCTGGGGATCTGGTTATAAACTTTAATAATACTTCTACTATCACCACCAAACCAAACCCGGGGCCCTGGTTATATGAACTCTAATAATACTACAACGATCAGAACCAGACCAAACCTGGGAACCTGGTTATAAACTCGAATACTACTACTACTATCACCACCAGACAAAACCTGGGCCCCTGGTCATAAACTCTTTTACTACTACAACTATCACCAAAGACCAAACCCGGGGACTTGTTTATCAACTCTAAAACTACTACTACTATCACCACCAGACCAAACCTGGGGCCCTGGTTATAAACTCTAATACTACTAATATCACCACCGGACCAAACCTGGGGCCCTGGTTATAAACTACTAATACTACTACTACGATCACCACAGACCAAACTTGGGGCCCTGGTTATAAACTACTAATACTACTACTACGATCACCACAGACCAAACCTGGGGCCCTGGTTATAAACTACTAATACTACTACTACTACGATCACCACAGACCAAACCTGGGGCCCCATTTATAAAATCTAATACTACTACTATCACCAAAAGACCAAACCTGGGGCTCTTTTTATTAACTCTAATACATCTACTACTATCACCACCAGACCAAACCTGGGAATATGGTTAAAAGCTCTAAAACTACTACTATGATCACCACCAAACACAAAGCTGGGGCCCTGGCTATAAACTCAAATAATGCTACTACTTTCACCGCCAGACCAAACCTTGAGAGCATGGTTATTAACTCTACTACAACCACTGCTATCACCACTAGAGCAAACCTGGAGCCCTGGTTATAAATTCTAATACTACAACTATCACCACCAGAGCAAACCTGGGGCCCTGGTTATAAACTCTAATACTACTACAACTATCACCACCAGACCAAACCTGGGGCCCTGGTTATAAACTCTAATACTACTACAACTATCACCACCAGACCAAACCTGGGGAGACTGGATATAAATTCTAATGCTATTATTACTATCACCACCATACCAAACCTGAGGCCTCTGTTATAAACTCTAATACTACTACTACAATCATCTCCTAACCAAACCTGGTGCCCTGGTTATAAACTCTAATACTACTACTACGATCACCACCAGACCAAACCTGCGAACCTGGTTATAAATTCCAATACTACTACAACTAACACCACCAGACAAAACCTGGGGCTCTGTTAATAAACTCTAATACTACTACCACAATCAGAACCAGACCAAACCTGGGGCCCTGGTTTTAAACTCTAATACTACAACCACAACCAGATCAAACCTGAGGCATTTGTTATAAACTCTAATATTACTACTTTCACCACCAGACCAAACCTGGGGCCCTGTTTATAAACTCTAATACTGCTACTACTTTCACCACCAGACCAAACCTGGGGCCCTGTTTATAAACTCTAATACTACTACAACTATCACCACCAGACCAAACCTGGGGCCCTGGTTATAAACTCTAATACTACTACAACTATCACCACCAGACCAAACCTGGGGCCCTGGTTATAAACTCTAATACTACTACAACTATCACCATCAGAGCAAACCTGGGGCCCTGTTTATAAACTCTAATACTGCTACAACTATCACCACCAGAGCAAACCTGGGGCCCTGGTTATAAACTCTAATACTACTACAACTATCACCACCAGACCAAACCTGGGGCCCTGGCTATAAAATCTAATTTATCCCATAATGGATCCAAAAGAATGAAGCCTTGGTCTTAGCTACATGTCACTGTATACATGTCAAACCACATGCCAACCTAGTTACAGTACATAACACTGTCAGAAGTGAGAGCTACAAGGGTACATGGTCATGTCAGTTGTTATGACAGCATTGTGTAGGCATTATACAGTGCATTCAGAAAGTATTCAGAGCCCTTGACCTTTTCCACATTTTGTTACTTTTCAGCCTAATTCTAAAATGTACTAAATAAAAAGGAATCCTCATCAATCTACACACAATATCCCATAATGACAAAGTGAAAACAGGTTTTAAGATTTTTTTCAAAGGTATTACAAAATATATATATATATATATATATATATACCTTATTTACATAAGTATTTTGACCCTTTGCTATAAGACTCGAAATTCAGATCAGGTGCATCCTGTTTCCATTGATCATCTTTGAGATGTTTCTACAACTTGATTGGAGTCCGCCTGTGGTAAATTCAATTCATTGGACATGATTTGGAAAGGCACACACCTGTCTATATAAGATCCCACAGTTGACAGTTCATATCAGAGCAAAAATCAAGCAATGAAGTTGAAGGAATTGTCCGTAGAGAACACAGTGGCCTCCCTCATTCTTAAATGGAAGAAGTTTGGAACAACCAAGACTCTTCCTAGTGCTGGCCACCCAGCCAAACTGAGCAATCGGGGAAGGAGGGCCTTAGTCAGGAAGGTGACTGACAGAGCTCCAGAGTTCCTCTATGGAGATGGGAGAAGCTTCCAGAAGGACAACCATCTCTGCAGCACTCCACCAATCAGGCCTTTATGGTAGAGTAGCCAGACGGAAGCCACTCCTCAGTAAAAGGCACATGACAGCCCGCTTGGCGTTACCTAAAGGACTCTCAGACCATGAGAAACAAGATTCTCTGGTCTGATGAAACCAAGATTGAACTCGTTGGCCTGAATGCCAAGCATCACATCTGGAGGAAACCTGGCACCATCCCTATGGTGAAGCATGTTGATGGCAGCATCATGCTGTGGGGATTTTTTTCAGGGGCAGGGACTGGGAGACTAGTCAGTGTCATGCAGGTGAATGAGGACCCAAAAGCGACTTGGCGAAAACAGAGTCTTTAATCCAGTAAAGTAATTCTACAAACATAAGACATAATTCCACTCGTAATGACGAGAACAGACTGGAGACTCGATCAAGAACTGCAGGTTGCCTCGGGAAGGCACTTGAACCTAGCAGACTCAGACACCTGCTCTCCACGCAGCATCTGAGGGAAACACGACACGACACGACACAGACACAGCACGGTGAACAATAGACAAGGATCCGCCAGGACAGGAACGGAAAACAAGGGAAGAAATAGGGACTCTAATCAGGGGAAAAGATAAGGAACAGGTGTGGGAAGACTAAATGATTGATTAGGGGAAATAGGAACAGCTGGGAGCAGGAACGGAACGATAGAGAGAAGAGAGAGAGGAAGGGAGAGAGAAAAAGGGGAACGAACCTAAAAGACCAGCAGGGGGAAAATGAACAGAGGAAAAGCAAAATGACAAGACAATCTAAGACAAAACATGACAGTACCCCCCACTCACCGAGCGCCTCCTGGCGCACTCGAGAGGAATCCTGGCGGCAACGGAGGAAATCATCAATGAGTGAACGGTCCAGCACGTCCCGAGACGGAACCCAACTCCTCTCCTCAGGACCGTAACCCTCCCAATCCACTAAGTATTGGTGACCCCGTCCCCGAGAACGCATGTCCATGATCCTACGTACCTTGTAAATAGGTGCGCTCTCGACAAGGACGGGAGGGGGGAGGGAAGACGAACGGGGGTGCGAAGAAAGGGCTTGACACAGGAGACATGGAAGACAGGATGGACGCGACGAAGATGTCGCGGAAGAAGCAGTCGCACAGCGACAGGATTGACGACCTGGGAGACACGGAACGGACCAATGAACCGCGGAGTCAACTTACGAGAAGCTGTCGTAAGAGGAAGGTTGCGAGTGGAAAGCCACACTCTCTGGCCGCAACAATACCTAGGACTCTTAATCCTGCGTTTATTGGCGGCTCTCACAGTATGTGCCCTGTAACGGCAAAGTGCAGACCTCACCCTCCTCCAGGTGCGCTCACAACGTTGGACAAACGCTGAGCGGAGGGAACGCTGGACTCGGCAAGCTGGGAAGAGAACAGAGGAGGCTGGTAACCCAGACTACTCTGAAACGGAGATAACCCGGTAGCAGACGAAGGAAGCGAGTTGTGAGCGTATTCTGCCCAGGGAGCTGTTCTGCCCAAGACGCAGGGTTTCTGAAAGAAAGGCTGCGTAGTATGCGACCAATCGTCTGATTGGCCCTCTCTGCTTGACCGTTAGACTGGGGATGAAACCCGGAAGAGAGACTGACGGACGCACCAATCAAACGACAGAACTCCCTCCAAAACTGTGACGTGAATTGCGGGCCTCTGTCTGAAACGGCGTCTAACGGGAGGCCATGAATTCTGAACACATTCTCGATGATGATTTGTGCCGTCTCCTTAGCGGAAGGAAGTTTAGCGAGGGGAATGAAATGTGCCGCCTTAGAGAACCTATCGACAACCGTAAGAATCACAGTCTTCCCCGCAGACAAAGGCAGACCGGTAATGAAGTCTAGGGCGATGTGAGACCATGGTCGAGAAGGAATGGGGAGCGGTCTGAGACGACCGGCAGGAGGAGAGTTACCCGACTTAGTCTGCGCGCAGTCCGAACAAGCAGCCACGAAACGGCGCGAAATCACGCTCCTGAGTCGGCCACCAAAAGCGCTGGCGAATAGACGCAAGAGTGCCTCGAACACCGTGATGACCAGCTAACTTGGCAGAGTGAGCCCACTGAAGAACAGCCAGACGAGTGGAAACAGGAACGAAAAGGAGGTTACTAGGACAAGCGCGCGGCGACACAGTGTGCGTGAGTGCTTGCTTAACCTGTCTTTCAATTCCCCAGACTGTCAACCCGACAACACGCCCATAAGGAAGAATCCCCTCGGGATCAGTAGAAGCCACAGAAGAACTAAACAGACGGGATAAGGCATCAGGCTTGGTGTTTTTGCTACCCGGACGGTAAGAAATCACAAACTCGAAACGAGCGAAAAACAACGCCCAACGAGCTTGACGGGCATTAAGTCGTTTGGCAGAACGGATGTACTCAAGGTTCTTATGGTCTGTCCAAACGACAAAAGGAACGGTCGCCCCCTCCAACCACTGTCGCCATTCGCCTAGGGCTAAGCGGATGGCGAGCAGTTCGCGGTTACCCACATCATAGTTGCGTTCAGATGGCGACAGGCGATGAGAAAAATAAGCGCAAGGATGAACCTTATCGTCAGACTGGAAGCGCTGGGATAGAATGGCTCCCACGCCTACCTCTGAAGCGTCAACCTCGACAATGAATTGTCTAGTGACGTCAGGAGTAACGAGGATAGGAGCGGACGTAAAACGTTCTTTTAGAAGATCAAAAGCTCCCTGGGCGGAACCGGACCACTTAAAACACGTCTTGACAGAAGTAAGAGCTGTGAGAGGGGCAGCAACTTGACCGAAATTACGAATGAAACGCTGATAGAAATTAGCGAAACCTAAAAAGCGCTGCAACTCGACACGTGACCTTGGAACGGGCCAATCACTGACAGCTTGGACCTTAGCGGAATCCATCTGAATGCCTTCAGCGGAAATAACGGAACCGAGAAAAGTAACGGAGGAGACATGAAAAGAGCACTTCTCAGCCTTCACGTAGAGACAATTCTCTAAAAGGCGCTGTAGAACACGTCGAACGTGCTGAACATGAATCTCGAGTGACGGTGAAAAAATCAGGATATCGTCAAGATAGACAAAAACAAAGATGTTCAGCATGTCTCTCAGAACATCATTAACTAATGCCTGAAAAACAGCTGGCGCATTGGCGAGACCAAACGGCAGAACCCGGTACTCAAAATGCCCTAAAGGAGTGTTAAACGCCGTTTTCCACTCGTCCCCCTCTCTGATGCGCACGAGATGGTAAGCGTTACGAAGGTCCAACTTAGTAAAGCACCTGGCTCCCTGCAGAATCTCGAAGGCTGATGACATAAGGGGAAGCGGATAACGATTCTTAACCGTTATGTCATTCAGCCCTCGATAATCCACGCAGGGGCGCAGAGTACCGTCCTTTTCTTAACAAAAAGAACCCCGCCCCGGCCGGAGAGGAAGAAGGCACTATGGTACCGGCGTCAAGAGACACAGATAAATAATCCTCGAGAGCCTTACGTTCGGGAGCCGACAGAGAGTATAGTCTACCCCGAGGGGGAGTGGTCCCCGGAAGGAGATCAATACTACAATCATACGACCGGTGAGGAGGAAGGGAGTTGGCTCGGGACCGACTGAAGACCGTGCGCAGATCATGATATTCCTCCGGCACTCCTGTCAAATCGCCAGGTTCCTCCTGAGAAGTGGGGACAGAAGAAATGGGAGGGATGGCAGACATTAAACACTTCACATGACAAGAAACGTTCCAGGATAGGATAGAATTACTAGACCAATTAATAGAAGGATTATGACATACTAGCCAGGGATGACCCAAAACAACAGGTGTAAAAGGTGAACGAAAAATCAAAAAAGAAATAGTCTCACTGTGGTTACCAGATACTGTGAGAGTTAAAGGTAGTGTCTCAAATCTGATACTGGGAAGATGACTACCATCTAAGGCAAACATGGGCGTAGGCTTGTCTAACTGTCTGAAAGGAATGTCATGTTTCCGAGCCCATGCTTCGTCCATGAAACAACCCTCAGCCCCGAGTCAATCAAGGCACTGCATGTAGCACCCGAACCGGTCCAGCGTAGATGGACCGACATAGTAGTACAGGATCTAGATGAAGAGACCTGAGTAGTAGCGCTCACCAGTAGCCCTCCGCTTACTGATGAGCTCTGGCCTTTTACTGGACATGAATTGACAAAATGTCCATCAAATCCGCAATAGAGGCACAGGCGGTTGGTGATCCTCCGTTCCCTCTCCTTAGTCGAGATGTGAATACCTCCCAGCTGCATGGGCTCAGTCTCTGAGCCAGAGGAGGGAGATGGTTGCGATGCGGAGCAGGGAAACACCGTTGACGCGAGCTCTCTTCCACGAGCTTGGTGACGAAGATCTACCCGTCGTTCTATGCGGATGGCGAGAGCAATCAAAGAGTCCACACTGGAGGGAACCTCCCGAGAGAGAATCTCATCTTTGACCACTGCGTGGAGTCCCTCCAGAAAACGAGCGAGCAGCGCCGGCTCGTTCCAGTCACTAGAGGCAGCAAGAGTGCGAAACTCTATAGAGTAATCCGTTATGGATCGATCACCTTGGCATAGGGAAGCCAGGGCCCTAGAAGCCTCCCTACCAAAACTGAACGGTCAAAAACCCGAATCATCTCCTCTTTAAAGTTCTGGTAATTGTTTGAACAATCAGCCCTTGCCTCCCAGATAGCTGTGCCCCACTCTCGAGCCCGGCCAGTAAGGAGTGAAATGACGTAAGCAACCCGAGCTCTCTCGCTAGAGTATGTGTTGGGTTGGAGAGAGAACACAATATCACACTGGGTGAGAAAGGAGCGGCACTCCGTGGGCTGCCCGGAGTAGCAAGGTGGGTTATTAACCCTAGGTTCCGGAGGCTCGGCAGGCCAGGAAGTAACAGGTGGCACGAGACGAAGACTCTGGAACTGTCCAGAGAGGTCGGAAACCTGAGCGGACAGGTTCTCCACGGCATGGCGAGCAGCAGACAATTCCTGCTCGTGTCTGCCGAGCATGGCTCCTTGGATCTCGACGGCAGTGTTACGAACGTCTGTAGTCGCTGGGTCCATTCTTTGGTCGGATCCTTCTGTCATGCAGGTGAATGAGGACCCAAAAGCGACTTGGCGAAAACAGAGTCTTTAATCCAGTAAAGTAATTCTACAAACATAAGACATAATTCCACTCGTAATGACGAGAACAGACTGGAGACTCGATCAAGAACTGCAGGTTGCCTCGGGAAGGCACTTGAACCTAGCAGACTCAGACACCTGCTCTCCACGCAGCATCTGAGGGAAACACGACACGACAGGGCGATACACAGACACAGCACGGTGAACAATAGACAAGGATCCGCCAGGACAGGAACGGAAAACAAGGGAAGAAATAGGGACTCTAATCAGGGGAAAAGATAAGGAACAGGTGTGGGAAGACTAAATGATTGATTAGGGGAAATAGGAACAGCTGGGAGCAGGAACGGAACGATAGAGAGAAGAGAGAGAGGAAGGGAGAGAGAAAAAGGGGAACGAACCTAAAAAGACCAGCAGGGGGGAAAATGAACAGAGGGAAAAGCAAAATGACAAGACAATCTAAGACAAAACATGACAGTCAGGATCGAGGGTAAGATGAACGAAGCAAAAAACAGAGAGATCCTTGATGAAAACCTGCCCCAGAGCGCTCAGGACCTCAGACTGGGGAGAAGGTTCACCTTCCAAAAGAACAATGACTCTAACCACATAGCCAAGACAACGCAGGAGTGGCTTCGGGACAAGTCTCTGAATGTCCTTGAGTGGCCCAGCCAGAGCCCGGACTTGAACCTGAGTGAACATCTCAGACCTGAAAATAATTGTGCAGTGACTATCCCCACCCAACCTGACAGAGTTTTAGAGGATCTGTGGAGAAGAATGGAAGAAACACCCCAAATATAGGTGTGTCAAACAGGTGTGTCATACCCAAGAAGACTCAAGGCTGTAATATCTGCCAAAGATGCTTCAACAAAGTACTGAGTAAAGGGTCTGAATACTGTAAATGTTTAAAAATAATCATATTTGCCAACATTTCTAAAAACCTGTTTTTGCTTTGTCATTATGGCGTATTGTGTGTAGATTAATGAGGGGATAAAAAAAATTAAATCCATTTTAGAATAAGGCTGTAACGTAACACAATTTGGAAAAAGTCAAGGGGTCTGAATACTTCCCGAATGCACTGTATATAAAGCCATTATGACATCCCTTTCGCAACACACTGAAGCTCACTCCTCCTGTCCTCTCCAGCCTATTCTGGAGCAGAGAAAGGAAATCAGTGTTATGTTGTCTCTGTGCTTCTGCAGTAATGGTATTATTTAGTCATCTTAATTCTCCTGGGCTGTCCAACAGTTATGAACAATGTAGGGCCTTACTAAGCCCATCAGCGTGGTCACATGAAGCAGAGGTCTTTTCCTGCTCCACAGACCCTACAGGCTCCTCTATCCCTCTACCTCGTTCCTTCTGCATCCTTCCTCCATCTATTTATCCATCCTCCCTCTCTCCTTCTGCATATACCTCTGCCTCTTTCTCTCTTCCTCTCTTCCTCTCTCCCTCCATCCCTCACTCACTCCATCATCTCTCTCTCTCTCTCTCTCTCTCTCTCTCTCTCTCTCTCTCTCTCTCTCTCTCTCTCTCTCTCTCTCTCTCTCTCTCTCTCTCTCTCTCTCTCTCTCTCTCTCTCTCTCTCTCTCTCTCTCTCTCTCCCTCTCTCTCTACCTCTCCCTCTCTCTCTACCTCTCCCTCCCTCCTCCTCTCTCAGTGGCGGGAGAGAGTTGTGCGTGTAATGGCGTTATTCACAGTTCATTGGTCTGTTTGAAGGGACTATCTTGATTGAGCGTTTCCCAGTGCAGGGCAGGGAAGGGTGGATTGGGGACTGTATAAAGATGTGTTGGAAGCCTGTGGAGATGGATGGGCTATGAGAACATGAACACACAGTAGGGTGCTGCCATGTTTGTCAAGCCTATAATCTAAAGACAACATTGTAAACTGGAAACAATGGCACACACAAGAGGGAAACTGACACTATACACACTCTTGAAGCATGCAGGAGATATTTTAGCTCTTTGAGAGGCTCAGTCTGTTGGAAATATTGGACATAGAAACAGCAGGCTAGCACAGATGAGTGAAATTGATAGTAAACTGGACACTGGAAAGCAAGTGGATAAGCCCCAGAGCTAGCCAGACAGAGAAAAACAGAATCAATCACGCTCTCGCTCGCTCACTTTCTCTCTCTCTATTCTCTCTCCCCCACCCACCCTCCCTCACACCTTACCCCCCACCCCCTCTCTCTCCCCCTCTCTTTCTCTCTCTCTCTCCCTCCCTGCCTCCCTAGCCCCCACCCCCCTCTCTCTCTCCCTGTCTCCCCCTCTCCTCACCCTCTGTCTCTCTCTTCTCTCCACATTCTGGTCTTCATCTTTCTCTCCTTCTAATAAATGTATGCACTGACAAAGAACCCAAAACTGCTCTGAGAAGCAGTTTACACTTCACTAATTAGTCCAAATGAACCCCAGGCAGACTTACAGTAGACGCTCACACATTACACACACAAAAACAACACATAAACATAAATGCAGTTTCTACTCTCACACCACTGATTCTGCTGCAACTCTTACACGCACGCACGCACTCACACGCACGCACTCACACACACACACACACACACACACACACACACACACACACACACACACACACACACACACACACACACACACACACACACACACACACACACACACACACACACACACACACACACACACACACACACACACACACACACACACACACACACACGAAGTGCCTCCACCTGAGGCAGAAAAGGCAACCAGAGTCGCATCGCTTTGAAGGCAGAGTAAAACCAACGCTGCAGAAAAATGCTATGGCTAGGAAACAGAGCATGATATTAACTAAGTACGGTCAGACGATACATACATGTACATATAAACAGTCACACACAACACAGGTAAAGAAGAGTCCTACTTACAGAATGAGTCAGACGATATCAGAAGCGGTGTACCATATATGTGTGTAGTAGCCAGTCAGCACAGCCCTCGACGGGCATGGAGATGGAATCCACTGGTGGGGGGGGGGGTCAGGGACGAGGGGGGGTGCGTCTACCGCGGAGGGGGACTTGTGGGGCTGTCACAGCATTCCGGATTGTTTCCGAGAAGGGGTGGGGGGCTGAGAGAGAGAGAGAGGACAAAGATGGAAGATTCCGGTACTTGAACTGTGATAGCTGGGCAACAATATTCCTTTTGGAGGTGAGGAGAAAAAGCAACAACTGAGGATAGAAAAAATCTTCAGACACCCTCAACAAAAGTAGAGAGTAAAAGACAGAAGGAGGTGAAAAGGTGTTGTGCTGTCTTCTTCCCTGTCTTTATCTCTCCCCCTCTCCTCAGTAGAGCTATAGACGTGGAAGGAGCCTCTTCGTGAAATAAAACACGAGGGTTGAAAAATGTGTCTGTTTCAATCCAAAAGGGCCCCCCTCCTTCCGTTTCCTTCCCTCCTTCCCTTTCCTTCCCTCCTTCCCTCCTTCCCTTTCCTTCCCTCTGGGCCGGCGGAAGGCCTCGACGGCTCCGAGTACCGTTGTCTAAATCCAATACCTCTCCCAGAAGAAGAGGGGGAAACAGAAGCGAAAATGACAAGCAGATGAAGGGGATTTCAGACACCTGTTCTCTATCCCTCTCCTTTTCACTGTCTACTTTTCTCTTTCCTTCCCTCTCTCTCACTCTTGCTGTGACTACCTCTATCTAACCTGTCCTTCCCTTCTAGTAGCAGTCCCCCTACTTGTTTGTTTGTTTCTGTCTAGTCTTGCCAGTGGAGGCTGAGGCTGAGGGGGATGCAGTCAGATCCTCTAATTGCTGCGTCGCTCGCTCTCAGTCCCCGTCAGGCAGACAGGCAGCACCAAACCCAACACAGGACTGACTGCTTCTCTCTTCTATACTCCTATCTCACTCATTTTCTCTCTCTCTCTCTCTCTCTCTCTCTCTCTCTCTCTCTCTCTCTCTCTCTCTCTCTCTGTCTCTCTCTCTCACACACACACACAGTCTGGAATGACAATGACGACTGTCTGTTTGTAATGCTTGTTTATAATGCCTCCCAGTTTACTGTCTGTCTGTCTGTTTAAGAGCCATCAAGTTCCGGTCCAGGGGTGTACAGTGGGGCCTTTTACCCTCCTCTAGTGCTCAGCTGCCCCCCCTGGTCAGAATTCTGCCTCTTTTTCTGCCTCTTCCATCGTGCAACCAAGCAGCCAACCAACCAAGCAGCCAACCAACCAAGCAGCCAACCAACCAAGCAGCCAACCAACAAATCAGCTCCCAGCGGATCTCAGACAGACAGGCTAAATTAGGCTGAGGCAGGACGTCTCTAGAAGGATTCTGACAAATCTCAGTTAATTATCTCGCTTTCTTTATCTCTTCTCTCTCTCTCTCTCTTTCTCTCTACCTGTTTCCCTATATTCTTCTCTTCTCCGTTACCTCTCTCCTTCCTCGTTATCTATTCAGGGCAGTTTGTCCCTCTTCTCTCTCTGTCACCAAGGGAGGATCAGGAAGAATAGACTTGTTTCATAATATATTCCTCCTCACTGGATGAAGAGGTGGGGGAAAGGAGGGTGACCAGAAAAAGTGAAAAGTGGAGGGGAAATTGTTCCTTTAAAAAATAAGCCCACAGAAGGCGGGATTCCCAAGGGGGGACTGTCAACTACTTGGTTCTGCTGAGGGACCGGTCTGGAACAGACGCAGAACTTTGAAGTGAACAGAGTAAAGTCTCATAATCTAGACAGGATGTACAGCCGATAAATCCACCCGTGTACCACAATCTCATGTAGTTTTCTGGAGGAGCGTCACAGTTGAGTATTTCCTTCCAGGGAGAAACATCCCCCGAAGCTCAAGGTCCTCTACAAGCTGTTACACTGGCATAAACACCCCAAACCTCTAGATTTCATTAAATCCCATTGGATGCGGTTGTAATCTCTCACTGGAACAATTGTAGCACTGGTGGTTGTGCTCCTGGTGGGGGGGGTTCACTTTGCAGGGGTAGAGAGGTGGTCAGTATTGGGGTGCTGGATGCTAGCAGTTTGTCTTTATTCCCCATGGTGGGAACTGTGACTCCTGACTGACAAGGAAAGGATTCAGAAAGGTAGAGCTCATTCCACTAGGTTTCAGCCCTGTAGGAGAGAGAGAAAGGCAGAGAGAGGGAGAGAGAAAGGCAGAGAGAGGGAGAGAGAAAGGCAGAGAGAGGGAGAGAGAAAGGCAGAGAGAGGGAGAGAGAAAGGCAGAGAGAGGGAGAGAGAAAGGCAGAGAGAGGGAGAGAGAAAGGCAGAGAGAGGGAGAGAGAAAGGCAGAGAGAGGGAGAGAGAAAGGCAGAGAGAGGGAGAGAGAAAGGCAGAGAGAGGGAGAGAGAAAGGCAGAGAGAGGGAGAGAGAAAGAGAGAGTATGTGACATTTGTGTCATTCTGGCTTATCACGCACACATTCTCCTCGTCCGACTCAACTCTGCCTGTCTTCCTCCTGTCTAGTCTGTCCGTGTCACTCTTCCACTGACATTACCTTCCATTTCCCTCTTCACCTCTTCCCTTCATTCATCTCTCTCTCTCTCTGCAGCTCAATCTCCCCCTTTACATCTATCTATCTTAGTTATCACAGTCTCCTATTTCCTTTTATCCCTGCTATCTTTCACAGTCCCTCCATATATATCTGTCCATCTTTCTATACAGCATCTGAGTGGATCTGTACTTTAATAAATCCTCTTACGGATCCGCCCCTTATTTTCAATTTTCACCTAAAATTACATATCCAAAACTAACTGCCTGTAGCCCTGAAGCGAGGATATGCATATTCTTGGTACCAAACACTTTGTTTGTGGAAATGTGGAAGGAATGTAGGAGAATATAACAGAATAGATCTGGTAAAAGATAATACAAAGAAAAAACCAACAGTTGTTTTGTATCATCATCTATGAAATGTAAGAGACAGGCCATAATGTATTATTCCAGCCCAGGTGTAATTTAGATTTTAGCCACTAGATGAAAGCAGGGTATGTGCAAAGTGGATATTGATCCAATGAACCATTGCCTTTCTGTTCAACATTTTGTATCAAGACTGCCCTAATGTGCCTAATTTTTTTATTAATAACTTTTCATGTTCAAAACTGTGAACTCTCCTCAAACAGTAGCATGGTATTCTTTCATTATAATAGCTACTGTAAATTGGAAAGTGCAGTTAGATTAACAAGAATGTAAGCTTTCTGCCAATATCAGACATGTCTATGTCCTGGGAAATTGTCTTGTTACTTACAATCTCGTGCTAATCGCGTTAGCCTACGTTAGCTCAATCGTCCCGCAGGGGACACACCGATCCTGAAGAAGTTTTAACATGCCAGTCTCTCTCTATCTCGCTCACACTTTCACTCACATTCTTACTCTCGCACTCGCTGCTCCTTAAAGGCAACAGCTAAAACCACAGTCCAGAAGAAAAACACTGTCTCCTCAACAGGCAAAAGTCCAAGATAAAAACCAAATAAAAATAGACATATATATATATATATATAGTCAGGTTAAAACCACCTGTCTCCTCTCTCCACATATACAGCCATGTTTGTAAGTCGTTCTGGATAAGAGCGTCTGCTAAATGACTTAAATGTAAAATGTAAATGTTAAAACCACCTGTCTCCTCTCTCCACATACAGTATACAGCCAGGTTAAAACCACCTGTCTCCTCTCTCCACATACAGTATACAGCCAGGTTAAAACCACCTGTCTCCTCTCTCCACATACAGTATACAGCCAGGTTTAAACCACCTGTCTCCTCTCTCCACATACAGTATACAGCCAGGTTAAAACCACCTGTCTCCTCTCTCCACATACAGTATACAGCCAGGTTAAAACCACCTGTCTCCTCTCTCCACATATACAGCCAGGTTTAAACCACCTGTCTCCTCTCTCCACATACAGTATACAGCCAGGTTAAAACCACCTGTCTCCTCTCTCCACATATACAGCCAGGTTAAAACCACCTGTATCCTCTCTCCACATATACAGCCAGGTTTAAACCACCTGTCTCCTCTCTCCACATACAGTATACAGCCAGGTTTAAACCACCTGTATCCTCTCTCCACATACAGTATACAGCCAGGTTTAAACCACCTGTCTCCTCTCTCCACATACAGTATACAGCCAGGTTTAAACCATCTGTATCCTCTCTCCACATACAGTATACAGCCAGGTTAAAACCACCTGTATCCTCTCTCCACATACAGTATACAGCCAGGTTTAAACCACCTGTCTCCTCTCTCCACATACAGTATACAGCCAGGTTAAAACCACCTGTCTCCTCTCTCCACATATACAGCCAGGTTAAAACCACCTGTCTCCTCTCTCCACATACAGTATACAGCCAGGTTAAAACCACCTGTCTCCTCTCTCCACATATACAGCCAGGTTTAAACCACCTGTCTCCTCTCTCCACATACAGTATACAGCCAGGTTTAAACCACCTGTCTCCTCTCTCCACATACAGTATACAGCCAGGTTTAAACCACCTGTCTGCTCTCTCCACATACAGTATACAGCCAGGTTTAAACCACCTGTCTCCTCTCTCCACATACAGTATACAGCCAGGTTAAAACCACCTGTCTCCTCTCTCCACATATACAGCCAGGTTAAAACCACCTGTCTACTCTCTCCACATATACAGCCAGGTTAAAACCACCTGTCTCCTCTCTCCACATATACAGCCAGGTTAAAACCACCTGTCCCCTCTCTCCACATATACAGCCAGGTTAAAACCACCTGTCTCCTCTCTCCACATATACAGCCAGGTTTAAACCACCTGTCTCCTCTCTCCACATATACAGCCAGGTTAAAACCACCTGTCTCCTCTCTCCACATATACAGCCAGGTTAAAACCACTAACCATATAAAGACATGTTTATATTTTAGTCATTTAGCAGACACTCTAATCCAGAGCAATGTATAGTTAGTGTATTCATCTTAAAATAGCTAGGTGAGACAACAACATATATCTCAGTTATAGTAAGTGCATTTTTCCTACATACAGCCAAGATAAAGCCACTGTCTCTCCTTATACAATCCAGAATCAACCCTGGCTCTGCCCCATTCCTACCTAGCTTGCTTGCCAAATCTGCTACAGGTTTAGCCAACAATACCAAACATGCCAAAGCATGACAATGACAAAGCAGTTGGCTGAAGCAGAACCGATCTGGCTTCCAGGCTAAGTCTTACTGGTTCAGCCCAGATACTCAACTCTTTTCCCAGTTCATTTCACCTATTTTGTGGTCCGAGTCATCTTTGTATTCACATTGCTATGTTTAGAAAGGAACCAAAATCTTTTTCCAACATTCACTCAACATTCACTCAATGCACTGCAGGACAAGCCATTCTATCAGAATGTGTTATCGGACAGCTACTTACATTTTGGAAGCTAATAGATGGCATTTATTAAAGATGAGACATAATAACTGTAATCAGAACATACTATTAAGATGTACATATTATTGGTAACAGAATAAATAGCAGAAGAATAACTGCAGATTAAACAATGCTGTAATTGGAAATTCTACACCCAATGTAGACTACTGCCCCTTTAAGAGCTACAATTGATTTTGTACCCTATGTTGTGATTGTTACCAAATATGTTGGTGTCTTCTCACCAGTGGGGGCTGCTGAGGGAGGACGGCTCATGATAATGTCTGGAACAGAGTGAATGGAATGGCATCAAGCACATGGAAACAATGTGTTTGATGTATTTGATACCATTTAACTTATTCTGCTCCAGCCTCTACCATGAGCCCGTCCTCCCCAACTACGGTGCCACCAACCTCCTGTGCTTCTCACACTATTCAAACTCTACAATGGAATAAACAGCTGAATGAAGTTCTCTTAGCCTATAGATCACAAATGACAAATTAATCATCTGAACTAAAAACGTCACACGTTTGAGAATTTCTGTGCATCCTTGACAATCGCTAATCAATAGGCCATAACCAAAAACAGCATTTATTTTCTGCGAACCTGCACATCATCATCTTCTCTCTATTGTGGCACCAGTTTAAGAGGGTTTATGACAGGGGAAACGCTGTTGCAGTAGTCTAGTGTGAGGGTTTATGACAGGGGAAACGCTGTTGCAGTAGTCTAGTGTGAGGGTTTATGACAGGGGAAACGCTGTTGCAGTAGTCTAGTGTGAGGGTTTATGACAGGGGAAACGCTGTTGCAGTAGTCTAGTGTGAGGGTTTATGACAGGGGAAACGCTGTTACAGTAGTCTAGTGTGAGGGTTTATGACAGGGGAAACGCTGTTGCAGTAGTCTAGTGTGAGGGTTTATGACAGGGGAAACGCTGTTGAAGGAGTCTAGTGTGAGGGTTTATGACAGGGGAAACGCTGTTGAAGGAGTCTAGTGTGAGGGTTTATGACAGGGGAAACACTGTTACAGTAGTCTAGTGTGAGGGTTTATGACAGGGGAAACGCTGTTGCAGTAGTCTAGTGTGAGGGTTTATGACAGGGGAAACGCTGTTGAAGGAGTCTAGTGTGAGGGGTTATGGCAGGGGAAACGCTGTTGCAGTAGTCTAGTGTGAGGGTTTATGACAGGGGAAACGCTGTTACAGTAGTCTAGTGTGAGGGTTTATGACAGGGGAAACGCTGTTACAGTAGTCTAGTGTGAGGGTTTATGACAGGGGAAACGCTGTTGCAGTAGTCTAGTGTGAGGGTTTATGACAGGGGAAACGCTGTTGAAGGAGTCTAGTGTGAGGGTTTATGACAGGGGAAATGCTGTTACAGTAGTCTAGTGTGAGGGTTTATGACAGGGGAAACGCTGTTGCAGTAGTCTAGTGTGAGGGTTTATGACAGGGGAAACGCTGTTGAAGGAGTCTAGTGTGAGGGGTTATGGCAGGGGAAACGCTGTTGCAGTAGTCTAGTGTGAGGGTTTATGACAGGGGAAACGCTGTTGCAGTAGTCTAGTGTGAGGGTTTATGACAGGGGAAACGCTGTTGCAGTAGTCTAGTGTGAGGGTTTATGACAGGGGAAACGCTGTTGCAGTAGTCTAGTGTGAGGGTTTATGACAGGGGAAACGCTGTTGAAGTAGTCTAGTGTGAGGGTTTATGACAGGGGAAACGCTGTTGAAGGAGTCTAGTGTGAGGGTTTATGACAGGGAAAACGCTGTTGAAGGAGTCTAGTGTGAGGGTTTATGACAGGGGAAACGCTGTTGAAGTGGTCTAGTGTGAGGGTTTATGACAGGGGAAACGCTGTTGAAGTAGTCTAGTGTGAGGGTTTATGACAGGGGAAACGCTGTTGAAGGAGTCTAGTGTGAGGGTTTATGACAGGGGAAACGCTGTTGAAGTGGTCTAGTGTGAGGGTTTATGACAGGGGAAACGCTGTTGAAGTAGTCTAGTGTGAGGGTTTATGACAGGGGAAACGCTGTTGAAGGAGTCTAGTGTGAGGGTTTATGACAGGGGAAACGCTGTTGAAGGAGTCTAGTGTGAGGGTTTATGACAGGGGAAACGCTGTTGCAGTAGTCTAGTGTGAGGGTTTATGACAGGGGAAACGCTGTTGAAGGAGTCTAGTGTGAGGGTTTATGACAGGGGAAACGCTGTTGCAGTAGTCTAGTGTGAGGGTTTATGACAGGGGAAACGCTGTTGCAGTAGTCTAGTGTGAGGGATTATGACAGGGGAAACGCTGTTGAAGGAGTCTAGTGTGATGGTTTATGACAGGGGAAACGCTGTTGAAGGAGTCTAGTGTGAGGGTTTATGACAGGGGAAACGCTGTTGAAGGAGTCTAGTGTGAGGGTTTATGACAGGGGAAACGCTGTTGCAGTAGTCTAGTGTGAGGGTTTATGACAGGGGAAACGCTGTTGCAGTAGTCTAGTGTGAGGGTTTATGACAGGGGAAACGCTGTTGAAGGGTGTCTAGTGTGAGGGTTTATGACAGGGGAAACGCTGTTGAAGGAGTCTAGTGTGATGGTTTATGACAGGGGAAACGCTGTTGAAGGAGTCTAGTGTGAGGGTTTATGACAGGGGAAACGCTGTTGAAGGAGTCTAGTGTGAGGGTTTATGACAGGGGAAACGCTGTTACAGTAGTCTAGTGTGAGGGTTTATGACAGGGGAAACGCTGTTGAAGGAGTCTAGTGTGAGGGTTTATGACAGGGGAAACGCTGTTGAAGTGGTCTAGTGTGAGGGTTTATGACAGGGGAAATGCTGTTGAAGTAGTCTAGTGTGAGGGTTTATGACAGGGGAAACGCTGTTGAAGGAGTCTAGTGTGAGGGTTTATGACAGGGGAAACGCTGTTGAAGGAGTCTAGTGTGAGGGTTTATGACAGGGGAAACGCTGTTGCAGTAGTCTAGTGTGAGGGTTTATGACAGGGGAAACGCTGTTGAAGGAGTCTAGTGTGAGGGTTTATGACAGGGGAAACGCTGTTGCAGTAGTCTAGTGTGAGGGTTTATGACAGGGGAAACGCTGTTGAAGTTGTCTAGTGTGAGGGTTTATGACAGGGGAAACGCTGTTACAGTAGTCTAGTGTGAAGGTTTATGACAGGGGAAACGCTGTTGCAGTAGTCTAGTGTGAAGGTTTATGACAGGGGAAACGCTGTTGCAGTAGTCTAGTGTGAGGGATTATGACAGGGGAAACGCTGTTGAAGGAGTCTAGTGTGAGGGTTTATGACAGGGGAAACGCTGTTGCAGTAGTCTAGTGTGAGGGTTTATGACAGGGGAAACGCTGTTGAAGGAGTCTAGTGTGAGGGTTTATGACAGGGGAAACGCTGTTGCAGTAGTCTAGTGTGAGGGTTTATGACAGGGGAAACGCTGTTGAAGGAGTCTAGTGTGAGGGTTTATGACAGGGGAAACGCTGTTGAAGGAGTCTAGTGTGAGGGTTTATGACAGGGGAAACGCTGTTGCAGTAGTCTAGTGTGAGGGTTTATGACAGGGGAAACGCTGTTGAAGGAGTCTAGTGTGAGGGTTTATGACAGGGGAAACGCTGTTGCAGTAGTCTAGTGTGAGGGTTTATGACAGGGGAAACGCTGTTGCAGTAGTCTAGTGTGAGGGATTATGACAGGGGAAACGCTGTTGAAGGAGTCTAGTGTGATGGTTTATGACAGGGGAAACGCTGTTGAAGGAGTCTAGTGTGAGGGTTTATGACAGGGGAAACGCTGTTGAAGGAGTCTAGTGTGAGGGTTTATGACAGGGGAAACGCTGTTGCAGTAGTCTAGTGTGAGGGTTTATGACAGGGGAAACGCTGTTGAAGGGTGTCTAGTGTGAGGGTTTATGACAGGGGAAACGCTGTTGAAGGAGTCTAGTGTGATGGTTTATGACAGGGGAAACGCTGTTGAAAGAGTCTAGTGTGAGGGTTTATGACAGGGGAAACGCTGTTGAAGGAGTCTAGTGTGAGGGTTTATGACAGGGGAAACGCTGTTACAGTAGTCTAGTGTGAGGGTTTATGACAGGGGAAACGCTGTTGAAAGAGTCTAGTGTGAGGGTTTATGACAGGGGAAACGCTGTTGAAGTGGTCTAGTGTGAGGGTTTATGACAGGGGAAACGCTGTTGAAGTAGTCTAGTGTGAGGGTTTATGACAGGGGAAACGCTGTTGAAGTAGTCTAGTGTGAGGGTTTATGACAGGGGAAACGCTGTTGAAGGAGTCTAGTGTGAGGGTTTATGACAGGGGAAACGCTGTTGCAGTAGTCTAGTGTGAGGGTTTATGACAGGGGAAACGCTGTTGAAGTTGTCTAGTGTGAGGGTTTATGACAGGGGAAACGCTGTTACAGTAGTCTAGTGTGAGGGTTTATGACAGGGGAAACGCTGTTGCAGTAGTCTAGTGTGAGGGTTTATGACAGGGGAAACGCTGTTGCAGTAGTCTAGTGTGAAGGTTTATGACAGGGGAAACGCTGTTGCAGTAGTCTAGTGTGAGGGATTATGACAGGGGAAACGCTGTTGAAGGAGTCTAGTGTGATGGTTTATGACAGGGGAAACGCTGTTGAAGGAGTCTAGTGTGAGGGTTTATGATAGTGGAAATGCTGTTGAAGGAGTCTAGTGTGAGGGTTTATGACAGGGGAAACGCTGTTGCAGTAGTCTAGTGTGAGGGTTTATGACAGGGGAAACGCTGTTGAAGGAGTCTAGTGTGAGGGTTTATGACAGGGGAAACGCTGTTGAAGGAGTCTAGTGTGATGGT
This sequence comes from Oncorhynchus gorbuscha, assembly GCF_021184085.1. Lineage (NCBI taxonomy): Eukaryota > Metazoa > Chordata > Actinopteri > Salmoniformes > Salmonidae > Oncorhynchus > Oncorhynchus gorbuscha. The sequence continues at coordinate 76,840,793 of NC_060187.1, forward strand.
TTATGACAGGGGAAACGCTGTTGAAGGAGTCTAGTGTGAGGGTTTATGACAGGGGAAACGCTGTTGAAGGAGTCTAGTGTGAGGGTTTATGACAGGGGAAACGCTGTTACAGTAGTCTAGTGTGAGGGTTTATGGCAGGGGAAACGCTGTTGCAGTAGTCTAGTGTGAGGGTTTATGACAGGGGAAACGCTGTTGCAGTAGTCTAGTGTGAGGGTTTATGACAGGGGAAACGCTGTTGAAGGAGTCTAGTGTGAGGGTTTATGACAGGGGAAACGCTGTTGCAGTAGTCTAGTGTGAGGGTTTATGACAGGGGAAACGCTGTTGAAGTTGTCTAGTGTGAGGGTTTATGACAGGGGAAACGCTGTTGCAGTAGTCTAGTGTGAGGGTTTATGACAGGGGAAACGCTGTTGCAGTAGTCTAGTGTGAGGGATTATGACAGGGGAAACGCTGTTGAAGGAGTCTAGTGTGATGGTTTTTGACAGGGGAAACACTGTTGCAGTAGTCTAGTGTGAGGGTTTATTACAGGGGAAACACTGTTGAAGGAGTCTAGTGTGAGGGTTTATGACAGGGGAAACGCTGTTGAAGTTGTCTAGTGTGAGGGTTTATGACAGGGGAAACACTGTTGAAGGAGTCTAGTGTGAGGGTTTATGACAGGGGAAACGCTGTTGCAGTAGTCTAGTATGAGGGGTTATGACAGGGGAAACGCTGTTGAAGGAGTCTAGTGTGATGGTTTATGACAGGGGAAACGCTGTTGCAGTAGTCTAGTGTGAGGGTTTATGACAGGGGAAACGCTGTTGCAGTAGTCTAGTGTGAGGGTTTATGACAGGGGAAACGCTGTTGCAGTAGTCTAGTGTGAGGGTTTATGACTGGGGAAACGCTGTTGAAGTAGTCTAGTGTGATGGTTTATGACAGGGGAAACGCTGTTGCAGTAGTCTAGTGTGAGGGGTTATGACAGGGGAAACGCTGTTGAAGGAGTCTAGTGTGAGGGTTTATGACAGGGGAAACGCTGTTGCAGTAGTCTAGTGTGAGGGTTTATGACAGGGGAAACGCTGTTGCAGTAGTCTAGTGTGAGGGGTTATGACAGGGGAAACGCTGTTGAAGGAGTCTAGTGTGATGGTTTATGACAGGGGAAACGCTGTTGCAGTAGTCTAGTGTGAGGGTTTATGACAGGGGAAACGCTGTTGCAGTAGTCTAGTGTGAGGGGTTATGACAGGGGAAACGCTGTTGCAGTAGTCTAGTGTGAGGGTTTATGACAGGGGAAACGCTGTTGAAGGAGTCTAGTGTGATGGTTTATGACAGGGGAAACGCTGTTGAAGGAGTCTAGTGTGAGGGTTTATGACAGGGGAAACGCTGTTGCAGTAGTCTAGTGTGAGGGTTTATGACAGGGGAAACGCTGTTGAAGTGGTCTAGTGTGAGGGTTTATGACAGGGGAAACGCTGTTGCAGTAGTCTAGTGTGAGGGTTTATGACAGGGGAAACGCTGTTGCAGTAGTCTAGTGTGAGGGTTTATGACAGGGTTGAAACGGTCTGTGAGGGTTTATGACAGTAGTCTGTTGCAGTGTGAGGGATTATGACAGGGGAAACGCTGTTGAAGGAGTCTAGTGTGATGGTTTTTGACAGGGGAAACACTGTTGCAGTAGTCTAGTGTGAGGGTTTATTACAGGGGAAACACTGTTGAAGGAGTCTAGTGTGAGGGTTTATGACAGGGGAAACGCTGTTGAAGTTGTCTAGTGTGAGGGTTTATGACAGGGGAAACACTGTTGAAGGAGTCTAGTGTGAGGGTTTATGACAGGGGAAACGCTGTTGAAGGAGTCTAGTGTGATGGTTTATGACAGGGGAAACGCTGTTGCAGTAGTCTAGTGTGAGGGTTTATGACAGGGGAAACGCTGTTGCAGTAGTCTAGTGTGAGGGTTTATGACAGGGGAAACGCTGTTGCAGTAGTCTAGTGTGAGGGTTTATGACTGGGGAAACGCTGTTGAAGTAGTCTAGTGTGAGGGTTTATGACAGGGGAAACGCTGTTGCAGTAGTCTAGTGTGAGGGTTTATGACAGGGGAAACGCTGTTGCAGTAGTCTAGTGTGAGGGTTTATGACAGGGGAAACGCTGTTGCAGTAGTCTAGTGTGAGGGTTTATGACAGGGGAAACGCTGTTGCAGTAGTCTAGTGTGAGGGTTTATGACAGGGGAAACGCTGTTGCAGTAGTCTAGTGTGAGGGTTTATGACAGGGGAAACGCTGTTGCAGTAGTCTAGTGTGAGGGTTTATGACAGGGTTTGAAGTGACTAGTGGGGTTTAAACGCTGTTACAGTAGTCTAGTGTGAGGGTTTATGACAGGGGAAACGCTGTTGCAGTAGTCTAGTGTGAGGGTTTATGACAGGGGAAACGCTGTTGCAGTAGTCTAGTGTGAGGGTTTATGACAGGGGAAACGCTGTTGCAGTAGTCTAGTGTGAGGGTTTATGACAGGGGAAACGCTGTTGAAGTGGTCTAGTGTGAGGGTTTATGACAGGGGAAACGCTGTTGAAGTGGTCTAGTGTGAGGGTTTATGACAGGGGAAACGCTGTTACAGTAGTCTAGTGTGAGGGTTTATGACAGGGGAAACGCTGTTGCAGTAGTCTAGTGTGAGGGTTTATGACAGGGGAAACACTGTTGCAGTAGTCTAGTGTGAGGGTTTATGACAGGGGAAACGCTGTTGCAGTAGTCTAGTGTGAGGGTTTATGACAGGGGAAACGCTGTTGCAGTAGTCTAGTGTGAGGGTTTATGACAGGGGAAACGCTGTTGCAGTAGTCTAGTGTGAGGGTTTATGACAGGGGAAACGCTGCTGCAGTGTTATGTTTAATAAATGTATTATATAGTGTGTGTGAGGCAGGCTTACAATGATGGCAAAAAACAACATTTGAGAGTGCGCTGACCCTGGTGCTAGAGGGGGTACGCAGCTAGAGGTTGAATGTTTGAAGGGGTTCGGGACTATAAAAAGATTGGGAACCACTGATCTAGTATAAAGTGTTGTACCAGTTTAAGTGGTCTATGGTAGAGGTACATTTCTGAAATGCTATAAAGGCTAAATGTACCTTTTCTAAAAGCATGCTATTGTACCTGTGGGCTATATGTAAGAAAGGTACTATCTGAGGTATGAACTGGGGTACAATTACGTCCCTATAAGTGAAGTGACAAAGGTCCTACCTTACAGGGTACCACTACAGTAACAAATCTTATCCTGTTTCTAAGAGTGTATTCTATTCTATGTACCCTGCAACACTGGACATGTAACAGTTATATCAGTACAGCTTGTATGAAACATCTCTGTCTCTTCCCAGTACTATAACCCTTATCTAACCTATGTCAGCTGTTAAAGAGGCCGAACTGACACCTCCTCTCTGCATGCAGCCACAGGGGAGAGACGGTCCATTTGAGGTGAAACATTACAGTCCACTTAGTGTATCAGTTCCAATCAATACTAAATGTGTGGATGTTCCCGCGCTGACAGCCCAGTACCCACAGGAGCATGTAGTGTGCTAGGCTGTTGGCTGGGCTCATGGTGGTGGGTTGGAGGCGTAAGAAGAGGAGAGGACGGCTGTGTTGTTGGCTGATTGTTTGACACAAACACCATAGAACACACAGCCTGCCCTCTCTGGCATCACACACGCATGCACGCGCACACCAACAGACAGGCGTAGAATGGTCATCGTGGAAAAACGCAGAGACTATGTCCACAGCTTTTACAGTTACTGTACTGGCTGTGTCAATATAGAGACTGCCTTGTCTTCTCTGAGTGTCAATTCAAACAGAATGTGGAGAGTGTGGAGAGACAGAGAGATGGAGAAGAAGAGGGGGGAGAGGCAAGGAGGGGGGGAGAGGCAAGGAGGGGGAAGAGGCAAGGAGGGGGGAAGAGGCAAGGAGGGAGGGAGAGGGCGGGACAGAGAGGAGAGCAAGACATGGAATTGAGCCATTAGATTTGATAAAAATCCATCACACTAGAGGCTTGTTTATGTCTGCATGGAGCAGGTGAGGAGGATGGATGGATGACGAAAAGAGGACGGAAAGAAGGATTGATGGAGGGAGACATTGCAGAGCTTTAGGGGAAAACAGGTAGAAATATACTGAAATGGAAGCAAGGAAATTGAGGGAAAACTCATCAGGGATGCATATGGTGTAGCTAAATGACAAACGAGAGAAAGGGGAGAGAGATAACAAGACAGAGAGCAAGAAAGAAAGACAGAGAGCAAGAAAGAAAGACAGAGAGCAAGAAAGAAAGAAAGAAAGAAGAAAGAAAGAAAGAAAGAAAGAAATGGCTAGAGAGAGAGAAAGAGAAAAAGAGGGAGAGAAAGATAGAGAGCGAAAGGATGAAGATGAGGAATAGACACTCACCTATTCCAGTGGCCTCTCCACAGGCGAGCACAATCCCGTCTCTGTGATGCCAT
>NC_060187.1:76850204-77080204 GCF_021184085.1 Oncorhynchus gorbuscha
TTCTCCAAAAGTAGGATCTTTGTCCCCATGTGCAATTGCAAACCGTAGTCTGGCATTTTTTGGCGGTTTTGGAGCAGTGGCTTCTTCCTTGCTGAGCGGCCTTTTAGGTTATGTCGATATTTACTGTGGATATAGAAACTTTTGTAGCTGTTTCCTCCAGCATCTTGACAAGGTCCTTTGCTGTTTTTCTGGGATTGATTTGCACTTTTCGCACCACAGTACTTTCATCTCTAGGTGACAGAACTCGTCTCCTTCCTGAGCGGTATGATGGCTGCATGGTCCCATGGTGTTTATACTTGCTCACTATTGTTTGTACAGATTAACGTGGTACCTTCAGGCATTTGGAATTTGCTCCCAAGGATGAACCAGACTTGTGGAGGTCTCAATTTTTTTCTGAGGTCTTGGCTGATATCTTTAGATTTTCCCATGATGTCAAGCAAAGAGGCACTGAGTTTGAACGTTGGCCTTGAAACACATCCACAGGTACACCTCCAATTGACTAAAATGATGTCAATTAGCCAATCAGAAGCTTCTAAAGCCATGACATCATTTTCTGGAATTTTCCAAGCCATTTAAAGGCACAGTCAACTTAGTGTATGTTAACTTCTGACCCACTGGAATTGTGATACAGTGAATTATAAGTGAAATAATCTGTCTGTAAACCATTTCTGAAACATTTCTTGTGTCATGCACAAAGTACATGTCCTAACTGACTTGCCAAAACTGTAGTTTGTTAACAAGATATTTGTGGAGTGGTTGAAAAAAAGTAGTTTTAATGACTCCAATCTAAGTGTATGTAAACTTCCGACTTCAACTGTACATTCATTAGGTTGTCCTGTGCCGCTTTCCCATTGGCACGGGAGATGTCCTACCCCTCTCTTATATTTGGTGTCATCTTCATTCCATGTTGACCAATCATATGGTCTATGTCATTATTCCATCATGTTGTGCTAACCCGTTTCTCATAGTGTAGGTGTCCTGCCCTCTGTCGCTCATACTGGAGAAGACAGCACTGAAATGTTTGCTTTGATATTCATCTCTGCTCTTTATTTTCACTTTGCATTTAGTCAAATATTAGCCAAGTGTTGATTGACCTTTGAAAAGGTTAGTGGGCAAACAGCACTGTATCACATATTACTCATGTTTGGAGTTATCAGAGTGTGTGTCTATTCCCAGAGGGGAGGGGCCAGAGCCACAATGTTCCATGTCGGTGACCCATATCTACGGCCTACAGAAAGAAGTCTTCTCAGTCCTCTGTCTCTCCCATTCAATCACATCCACAACTATACCGCCCCCACTGCCCTGGCCCCTGTGCTGCTTAGAAGAGGTGCCTGGGGTGCCTCACGGTGTCTGTGTGTGTCTGTGGTCTGTGTGTGTCTGTGGTCTGTGTGTGTCTGTGGTCTGTGTGTGTCTGTGGTCTGTGTGTGTCTGTGGTCTGTGTGTGTCTGTGTGTGTCTGTGTGTGTCTGTGGTCTGTGTGTGTCTGTGTGTGTCTGTGTGTGTCTGTGGTCTGTGTGTGCGTCACTGTCTGATAAGTCCAGCCCTGAACAGTACATACTGTTTGCTGTAGTTAGGAGTATTTTTTGCATGTACACCTGACCAAAATATTTCATGGTCTCTTTCTCCCGCCTTTCTATGATGTCTATTCTGAGCTGTCATCTCTACCTCTACCTCTCTACCTCTCTACCTCTCTACCTCTCTACCTCTCTACCTCTCTACCTCTCTACCTCTCTACCTCTCTACCTCTCTACCTCTCTACCTCTCTCTACCTCTCCATCTCTACCTCTCTACCTCTCTACCTCTCCTCCCTCCCTCTCTACCTCTCTACCTCTCTACCTCTCTACCTCTCTACCTCTCTACCTCTCTACCTCTCTACCTCTCTACCTCTCTACCTCTCTACCTCTCTACCTCTCTACCTCTCTACCTCTCTACCTCTCTACCTCTCTACCTCTCTACCTCTCTACCTCTCTACCTCTCTACCTCTCTACCTCTCTACCTCTCTACCTCTCTCTGCCTTCTACCTCTCTACCTCTCTACCTCTCTACCTCTCTACCTGTCCCTCTCTACCTCTCTACCTCCCTCCCTCCATCTCTCCCTCCCTCTCCCTCCCTCCATCTCTACCTCCCCTCTCCCTCCCTCCATCTCTACCTCTCTACCTCTGTCCCCTCCCTCCATCTCTACCTCTCTACCTCTCTACCTCTCCCTCCCTCCATCTCTACCTCTCTACCTCTCTACCTCTCCCTCCCTCCATCTCTACCTCTCCTCTCTACCTCTCCCTCCCTCCATCTCTACCTCTCTACCTCTCTACCTCTCTACCTCTCCCTCCCTCCATCTCAACACCTCTCTACCTGTCCCTCCCTCCATCTCTACCTCTCTACCTCTCCCTCTCCCTCCTCCATCTCCCTCTCTACCTCTCTACCTCATCCCTCCATCTCTACCTCTCTCTACCTCTCACCTCTCCCTCCCTCCATCTCTACCTCTCTACCTCTCTACCTCTCCCTCCCTCCATCTCTACCTCTCTACCTCTCTACCTCTCTACCTCTCTACCTCTCTACCTCTCCCTCCCTCCATCTCTACCTCTCTACCTCTCTACCTCTCCCTCCCTCCATCTCTACCTCTCTACCTCTCTACCTCTCCCTCCCTCCATCTCTACCTCTCTACCTCTCTACCTCTCCCTCCCTCCATCTCTACCTCTCTACCTACCTCTCCCTCCATCCATTCTACCTCTGTCCTCTCTACCTCTCTACCTCTCTACCTCTCTACCTCTCCCTCCCTCCATCTCTACCTCTCTACCTCTCTACCTCTCTACCTCTCTACCTCTCTACCTCTCCCTCCCTCCATCTCTACCTCTCTACCTCTCTACCTCTCCCTCCCTCCATCTCTCCTCTCTACCTCTCTACCTCTCTACCTCTCTACCTCTCTACCTCTCCCTCCCTCCATCTCTACCTCTCTACCTCTCTACCTCTCCCTCCCTCCATCTCTACCTCTCTACCTCTCTATTCAACAGCTGTCCTCTCTACCCTCTACCTCCTACCTCCTACCTCCCTCTCTATCTCTCTACCTCTCCCTCCTCCATCTCTACCTCTCTACCTCTCTACCTCTCTGCCTTCAACCTCTCTACCTCTCTACTGTCCTACCTCTCTACCTCTACCTCTCTACCTCTCCCTCCCTCCATCTCTACATCTACCTCTCCCTCTCACCAACATCTCTACCTCTCTACCTCTCCCTCCCTCCATCTCTACCTCTCTACCTCTCTGTCTCTACCTCTCTACCTCTCTACCTCTCTACCTCTCTACCTCTCTCCTCTCCCTCTCTACCTCTCTACCTCTCTACCTCTCCCTCCCTCCATCTCTACCTCTCTACCTCTCTACCTCTCTACCTCTCTACCTCTCTACCTCTCTACCTCTCTACCTCTCTACCTCTCTACCTCTCTACCTCTCTACCTCTCTACCTCTCTACCTCTCTCCTCTCCCTCCCTCCATCTCTACCTCTCTACCTCTCTACCTCTCTACCTCTCTACCTTCTAACAGCTGTCCTCTCTACCTCTCTACCTCCCTCCCTCCATCTCTCCTCTCTCCCTCTCTACCTCTCCCTCCCTCCATCTCTACATGCATTCCTCTCAGCTGTCCTCTCTACCTCTCTACCTCCTACCTCTCCCTCCCTCCATCTCTCCCTCATACACCAACATCTCTACCTCTCTACCTTCAACCTCTCTACCTCTCCTCCCTCCATCTCTACCTCTCCCTCTCTACCTCTCTTCCCTCTACCTCTCTCCTCTCTACCTCTCTACCTCTCTACCTCTCTACCTCTCTACCTCTCTATCTCTACCTCTCTATCCCTCCATCTCTACCTCTCTACCTCTCTACCTCTCTACCTCTCTACCTCTCTACCTCCCCTCTTCTCTACCTCTCCCCTCCATCTCTCCCTCTATACCTCTCTAACATGCATCTCTACCTCTCTCCTCTCTACCTCTCTACCTCTCTACCTCTCTACCCCTCTACCTCTCCCTCCCTCCATCTCTACCTCTCTACCTCATCTACCTCTCTACCTTCAACTCTAGCTGTCTCTACCTCTCTACCTCTCTACCTCTCTACCTCTCTACCTCCTACCTCTCCCTCCCTCCATCTCTACCTCTACCTCTCTACCTCTCTACCTCTCCCTCTCTACCTCTCTACCTCTCTACCTCTCTACCTCTCTACCTCTCTACCTCTCCCTCCCTCCATCTCTACCTCTCTACCTCTCTACCTCTCTACCTCTCTACCTCTCCCTCTCTACCTCTCTACCTCCTACCTCTCTACCTCTACCTCTCACCTCTCTACCTCTCTACCTCTCTACCTCTCCCTCCCTCCATCTCTACCTCTCTACCTCTCTACCTCTCTACCTCTCTACCTCTCTACCTCTCTACCTCTCTACCTCTCTACCTCTCTCCTCTCACCTCTCTACCTCTCTACCTCTCTACCTCTCCCTCCCTCCATCTCTACCTCTCTACCTCTCTACCTCTCTACAGCTGTCTCTACCTCTCCCTCCCTCCATCTCTACCTCTCTACCTCTCTACCTCTCTACCTATCTCTCCTCTCTACCTCATCTCTACCTCTCTACCTCTCTACCTCTCTACCTCTCTACCTCTCCCTCCATCCCTCCATCTCTACCTCTCTACCTCTCTACCTCTCTACCTCTCTACCTCTCTACCTCTCTACCTCTCTACTCTCCTCTCCTCTCTACCTCTCTACCTCTCTACCTCTCTACCTCTCCCTCCCTCCATCTCTACCTCTCCCTCTCCCTCCCTCCATCTCTACCTCTCCCTCTCCCTCCCTCCATCTCTACCTCTCTACCTCTCTACCTCTCCCTCCCTCCATCTCTACCTCTCTACCTCTCTACCTCTCCCTCCCTCCATCTCTACCTCTCTACCTCTCTACCTCTCCCTCCCTCCATCTCTACCTCTCTACCTCTCTACCTCTCCCTCCCTCCATCTCTACCTCTCTACCTCTCTACCTCTCTACCTCTCCCTCCCTCCATCTCTACTCTCTACCTCTCTACCTCTCCCTCCCTCCATCTCTACCTCTCTACCTCTCTACCTCTCCCTCCCTCCATCTCTACCTCTCTACCTCTCTACCTCTCCCTCCCTCCATCTCTACCTCTCTACCTCTCTACCTCTCTACCTCTCTACCTCTCTACCTCTCCCTCCCTCCATCTCTACCTCTCTACCTCTCTACCTCTCCCTCCCTCCATCTCTACCTCTCTACCTCTCTACCTCTCCCTCCCTCCATCTCTACCTCTCTACCTCTCTACCTCTCCCTCCCTCCATCTCTACCTCTCTACCTCTCTACCTCTCCCTCCCTCCATCTCTACCTCTCTACCTCTCTACCTCTCTACCTCTCTACCTCTCTACCTCTCCCTCCCTCCATCTCTACCTCTCTACCTCTCTACCTCTCTACCTCTCTACCTCTCTACCTCTCCCTCCCTCCATCTCTACCTCTCTACCTCTCTACCTCTCCCTCCCTCCATCTCTACCTCTCTACCTCTCTACCTCTCTACCTCTCTACCTCTCTACCTCTCCCTCCCTCCATCTCTACCTCTCTACCTCTCTACCTCTCCCTCCCTCCATCTCTACCTCTCTACCTCTCTACCTCTCTACCTCTCTACCTCTCTACCTCTCTACCTCTCTACCTCTCTACCTCTCTACCTCTCTACCTCTCTACCTCTCCCTCCCTCCATCTCTACCTCTCTACCTCTCTACCTCTCTACCTCTCTACCTCTCTACCTCTACCTCTCTACCTCTCTACCTCTCTACCTCTCTACCTCTCTACCTCTCTACCTCTCCCTCCCTCCATCTCTACCTCTCTACCTCTCTACCTCTCTACCTCTCTACCTCTCTACCTCTCTACCTCTCTACCTCTCTACCTCTCCCTCCCTCCATCTCTACCTCTCTACCTCTCTACCTCTCTACCTCTCTACCTCTCTACATTCTCTACCTCTCTACCTCTCTACCTCTCTACCTCTCTTCCTCTCTACCTCTCCCTCCCTCCATCTCTCCTCTCTACCTCTCTACCTCTCTACCTCTCTACCTCTCTACCTCTCTACCTCTCTACCTCTCTACCTCTCTACCTCTCTACCTCTCTACCTCTCTACCTCTCCCTCCCTCCATCTCTACCTCTCTACCTCTCTACCTCTCTACCTCTCTACCTCTCTACCTCTCTACCTCTCTACCTCTCTACCTCTCTACCTCTCTACCTCTCCCTCCCTCCATCTCTACCTCTCTACCTCTCTACCTCTCCCTCCCTCCATCTCTACCTCTCTACCTCTCTACCTCTCTACCTCTCTACCTCTCTACCTCTCTACCTCTCTACCTCTCTACCTCTCTACCTCTCCCTCCCTCCATCTCTACCTCTCTACCTCTCTACCTCTCTACCTCTCTACCTCTCTACCTCTCTACCTCTCTACCTCTCTACCTCTCTACCTCTCTACCTCTCTACCTCTCTACCTCTCCCTCCCTCCATCTCTACCTCTCTACCTCTCTACCTCTCTACCTCTCTACCTCTCTACCTCTCTACCTCTCTACCTCTCTACCTCTCTACCTCTCTACCTCTCTACCTCTCTACCTCTCCCTCCCTCCATCTCTACCTCTCTACCTCTCTACCTCTCTACCTCTCTACCTCTCTACCTCTCTACCTCTCTACCTCTCTACCTCTCCCTCCCTCCATCTCTACCTCTCTACCTCTCTACCTCTCTACCTCTCTACCTCTCTACCTCTCTACCTCTCTACCTCTCTACCTCTCTACCTCTCTACCTCTCTCTCTCCCTCCCTCCATCTCTACCTCTCTACCTCTCTACCTCTCTACCTCTCTACCTCTCTACCTCTCTACCTCTCTACCTCTCTACCTCTCTACCTCTCTACCTCTCTACCTCTCTACCTCTCCCTCCCTCCATCTCTACCTCTCTACCTCTCTACCTCTCTACCTCTCTACCTCTCTACCTCTCTACCTCTCTACCTCTCTACCTCTCTACCTCTCCCTCCCTCCATCTCTACCTCTCTACCTCTCTACCTCTCTACCTCTCTACCTCTCTACCTCTCTACCTCTCTACCTCTCTACCTCTCTACCTCTCTACCTCTCTACCTCTCCCTCCCTCCATCTCTACCTCTCTACCTCTCTACCTCTCTACCTCTCTACCTCTCTACCTCTCTACCTCTCTACCTCTCTACCTCTCTACCTCTCTACCTCTCTACCTCTCTACCTCTCCCTCCCTCCATCTCTACCTCTCTACCTCTCTACCTCTCTACCTCTCTACCTCTCTACCTCTCTACCACCTCTCCCTCCCTCCATCTCTACCTCTCTACCTCTCTACCTCTCTACCTCTCTACCTCTCTACCTCTCTACCTCTCTACCTCTCTACCTCTCTACCTCTCTACCTCTCTACCTCTCTACCTCTCCCTCCCTCCATCTCTACCTCTCTACCTCTCTACCTCTCTACCTCTCTACCTCTCTACCTCTCTACCTCTCTACCTCTCTACCTCTCTACCTCTCTACCTCTCTACCTCTCTACCTCTCTACCTCTCCATCCCTCCATCTCTCCCTCATACACCAACATGCATTCAACAGCTGTCCTCTCTACCTCTCCCTCCCTCCATCTCTCCCTCATACACCAACATGCATTCAACAGCTGTCCTCTCTACCTCTCCCTCCCTCCATCTCTCCCTCATACACCAACATGCATTCAACAGCTGTCCTCTCTACCTCTCCATCCCTCCATCTCTCCCTCATACACCAACATGCATTCAACAGCTGTCCTCTCTACCTCTCCATCCCTCCATCTCTCCCTCATACACCAACATGCATTCAACAGCTGTCCTCTCTACCTCTCCCTCCATCTCTCCCTCATACACCAACATGCATTCAACAGCTGTCCTCTCTACCTCTCTACCTCTCCATCCCTCCATCTCTCCCTCATACACCAACATGCATTCAACAGCTGTCCTCTCTACCTCTCCCTCCCTCCATCTCTCCCTCATACACCAACATGCATTCAACAGCTGTCCTCTCTACCTCTCCCTCCCTCCATCTCTCCCTCATACACCAACATGCATTCAACAGCTGTCCTCTCTACCTCTCCCTCCCTCCATCTCTCCCTTGTACACCAACATGCATTCAACAGCTGTCCTCTCTACCTCTCCCTCCCTCTTTCCCTCCATCTCTCCCTCATACACCAACATGCATTCAACAGCTGTCCTCTCTACCTCTCCCTCCCTCCATCTCTCCCTCATACACCAACATGCATTCAACAGCTGTCCTCTCTACCTCTCCCTCCCTCTTTCCCTCCATCTCTCCCTCATACACCAACATGCATTCAACATCTGTCCTCTCTACCTCTCCCTCCCTCTTTCCCTCCATCTCTCCCTCATACACCAACATGCATTCAACAGCTGTCCTCTCTACCTCTCCCTCCCTCCATCTCTCCCTCATACACCAACATGCATTCAACATCTGTCCTCTCTACCTCTCCCTCCCTCTTTCCCTCCATCTCTCCCTCATACACCAACATGCATTCAACATCTGTCCTCTCTACCTCTCCCTCCCTCTTTCCCTCCATCTCTCCCTCATACACCAACATGCATTCAACAGCTGTCCTCTCTACCTCTCCCTCCCTCTTTCCCTCCATCTCTCCCTCATACACCAACATGCATTCAACAGCTGTCCTCTCTACCTCTCCCTCCCTCTTTCCCTCCATCTCTCCCTCATACACCAACATGCATTCAACAGCTGTCCTCTCTACCTCTCCCTCATACACCAACATGCATTCAACAGCTGTCCTCTCTACCTCTCCCTCCTCTTTCCCTCCATCTCTCCCTCATACACCAACATGCATTCAACAGCTGTCCTCTCTACCTCCCTCCCTCCATCTCTCCCTCATACACCAACATGCATTCAACATCTGTCCTCTCTACCTCTCCCTCCCTCTTTCCCTCCATCTCTCCCTCATACACCAACATGCATTCAACATCTGTCCTCTCTACCTCTCCCTCCCTCTTTTCCCTCCATCTCTCCCTCATACACCAACATGCATTCAACAGCTGTCCTCTCTACCTCTCCCTCCCTCTTTCCCTCCATCTCTCCCTCATACACCAACATGCATTCAACAGCTGTCCTCTCTACCTCTCCCTCCCTCTTTCCCTCCATCTCTCCCTCATACACCAACATGCATTCAACAGCTGTCCTCTCTACCTCTCCCTCCCTCTTTCCCTCCATCTCTCCCTCATACACCAACATGCATTCAACAGCTGTCCTCTCTACCTCTCTACCTCTCCATCCCTCCATCTCTCCCTCATACACCAACATGCATTCAACAGCTGTCCTCTCTACCTCTCCCTCCCTCCATCTCTCCCTCATACACAACATGCATTCAACAGCTGTCCTCTCTACCTCTCTACCTCTCCATCCCTCCATCTCTCCCTCATACACCAACATGCATTCAACAGCTGTCCTCTCTACCTCTCCCTCCCTCCATCTCTCCCTCATACACCAACATGCATTCAACATCTGTCCTCCCTCTCCCTCCCTCTTTCCTCCATCTCTCCCTCATACACCAACATGCATTCAACATCTGTCCTCTCTACCTCTCCCTCCCTCTTTCCCTCCATCTCTCCCTCATACACCAACATGCATTCAACAGCTGTCCTCTCTACCTCTCCCTCCTCTTTCCCTCCATCTCTCCCTCATACACCAACATGCATTCAACAGCTGTCCTCTCTACCTCTCCCTCCCTCTTTCCCTCCATCTCTCCCTCATACACCAACATGCATTCAACAGCTGTCCTCTCTACCTCTCCCTCCCTCTTTCCCTCCATCTCTCCCTCATACACCAACATGCATTCAACAGCTGTCCTCTCTACCTCTCTACCTCTCCATCCCTCCATCTCTCCCTCATACACCAACATGCATTCAACAGCTGTCCTCTCTACCTCTCCCTCCCTCCATCTCTCCCTCATACACCAACATGCATTCAACAGCTGTCCTCTCTACCTCTCTACCTCTCCATCCCTCCATCTCTCCCTCATACACCAACATGCATTCAACAGCTGTCCTCTCTACCTCTCCCTCCCTCCATCTCTCCCTCATACACCAACATGCATTCAACAGCTGTCCTCTCTACCTCTCCCTCCCTCTTTCCCTCCATCTCTCCCTCATACACCAACATGCATTCAACAGCTGTCCTCTCTACCTCTCCCTCCCTCCATCTCTCCCTCATACACCAACATGCATTCAACAGCTGTCCTCTCTACCTCTCCCTCCCTCTTTCCTCCATCTCTCCCTCATACACCAACATGCATTCAACATCTGTCCTCTCTACCTCTCCCTCCCTCTTTCCTCCATCTCTCCCTCATACACCAACATGCATTCAACAGCTGTCCTCTCTACCTCTCCCTCCCTCCATCTCTCCCTCATACACCAACATGCATTCAACATCTGTCCTCTCTACCTCTCCCTCCCTCTTTCCCTCCATCTCTCCCTCATACACCAACATGCATTCAACATCTGTCCTCTCTACCTCTCCTCCCTCTTTCCCTCCATCTCTCCCTCATACACCAACATGCATTCAACAGCTGTCCTCTCTACCTCTCCCTCCCTCTTTCCCTCCATCTCTCCCTCATACACCAACATGCATTCAACAGCTGTCCTCTCTACCTCTCCCTCCCTCTTTCCCTCCATCTCTCCCTCATACACCAACATGCATTCAACAGCTGTCCTCTCTACCTCTCCCTCATACACCAACATGCATTCAACAGCTGTCCTCTCTACCTCTCCCTCCCTCTTTCCCTCCATCTCTCCCTCATACACCAACATGCATTCAACAGCTGTCCTCTCTACCTCTCCCTCCCTCCATCTCTCCCTCATACACCAACATGCATTCAACATCTGTCCTCTCTACCTCTCCCTCCTCTTTCCCTCCATCTCTCCCTCATACACCAACATGCATTCAACATCTGTCCTCTCTACCTCTCCCTCCCTCTTTCCCTCCATCTCTCCCTCATACACCAACATGCATTCAACAGCTGTCCTCTCTACCTCTCCCTCCCTCTTTCCCTCCATCTCTCCCTCATACACCAACATGCATTCAACAGCTGTCCTCTCTACCTCTCCCTCCCTCTTTCCCTCCATCTCTCCCTCATACACCAACATGCATTCAACAGCTGTCCTCTCTACCTCTCCCTCATACACCAACATGCATTCAACAGCTGTCCTCTCTACCTCTCCCTCCCTCTTTCCCTCCATCTCTCCCTCATACACCAACATGCATTCAACAGCTGTCCTCTCTACCTCTCCCTCCCTCTTTCCCTCCATCTCTCCCTCATACACCAACATGCATTCAACAGCTGTCCTCTCTACCTCTCCCTCCCTCCATCTCTCCCTTGTACACCAACATGCATTCAACAGCTGTCCTCTCTACCTCTCCCTCCCTCCATCTCTCCCTCATACACCAACATGCATTCAACAGCTGTCCTCTCTACCTCTCCCTCCCTCCATCTCTCCCTCATACACCAACATGCATTCAACAGCTGTCCTCTCTACCTCTCCCTCCCTCCATCTCTCCATCTCTCCCTCATACACCAACATGCATTCAACAGCTGTCCTCTCTACCTCTCCCTCCCTCCATCTCTCCCTCATACACCAACATGCATTCAACAGCTGTCCTCTCTACCTCTCCCTCCCTCCATCTCTCCCTTGTACACCAACATGCATTCAACAGCTGTCCTCTCTACCTCTCCCTCCCTCCATCTCTCCATCTCTCCCTCATACACCAACATGCATTCAACAGCTGTCCTCTCTACCTCTCCCTCCCTCCATCTCTCCCTTGTACACCAACATGCATTCAACAGCTGTCCTCTCTACCTCTCCTTCCCTCCATCTCTCCATCTCTCCCTCATACACCAACATGCATTCAACAGCTGTCCTCTCTACCTCTCCCTCCCTCCATCTCTCCATCTCTCCCTCATACACCAACATGCATTCAACAGCTGTCCTCTCTACCTCTCCCTCCCTCCATCTCTCCATCTCTCCCTCATACACCAACATGCATTCAACAGCTGTCCTCTCTACCTCTCCCTCCTCCATCTCTCCATCTCTCCCTCATACACCAACATGCATTCAACAGCTGTCCTCTCTACCTCTCCCTCCCTCCATCTCTCCATCTCTCCCTCATACACCAACATGCATTCAACAGCTGTCCTCTCTACCTCTCCCTCCCTCCATCTCTCCATCTCTCCCTCATACACCAACATGCATTCAACAGCTGTCCTCTCTACCTCTCCCTCCCTCCATCTCTCCATCTCTCCCTCATACACCAACATGCATTCAACAGCTGTCCTCTCTACCTCTCCCTCCCTCTCTCCCTCCATCTCTCCCTCATACACCAACATGCATTCAACAGCTGTCATCTCTACCTCTCCCTCCCTCCATCTCTCCCTCGTACACCAACATGCATTCAACAGCTGTCCTCTCTACCTCTCCCTCCCTCTTTCCCTCCATCTCTCCCTCATACACCAACATGCATTCAACAGCTGTCCTCTCTACCTCTCCCTCCCTCTTTCCCTCCATCTCTCCCTTGTACACCAACATGCATTCAACAGCTGTCCTCTCTACCTCTCCCTCCCTCTTTCCCTCCATCTCTCCCTTGTACACCAACATGCATTCAACAGCTGTCCTCTCTACCTCTCCCTCCTCTTTCCCTCCATCCCTACATCTCTCCCTCATACACCAACATGCATTCAACAGCTGTCCTCTCTACCTCTCCCTCCCTCTTTCCCTCCATCTCTCCGTCATACACCAACATGCATTCAACAGCTGTCCTCTCTACCTCTCCCTCCCTCTTTCCCTCCATCTCTCCCTCATACACCAACATGCATTCAACAGCTGTCCTCTCTACCTCTCCCTCCCTCTTTCCCTCCATCTCTCCCTCATACACCAACATGCATTCAACAGCTGTCCTCTCTACCTCTCCCTCCCTCTTTCCCTCCATCTCTCCCTTGTACACCAACATGCATTCAACAGCTGTCCTCTCTACCTCTCCCTCCCTCTTTCCCTCCATCTCTCCCTTGTACACCAACATGCATTCAACAGCTGTCCTCTCTACCTCTCCCTCCCTCTTTCCCTCCATCCCTACATCTCTCCCTCATACACCAACATGCATTCAACAGCTGTCCTCTCTACCTCTCCCTCCCTCTTTCCCTCCATCTCTCCCTCATACACCAACATGCATTCAACAGCTGTCCTCTCTACCTCTCCCTCCCTCTTTCCCTCCATCTCTCCCTTGTACACCAACATGCATTCAACAGCTGTCCTCTCTACCTCTCCCTCCCTCTTTCCCTCCATCTCTCCCTTGTACACCAACATGCATTCAACAGCTGTCCTCTCTACCTCTCCCTCCCTCTTTCCCTCCATCTCTCCCTTGTACACCAACATGCATTCAACATCTGTCCTCTCTACCTCTCCCTCCCTCCATCTCTCCCTTGTACACCAACATGCATTCAACAGCTGTCATCTCTACCTCTCCCTCCCTCTTTCCCTCCATCTCTCCCTTGTACACCAACATGCATTCAACATCTGTCCTCTCTACCTCTCCCTCCCTCCATCTCTCCCTTGTACACCAACATGCATTCAACAGCTGTCCTCTCTACCTCTCCTCCCTCTTTCCCTCCATCTCTCCCTTGTACACCAACATGCATTCAACAGCTGTCCTCTCTACCTCTCCCTCCCTCTTTCCCTCCATCTCTCCCTTGTACACCAACATGCATTCAACATCTGTCCTCTCTACCTCTCCCTCCCTCCATCTCTCCCTTGTACACCAACATGCATTCAACAGCTGTCCTCTCTACCTCTCCCTCCCTCTTTCCCTCCATCTCTCCCTTGTACACCAACATGCATTCAACAGCTGTCCTCTCTACCTCTCCCTCCCTCTTTCCCTCCATCTCTCCCTTGTACACCAACATGCATTCAACAGCTGTCCTCTCTACCTCTCCCTCCCTCTTTCCCTCCATCTCTCCCTTGTACACCAACATGCATTCAACAGCTGTCCTCCTACCTCTCCCTCCCTCTTTCCCTCCATCTCTCCCCTTGTACACAACATGCATTCAACAGCTGTCCTCTCTACCTCTCCCTCCCTCTTTCCCTCCATCTCTCCCTTGTACACCAACATGCATTCAACAGCTGTCCTCTCTACCTCTCCCTCCCTCTTTCCTCCATCTCTCCCTTGTACACCAACATGCATTCAACAGCTGTCCTCTCTACCTCTCCCTCCCTCTTTCCCTCCATCTCTCCCTTGTACACCAACATGCATTCAACAGCTGTCCTCTCTACCTCTCCCTCCCTCTTTCCCTCCATCTCTCCCTTGTACACCAACATGCATTCAACAGCTGTCCTCTCTACCTCTCCCTCCCTCTTTCCCTCCATCTCTCCCTTGTACACCAACATGCATTCAACAGCTGTCCTCTCTACCTCTCCCTCCCTCTTTCCCTCCATCTCTCCCTTGTACACCAACATGCATTCAACAGCTGTCCTCTCTACCTCTCCCTCCTCTTTCCCTCCATCTCTCCCTTGTACACCAACATGCATTCAACAGCTGTCCTCTCTACCTCTCCCTCCCTCTTTCCCTCCATCTCTCCCTTGTACACCAACATGCATTCAACAGCTGTCCTCTCTACCTCTCCTCCTCTTTCCCTCCATCTCTCCCTTGTACACCAACATGCATTCAACAGCTGTCCTCTCTACCTCTCCCTCCCTCTTTCCCTCCATCTCTCCCTTGTACACCAACATGCATTCAACAGCTGTCCTCTCTACCTCTCCCTCCCTCTTTCCCTCCATCTCTCCCTCATACACCAACATACATTCAACAGCTGTCCTCTCTACCTCTCCTCCCTCTTTCCCTCCATCTCTCCCTCATACACCAACATACATTCAACAGCTGTCCTCTCTACCTCTCCCTCCCTCTTTCCCTCCATCTCTCCCTTGTACACCAACATGCATTCAACAGCTGTCCTCTCTACCTCTCCCTCCCTCTTTCCCTCCATCTCTCCCTTGTACACCAACATGCATTCAACAGCTGTCCTCTCTACCTCTCCCTCCTCTTTCCCTCCATCTCTCCCTTGTACACCAACATGCATTCAACAGCTGTCCTCTCTACCTCTCCCTCCCTCTTTCCCTCCATCTCTCCCTTGTACACCAACATGCATTCAACAGCTGTCCTCTCTACCTCTCCCTCCCTCTTTCCCTCCATCTCTCCCTTGTACACCAACATGCATTCAACAGCTGTCCTCTCTACCTCTCCCTCCCTCTTTCCCTCCATCTCTCCCTTGTACACCAACATGCATTCAACAGCTGTCCTCTCTACCTCTCCCTCCCTCTTTCCCTCCATCTCTCCCTTGTACACCAACATGCATTCAACAGCTGTCCTCTCTACCTCTCCCTCCCTCTTTCCCTCCATCTCTCCCTTGTACACCAACATGCATTCAACAGCTGTCCTCTCTACCTCTCCCTCCCTCTTTCCCTCCATCTCTCCCTTGTACACCAACATGCATTCAACAGCTGTCCTCTCTACCTCTCCCTCCCTCTTTCCCTCCATCTCTCCCTTGTACACCAACATGCATTCAACAGCTGTCCTCTCTACCTCTCCCTCCCTCTTTCCCTCCATCTCTCCCTTGTACACCAACATGCATTCAACAGCTGTCCTCTCTACCTCTCCCTCCCTCTTTCCCTCCATCTCTCCCTTGTACACCAACATGCATTCAACAGCTGTCCTCTCTACCTCTCCCTCCCTCTTTCCCTCCATCTCTCCCTTGTACACCAACATGCATTCAACAGCTGTCCTCTCTACCTCTCCCTCCCTCTTTCCCTCCATCTCTCCCTCATACACCAACATACATTCAACAGCTGTCCTCTCTACCTCTCCCTCCCTCTTTCCCTCCATCTCTCCCTCATACACCAACATGCATTCAACAGCTGTCCTCTCTACCTCTCCCTCCATCTCTCCCTCATACACCAACATACATTCAACAGCTGTCCTCTCTACCTCTCCCTCCCTCTTTCCCTCCATCTCTCCCTTGTACACCAACATACATTCAACAGCTGTCCTCTCTACCTCTCCCTCCCTCTTTCCCTCCATCTCTCCCTTGTACACCAACATGCATTCAACAGCTGTCCTCTCTACCTCTCCTCCCTCTTTCCCTCCATCTCTCCCTTGTACACCAACATGCATTCAACATCTGTCCTCTCTACCTCTCCCTCCCTCTTTCCCTCCATCTCTCCCTCATACACCAACATGCATTCAACAGCTGTCCTCTCTACCTCTCCCTCCCTCTTTCCCTCCATCTCTCCCTTGTACACCAACATGCATTCAACAGCTGTCCTCTCTACCTCTCCCTCCCTCTTTCCCTCCATCTCTCCCTTGTACACCAACATGCATTCAACAGCTGTCCTCTCTACCTCTCCCTCCCTCTTTCCCTCCATCTCTCCCTTGTACACCAACATGCATTCAACATCTGTCCTCTCTACCTCTCCCTCCCTCTTTCCCTCCATCTCTCCCTCATACACCAACATGCATTCAACAGCTGTCATCTCTACCTCTCCCTCCCTCTTTCCCTCCATCTCTCCCTCATACACCAACATGCATTCAACATCTGTCCTCTCTACGTCTCCCTCCCTCTTTCCCTCCATCTCTCCCTCATACACCAACATGCATTCAACAGCTGCTCTCTCTCTGATGTCAATTCTGAGCGGTCCTCTCTACCTCTCCCTCCCTCTTTCCCTCCATCCCTACATCTCTCCCTTGTACACCAACATGCATTCAACAGCTGTCCTCTCTACCTCTCCCTCCCTCTTTCCCTCCATCTCTCCCTCTCTCCCTCGTACACCAACATGCATTCAACAGCTGTCTTCTCTACCTCTCACTCCCTCTTTCCCTCCATCTCTCCCTCATACACCAACATGCATTCAACAGCTGTCTTCTCTACCTCTCCCTCCCTCTTTCCTTTCATCTCTCCCTCATACACCAACATGCATTCAACATCTGTCTTCTCTACCTCTCCCTCCTCTTTCCCTCCATCCCTACATCTCTCCGTCATACACCAACATACATTCAACAGCTGTCCTCTCTACCTCTCCCTCCCTCTTTCCCTCCATCTCTCCCTCATACACCAACATGCATTCAACAGCTGTCCTCTCTACCTCTCCCTCCCTCTTTCCCTCCATCCCTACATCTCTCCGTCATACACCAACATACATTCAACAGCTGTCCTCTCTACCTCTCCCTCCCTCTTTCCCTCCATCTCTCCCTCATACACCAACATGCATTCAACAGCTGTCCTCTCTACCTCTCCCTCCCTCTTTCCCTCCATCTCTCCCTCATACACCAACATGCATTCAACAGCTGTCCTCTCTACCTCTCCCTCCCTCTTTCCCTCCATCTCTCCCTCATACACCAACATACATTCAACAGCTGTCCTCTCTACCTCTCCCTCCCTCTTTCCCTCCATCTCTCCCTTGTACACCAACATACATTCAACAGCTGTCCTCTCTACCTCTCCCTCCCTCTTTCCCTCCATCTCTCCCTTGTACACCAACATGCATTCAACAGCTGTCCTCTCTACCTCTCCCTCCCTCTTTCCCTCCATCTCTCCCTTGTACACCAACATGCATTCAACATCTGTCCTCTCTACCTCTCCCTCCCTCTTTCCCTCCATCTCTCCCTCATACACCAACATGCATTCAACAGCTGTCCTCTCTACCTCTCCTCCCTCTTTCCCTCCATCTCTCCCTTGTACACCAACATGCATTCAACAGCTGTCCTCTCTACCTCTCCCTCCCTCTTTCCCTCCATCTCTCCCTTGTACACCAACATGCATTCAACAGCTGTCCTCTCTACCTCTCCCTCCCTCTTTCCCTCCATCTCTCCCTTGTACACCAACATGCATTCAACATCTGTCCTCTCTACCTCTCCCTCCCTCTTTCCCTCCATCTCTCCCTCATACACCAACATGCATTCAACAGCTGTCATCTCTACCTCTCCCTCCCTCTTTCCCTCCATCTCTCCCTCATACACCAACATGCATTCAACATCTGTCCTCTCTACGTCTCCCTCCCTCTTTCCCTCCATCTCTCCCTCATACACCAACATGCATTCAACAGCTGCTCTCTCTCTGATGTCAATTCTGAGCGGTCCTCTCTACCTCTCCCTCCCTCTTTCCCTCCATCCCTACATCTCTCCCTTGTACACCAACATGCATTCAACAGCTGTCCTCTCTACCTCTCCCTCCCTCTTTCCCTCCATCTCTCCCTCTCTCCCTCGTACACCAACATGCATTCAACAGCTGTCTTCTCTACCTCTCACTCCCTCTTTCCCTCCATCTCTCCCTCATACACCAACATGCATTCAACAGCTGTCTTCTCTACCTCTCCCTCCCTCTTTCCTTTCATCTCTCCCTCATACACCAACATGCATTCAACATCTGTCTTCTCTACCTCTCCCTCCCTCTTTCCCTCCATCCCTACATCTCTCCGTCATACACCAACATACATTCAACAGCTGTCCTCTCTACCTCTCCCTCCCTCTTTCCCTCCATCTCTCCCTCATACACCAACATGCATTCAACAGCTGTCCTCTCTACCTCTCCCTCCCTCTTTCCCTCCATCCCTACATCTCTCCGTCATACACCAACATACATTCAACAGCTGTCCTCTCTACCTCTCCCTCCCTCTTTCCCTCCATCTCTCCCTCATACACCAACATGCATTCAACAGCTGTCCTCTCTACCTCTCCCTCCCTCTTTCCCTCCATCTCTCCCTCATACACCAACATGCATTCAACATCTGTCTTCTCTACCTCTCCCTCCCTCTTTCCCTCCATCCCTACATCTCTCCGTCATACACCAACATACATTCAACAGCTGTCCTCTTTACCTCTCCCTCCCTCTTTCCCTCCATCTCTCCCTCATACACCAACATGCATTCAACAGCTGTCCTCTCTACCTCTCCCTCCCTCTTTCCCTCCATCTCTCCCTCATACACCAACATGCATTCAACAGCTGTCCTCTCTACCTCTCCCTCCCTCTTTCCCTCCATCTCTCCCTCATACACCAACATGCATTCAACAGCTGTCCTCTCTACCTCTCCCTCCCTCTTTCCCTCCATCTCTCCCTCATACACCAACATGCATTCAACATCTGTCTTCTCTACCTCTCCCTCCCTCTTTCCCTCCATCCCTACATCTCTCCGTCATACACCAACATACATTCAACAGCTGTCCTCTCTACCTCTCCCTCCCTCTTTCCCTCCATCTCTCCCTCATACACCAACATGCATTCAACAGCTGTCCTCTCTACCTCTCCCTCCCTCTTTCCTCCATCTCTCCCTCATACACCAACATGCATTCAACAGCTGTCCTCTCTACCTCTCCCTCCCTCTTTCCCTCCATCTCTCCCTCATACACCAACATGCATTCAACAGCTGTCCTCTCTACCTCTCCCTCCCTCTTTCCCTCCATCCCTACATCTCTCCCTCATACACCAACATGCATTCAACAGCTGTCCTCTCTACCTCTCCCTCCCTCTTTCCCTCCATCCCTACATCTCTCCCTCATACACCAACATGCATTCAACAGCTGTCCTATCTACCTCTCCCTCCCTCTTTCCCTCCATCCCTACATCTCTCCCTCATACACCAACATGCATTCAACAGCTGTCATCTCTACCTCTCCCTCCCTCTTTCCCTCCATCTCTCCCTCATACACCAACATGCATTCAACAGCTGTCCTCTCTACCTCTCCCTCCCTCTTTCCCTCCATCTCTCCCTCATACACCAACATGCATTCAACAGCTGTCCTCTCTACCTCTCCCTCCCTCTTTCCCTCCATCTCTCCCTCATACACCAACATGCATTCAACAGCTGTCCTCTCTACCTCTCCCTCCCTCTTTCCCTCCATCCCTCCATCTCTCCCTCATACACCAACATGCATTCAACAGCTGTCCTCTCTACCTCTCCCTCCCTCTTTCCCTCCATCTCTCCCTCATACACCAACATGCATTCAACATCTGTCTTCTCTACCTCTCCCTCCCTCTTTCCCTCCATCCCTACATCTCTCCGTCATACACCAACATACATTCAACAGCTGTCCTCTCTACCTCTCCCTCCCTCTTTCCCTCCATCTCTCCCTCATACACCAACATGCATTCAACAGCTGTCCTCTCTACCTCTCCCTCCCTCTTTCCCTCCATCTCTCCCTCATACACCAACATGCATTCAACAGCTGTCCTCTCTACCTCTCCCTCCCTCTTTCCCTCCATCTCTCCCTCATACACCAACATGCATTCAACAGCTGTCCTCTCTACCTCTCCCTCCCTCTTTCCCTCCATCCCTACATCTCTCCCTCATACACCAACATGCATTCAACAGCTGTCCTCTCTACCTCTCCTCCCTCTTTCCCTCCATCCCTACATCTCTCCCTCATACACCAACATGCATTCAACAGCTGTCCTATCTACCTCTCCCTCCCTCTTTCCCTCCATCCCTACATCTCTCCCTCATACACCAACATGCATTCAACAGCTGTCATCTCTACCTCTCCCTCCCTCTTTCCCTCCATCTCTCCCTCATACACCAACATGCATTCAACAGCTGTCCTCTCTACCTCTCCCTCCCTCTTTCCCTCCATCTCTCCCTCATACACCAACATGCATTCAACAGCTGTCCTCTCTACCTCTCCCTCCCTCTTTCCCTCCATCTCTCCCTCATACACCAACATGCATTCAACAGCTGTCCTCTCTACCTCTCCCTCCCTCTTTCCCTCCATCTCTCCCTCATACACCAACATGCATTCAACAGCTGTCCTCTCTACCTCTCCCTCCCTCTTTCCCTCCATCTCTCCCTCATACACCAACATGCATTCAACAGCTGTCCTCTCTACCTCTCCCTCCCTCTTTCCCTCCATCTCTCCCTCATACACCAACATGCATTCAACAGCTGTCCTCTCTACCTCTCCCTCCCTCTTTCCCTCCATCTCTCCCTCATACACCAACATGCATTCAACAGCTGTCCTCTCTACCTCTCCCTCCCTCTTTCCCTCCATCTCTCCCTCATACACCAACATGCATTCAACAGCTGTCCTCTCTACCTCTCCCTCCCTCTTTCCCTCCATCTCTCCCTCATACACCAACATGCATTCAACAGCTGTCCTCTCTACCTCTCCCTCCCTCTTTCCCTCCATCTCTCCCTCATACACCAACATGCATTCAACAGCTGTCCTCTCTACCTCTCCCTCCCTCTTTCCCTTCATCCCTACATCTCTCCCTCATACACCAACATGCATTCAACAGCTGTCCTCTCTACCTCTCCCTCCCTCTTTCCCTCCATCCCTCCATCTCTCCCTCATACACCAACATGCATTCAACAGCTGTCCTCTCTACCTCTCCCTCCCTCTTTCCCTCCATCCCTACATCTCTCCCTCA
Organism: Oncorhynchus gorbuscha; assembly: GCF_021184085.1. Lineage (NCBI taxonomy): Eukaryota > Metazoa > Chordata > Actinopteri > Salmoniformes > Salmonidae > Oncorhynchus > Oncorhynchus gorbuscha. The sequence goes on from NC_060187.1 coordinate 76,871,687, forward strand.
TACACCAACATGCATTCAACAGCTGTCCTCTCTACCTCTCCCTCCCTCTTTCCCTCCATCTCTCCCTCATACACCAACATGCATTCAACAGCTGTCCTCTCTACCTCTCCCTCCCTCTTTCCCTCCATCTCTCCCTCATACACAAACATGCATTCAACAGCTGCTCTCTCTACCTCTCCCTCCCTCTTTCCCTCCATCCCTACATCTCTCCCTCATACACCAACATGCATTCAACAGCTGTCATCTCTACCTCTCCCTCCCTCTTTCCCTCCATCTCTCCCTCATACACCAACATGCATTCAACAGCTGTCCTCTCTACCTCTCCCTCCCTCTTTCCCTCCATCTCTCCCTCATACACCAACATGCATTCAACAGCTGTCCTCTCTACCTCTCCCTCCCTCTTTCCCTCCATCTCTCCCTCATACACAAACATGCATTCAACAGCTGTCCTCTCTACCTCTCCCTCCCTCTTTCCCTCCATCCCTACATCTCTCCCTCATACACCAACATGCATTCAACAGCTGTCCTATCTACCTCTCCCTCCCTCTTTCCCTCCATCCCTACATCTCTCCCTCATACACCAACATGCATTCAACAGCTGTCATCTCTACCTCTCCCTCCCTCTTTCCCTCCATCTCTCCCTCATACACCAACATGCATTCAACAGCTGTCCTCTCTACCTCTCCCTCCCTCTTTCCCTCCATCTCTCCCTCATACACCAACATGCATTCAACAGCTGTCCTCTCTACCTCTCCCTCCCTCTTTCCCTCCATCTCTCCCTCATACACCAACATGCATTCAACAGCTGTCCTCTCTACCTCTCCCTCCCTCTTTCCCTCCATCTCTCCCTCATACACCAACATGCATTCAACAGCTGTCCTCTCTACCTCTCCCTCCCTCTTTCCCTCCATCTCTCCCTCATACACCAACATGCATTCAACAGCTGTCCTCTCTACCTCTCCCTCCCTCTTTCCCTCCATCTCTCCCTCATACACCAACATGCATTCAACAGCTGTCCTCTCTACCTCTCCCTCCCTCTTTCCCTCCATCTCTCCCTCATACACCAACATGCATTCAACAGCTGTCCTCTCTACCTCTCCCTCCCTCTTTCCCTCCATCTCTCCCTTGTACACCAACATGCATTCAACATCTGTCCTCTCTACCTCTCCCTCCCTCTTTCCCTCCATCTCTCCCTCATACACCAACATGCATTCAACAGCTGCTCTCTCTCTGATGTCTATTCTGAGCGGTCCTCTCTACCTCTCCCTCCCTCTTTCCCTCCATCCCTACATCTCTCCCTTGTACACCAACATGCATTCAACAGCTGTCCTCTCTACCTCTCCCTCCCTCTTTCCCTCCATCCCTACATCTCTCCCTTGTACACCAACATGCATTCAACAGCTGTCCTCTCTACCTCTCCCTCCCTCTTTCCCTCCATCTCTCCCTCTCTCCCTCGTACACCAACATGCATTCAACAGCTGTCTTCTCTACCTCTCACTCCCTCTTTCCCTCCATCTCTCCCTCATACACCAACATGCATTCAACAGCTGTCTTCTCTACCTCTCCCTCCCTCTTTCCTTTCATCTCTCCCTCATACACCAACATGCATTCAACATCTGTCTTCTCTACCTCTCCCTCCCTCTTTCCCTCCATCCCTACATCTCTCCGTCATACACCAACATACATTCAACAGCTGTCCTCTCTACCTCTCCCTCCCTCTTTCCCTCCATCTCTCCCTCATACACCAACATGCATTCAACAGCTGTCCTCTCTACCTCTCCCTCCCTCTTTCCCTCCATCCCTACATCTCTCCATCATACACCAACATACATTCAACAGCTGTCCTCTCTACCTCTCCCTCCCTCTTTCCCTCCATCTCTCCCTCATACACCAACATGCATTCAACAGCTGTCCTCTCTACCTCTCCCTCCCTCTTTCCCTCCATCTCTCCCTCATACACCAACATGCATTCAACATCTGTCTTCTCTACCTCTCCCTCCCTCTTTCCCTCCATCCCTACATCTCTCCGTCATACACCAACATACATTCAACAGCTGTCCTCTTTACCTCTCCCTCCCTCTATCTCTCCCTCATACACCAACATGCATTCAACAGCTGTCCTCTCTACCTCTCCCTCCCTCTTTCCCTCCATCTCTCCCTCATACACCAACATGCATTCAACAGCTGTCCTCTCTACCTCTCCCTCCCTCTTTCCCTCCATCTCTCCCTCATACACCAACATGCATTCAACAGCTGTCCTCTCTACCTCTCCCTCCCTCTTTCCCTCCATCTCTCCCTCATACACCAACATGCATTCAACATCTGTCTTCTCTACCTCTCCCTCCCTCTTTCCCTCCATCCCTACATCTCTCCGTCATACACCAACATACATTCAACAGCTGTCCTCTCTACCTCTCCCTCCCTCTTTCCCTCCATCTCTCCCTCATACACCAACATGCATTCAACAGCTGTCCTCTCTACCTCTCCCTCCCTCTTTCCCTCCATCTCTCCCTCATACACCAACATGCATTCAACAGCTGTCCTCTCTACCTCTCCCTCCCTCTTTCCCTCCATCTCTCCCTCATACACCAACATGCATTCAACAGCTGTCCTCTCTACCTCTCCCTCCCTCTTTCCCTCCATCCCTACATCTCTCCCTCATACACCAACATGCATTCAACAGCTGTCCTCTCTACCTCTCCCTCCCTCTTTCCCTCCATCCCTACATCTCTCCCTCATACACCAACTCTCCCTCATACACCAACATGCATTCAACAGCTGTCCTCATCTACCTCATCCCTCCTCTCTTTCCCTCCATCCCTCATCTCTCCCTCATACACCAACATGCATTCAACAGCTGTCATCTCTACCTCTCCCTCCCTCTTTCCCTCCATCTCTCCCTCATACACCAACATGCATTCAACAGCTGTCCTCTCTACCTCTCCCTCCCTCTTTCCTCCATCTCTCCCTCATACACCAACATGCATTCAACAGCTGTCCTCTCTACCTCTCCCTCCCTCTTTCCCTCCATCTCTCCCTCATACACCAACATGCATTCAACAGCTGTCCTCTCTACCTCTCCCTCCCTCTTTCCCTCCATCTCTCCCTCATACACCAACATGCATTCAACAGCTGTCCTCTCTACCTCTCCCTCCCTCTTTCCCTCCATCTCTCCCTCATACACCAACATGCATTCAACAGCTGTCCTCTCTACCTCTCCCTCCCTCTTTCCCTCCATCTCTCCCTCATACACCAACATGCATTCAACAGCTGTCCTCTCTACCTCTCCCTCCCTCTTTCCCTCCATCTCTCCCTCATACACCAACATGCATTCAACAGCTGTCCTCTCTACCTCTCCCTCCCTCTTTCCCTCCATCTCTCCCTCATACACCAACATGCATTCAACAGCTGTCCTCTCTACCTCTCCCTCCCTCTTTCCCTCCATCTCTCCCTCATACACCAACATGCATTCAACAGCTGTCCTCTCTACCTCTCCCTCCCTCTTTCCCTCCATCCCTCATCTCTCCCTCATACACCAACATGCATTCAACAGCTGTCCTCTCTACCTCTCCCTCCCTCTTTCCCTCCATCCCTCCATCTCCCTCATACACCAACATGCATTCAACAGCTGTCCTCTCTACCTCTCCCTCCCTCTTTCCCTCCATCCCTCTCTCTCCTCATACACCAACATGCATTCAACAGCTGTCCTCTCCCTCATACACTGCATTCCCTCCTCTCTTTCCCTCCCTCTCTCCCCTCATACACCAACATGCATTCAACAGCTGTCCTCTCTACCTCTCCCTCCCTCTTTCCCTCCATCTCTCCCTCATACACCAACATGCATTCAACAGCTGTCCTCTCTACCTCTCCCTCCCTCTTTCCCTCCATCTCTCCCTCATACACCAACATGCATTCAACAGCTGTCCTCTCTACCTCTCCCTCCCTCTTTCCCTCCATCTCTCCCTCATACACCAACATGCATTCAACAGCTGTCCTCTCTACCTCTCCCTCCCTCTTTCCCTCCATCTCTCCCTCATACACCAACATGCATTCAACAGCTGTCCTCTCTACCTCTCCCTCCCTCTTTCCCATCCATCTCTCCCTCATACACCAACATGCATTCAACAGCTGTCCTCTCTACCTCTCCCTCCCTCTTTCCCTCCATCTCCCTCCCTCATACACCAACATGCATTCAACAGCTGTCATTCTACCTCTCCCTCCTCTTTCCCTCCATCCCCCTACCTCATCCCTCCCTCTTTCCCTCCATCTCTCCCTCATACACCAACATGCATTCAACAGCTGTCCTCTCTACCTCTCCCTCCCTCTTTCCCTCCATCTCTCCCTCATACACCAACATGCATTCAACAGCTGTCCTCTCTACCTCTCCCTCCCTCTTTCCCTCCATCTCTCCCTCATACACCAACATGCATTCAACAGCTGTCCTCTCTACCTCTCCCTCCCTCTTTCCCTCCATCTCTCCCTCATACACCAACATGCATTCAACAGCTGTCCTCTCTACCTCTCCCTCCCTCTTTCCCTCCATCTCTCCCTCATACACCAACATGCATTCAACAGCTGTCCTCTCTACCTCTCCCTCCCTCTTTCCCTCCATCTCTCCCTCATACACCAACATGCATTCAACAGCTGTCCTCTCTACCTCTCCCTCCCTCTTTCCCTCCATCTCTCCCTCATACACCAACATGCATTCAACAGCTGTCCTCTCTACCTCTCCCTCCCTCTTTCCCTCCATCTCTCCCTCATACACCAACATGCATTCAACAGCTGTCCTCTCTACCTCTCCCTCCCTCTTTCTTTCCCTCCATCTCTCCCTCATACACCAACATGCATTCAACAGCTGTCCTCTCTACCTCTCCCTCCCTCTTTCCCTCCATCTACATCCTCCCTCATACACCAACATGCATTCAACAGCTGTCCTCTCTACCTCTCCCCCTCTTTCCCTCCATCCCTACATCTCTCCCTCATACACCAACATGCATTCAACAGCTGTCCTCTCTACCTCTCCCTCCCTCCCTCTTTCCCTCCATCTCTCCCTCATACACCAACATGCATTCAACAGCTGTCCTCTCTACCTCTCCCTCCCTCTTTCCCTCCATCTCTCCCTCATACACCAACATGCATTCAACAGCTGTCCTCTCTACCTCTCCCTCCCTCTTTCCCTCCATCTCTCCCTCATACACCAACATGCATTCAACAGCTGTCCTCTCTACCTCTCCCTCCCTCTTTCCCTCCATCTCTCCCTCATACACCAACATGCATTCAACAGCTGTCCTCTCTACCTCTCCCTCCCTCTTTCCTCCATCTCTCCCTCATACACCAACATGCATTCAACAGCTGTCCTCTCTACCTCTCCCTCCCTCTTTCCCTCCATCTCTCCCTCATACACCAACATGCATTCAACAGCTGTCCTCTCTACCTCTCCCTCCCTCTTTCCCTCCATCTCTCCCTCATACACCAACATGCATTCAACAGCTGTCCTCTCTACCTCTCCCTCCCTCTTTCCCTCCATCCCTCCATCTCTCCCTCATACACCAACATGCATTCAACAGCTGTCCTCTCTACCTCTCCCTCCCTCTTTCCCTCCATCCACATCTCTCCCTCATACACCAACATGCATTCAACAGCTGTCATCTCTACCTCTCCCTCCCTCTTTCCCTCCATCTCTCCCTCATACACCAACATGCATTCAACAGCTGTCCTCTCTACCTCTCCCTCCCTCTTTCCCTCCATCTCTCCCTCATACACCAACATGCATTCAACAGCTGTCCTCTCTACCTCTCCCTCCCTCTTTCCCTCCATCTCTCCCTCATACACCAACATGCATTCAACAGCTGTCCTCTCTACCTCTCCCTCCCTCTTTCCCTCCATCTCTCCCTCATACACCAACATGCATTCAACAGCTGTCCTCTCTACCTCTCCCTCCCTCTTTCCCTCCATCCCTACATCTCTCCCTCATACACCAACATGCATTCAACAGCTGTCATCTCTACCTCTCCCTCCCTCTTTCCCTCCATCTCTCCCTCATACACCAACATGCATTCAACAGCTGTCATCTCTACCTCTCCCTCCCTCTTTCCCTCCATCTCTCCCTCATACACCAACATGCATTCAACAGCTGTCCTCTCTACCTCTCCCTCCCTCTTTCCCTCCATCTCTCCCTCATACACCAACATGCATTCAACAGCTGTCCTCTCTACCTCTCCCTCCCTCTTTCCCTCCATCTCTCCCTCATACACCAACATGCATTCAACAGCTGTCCTCTCTACCTCTCCCTCCCTCTTTCCCTCCATCTCTCCCTCATACACCAACATGCATTCAACAGCTGTCCTCTCTACCTCTCCCTCCCTCTTTCCCTCCATCTCTCCCTCATACACCAACATGCATTCAACAGCTGTCCTCTCTACCTCTCCCTCCCTCTTTCCCTCCATCTCTCCCTCATACACCAACATGCATTCAACAGCTGTCCTCTCTACCTCTCCCTCCCTCTTTCCCTCCATCTCTCCCTCATACACCAACATGCATTCAACAGCTGTCCTCTCTACCTCTCCCTCCCTCTTTCCCTCCATCTCTCCCTCATACACCAACATGCATTCAACAGCTGTCCTCTCTACCTCTCCCTCCCTCTTTCCCTCCATCTCTCCCTCATACACCAACATGCATTCAACAGCTGTCCTCTCTACCTCTCCCTCCCTCTTTCCCTCCATCTCTCCCTCATACACCAACATGCATTCAACAGCTGTCCTCTCTACCTCTCCCTCCCTCTTTCCCTTCATCCCTACATCTCTCCCTCATACACCAACATGCATTCAACAGCTGTCCTGTCTACCTCTCCCTCCCTCTTTCCCTCCATCTCTCCCTCATACACCAACATGCATTCAACAGCTGTCCTCTCTACCTCTCCCTCCCTCTTTCCCTCCATCTCTCCCTCATACACCAACATGCATTCAACAGCTGTCCTCTCTACCTCTCCCTCCCTCTTTCCCTCCATCTCTCCCTCATACACCAACATGCATTCAACAGCTGCTCTCTCTCTGATGTCTATTCTGAGCGGTCCTCTCTACCTCTCCCTCCCTCTTTCCCTCCATCCCTCCATCTCTCCCTCGTACACCAACATGCATTCAACAGCTGCTCTCTCTCTGATCTTTAGCCCAAACCCCACCCCCTCGTTCACACATTTATACACACTGTTTTTACCTAACAAATACGTATAACACACATGTACACTCGTACATTCCTTGAGGGTTAGAGCACAGATGCAGATATACACACCATATAATTAAACACACACATCGTTCCACACTGCTGCAGCAGGTGAGGAGTGGCCAGCGTTAGCAGCATTCGATCCTTTGAGTGATATCCGGGTGCAGTGAGAAAAGAGGTTCCCATGGTTCCCATGTGGTTCCCATGTTAACCATTGCCTGGACAGCATGCAACAGGGGAGGGAGAACGAATGGATGGAGAAAGGGTGAGAAAGAGAGGAGGAACAGAGAGAGGGAGGGAGGGAGAGAATTGACATTCAGACGGAGCACTGCGCATCACTCGTGGAATAATAATTAGCTGCTCAGTATTCTAGTCACATATCCACCGCTATCAATGGGAGAGAGAGAGGAGAGAGGGGGAGGAGAGAGAGGAGAGAGAGGAGAGAGGGGGAGGAGGAGGAGAGAGGGGGAGGAGAGAGAGGAGAGAGAGGAGATAGGGAGGAGAGAGAGGAGAGAGAGGAAAGAGGGGGAGAGGAGGAGAGAGAGGAGAGAGAGGAGAGAGGGAGAGGGAGGAGAGAGAGGGAGAGAGGGGGAGGAGAGGAGAGGGGGGGAGGAGAGAGAGGAGAAAGAGGAGAGAGAGAGGAGGAGAGAGAGGAGAGAGAGGAAAGAGGGGGAGAGGGAGGAGAGAGAGGAGAGAGGGAGGGGAGAGAGGGGGAGAGGGAGGAGAGAGAGGAAAGAGGGAGGAGAAGAAAGAGGGAGGAGAGAGGGAGGAGAGAGAGGAAGGAGAGAGAGGAAGGAGGGGACAGGAGAGAGTGAGATATAGAGGGAGGGAGAAGAAACAGACACAGGGAGAAACAAGTTAAACAAAAGGGGGAGGGATGAAAGGAGAAAGAAGAGGAGAGGATATGGAGGACAAAAAAGAGAAGCATGGTGGCAAGAGCTGGAGAGGCAGATGCTCGTACACTGCAGAACACACACACAGTCACACATACAAATACACACACACACTGCAGTACAAATACACATACACACACATACAGCGTAAAGACATACACTCAAGTCCGAGAAAGACACCTTAAACACTGTTTTTTTTTACTCACACAAGTGTCCTTGCCAGACAGAGGGTGAACACACACACACACACACACACACACACACACACACACACACACACACACACACACACACACACACACACACACACACACACACACACACACACACACACACACACACACACACACACACACACACACACACACACACACACGGAGACTACTTTATCAAAGTCACAGCAGGTGCCGCCACCTCAGCAAAGAGAGAGACAGGGGGAATAGAGAAAGACAAGAGGAGAGAGAGAAAGAGAGGGGGAGAAAGAAAGAGGGGGAGAGAGAGAAAGAAAGAGGGGGAGAGAGAGAGAAAAAAGAAAGAAAGAGGGGGAGAGAGAAAGAAACGAGGGGGAGAGAGAAAGAAAGGAGGGGGAGAGAAAGAGAGAGAGAAAAGGAAGGAGAACATGAGAGAGAGCGAAAACAGAGGTAAATGCAGAAAAGGAAGCATGTCAGATGATAAATGTGTATAACATGAGTTAAATAGGTCAATTATAATAAGATATTTCATAATAAAGGACCAGAGAAATCCGATGAATCAGAAAACACCGTGCGGTGTGTGTAGTCACCCAAAAATACTAAGGACTGCAGGCAGCATGTTGACAGAAATAGGAGTTCCTACCCAGACTTAGGCATTAGGGAGTAATGAGAACTATACTGTAGTTATTACTACAGCATATGAACTCATCACCAACAGGCCAAGAGCTAATACTTTATTCATCAGTCTATACTTGACTGAATGGAATTCTAATTATAGACTATTCAACTCATTGGCAGAATCCTGTACTAATTCAAATTCTGATCTAATAATGTGTTCTATTTCACTCTGTGATTGATTGATTGATTAATGATATCATTCTAATTTCGTGGGTAAACTTAATTTATCTTAGTGACGTTAATTTATCATCATGACACTCATTAGGAACTCACGAGGAAACCCAAGATAATAAAATAAAAAAGGTTTAAAAACATTCTCAGTTGTAAAATCACTACAGCAATATTCTAGATGTGATACACTTGCTCTACAGTACAGCATATGGGATAATACACAATCATGTCAATGTCTTCAATGCAATGACAGCAAAGATGGCGACAATGATGCACTTACGTCCTTAACAAAGATAACATCACGTCACCTAACTCGAGGCTACCTCTTCTCTATTTACCCAGGGTGAATACTATCTTACAATATCTGTCCCCAGTGCTAAACCCCAAACCCAGGGGCTGCTCCCCTCGACCTCCACCTGAGATGTCAGCAGATTCAAGCCCAGTGCTAAATTGCACATTATTTCTGAGGGTCAGGTATTTCTAGTGTTTATGGATGAAACATAGCTGAGAATTCCAGGGATGTCCAGGGACAGATACTCAATAGGTGCTGTCACATTCACTCCTCACAAGGACAACAGTATCCCTTTCCTGCAATCAACGACCAAGAGCACCCTCTTTATCCTCATGGGTGGAATTATCTTCATATTTTTCATAACTCCATAATTAATAAAGATTTGGTTTTTTAAATCAACGTAAATCTGGTGTTTCTATATCAAACTCTTGTTTTATTTCAGTCTACTGTGACATATATAGAGTGTCATATTAGGATGCAAACTCAAAATGGAATACATTTCAACTCTAAATCTGACATGGAACAGGTGCTCTTTTTTAAGTCAATATCCATGTCTGTGAGGTGTATACTTCTATTTCAAAGTAGATTTGTTTAAGACCAAGACATACTCTGTGTGACCCTGATTTAACCAACTGCAGTAGAAGGTTAAGGATGCTAATAATCTCCCCAAACCAAATGCAGTCCGTCCATTGTTTGTGATGCCCCGAGGCCAAAATGTTGTTTCACTTCTCAGTTATGCAATTTCTTGCACTCATTTTTTGGCCACCATGGTGTTTTAATAAACATCTTCATTCGGCATTCAACCCTTAGTTTTGGATGTATTCTTTTCTCCGACAGTGTGCGGGTCTCCATCTCTTCCACTGTGATATCTAGGTGAAATTTGACTTGACGGTCCGGTTATAATCAAACTATAAACCATGAAGAAACATTTACATTAGTAAACTGTAGTAACAAAACAAACAGCAAACAAAACCACCCCTCACTACTATAAGCTCCATCCTAGAAAGAAATCATCGGGAGAGGGGGCAAAATCAGGAAAAGCTATAGAAGTATGTTACAGTATAGAGGAAAGAGGACTGTCTCTATAACGGACACATACGTCCACAGGCCAGTATGATTTAGTAGACCTTCTCTCAGAGCGCAGTACTCTCATCATTATACCTTCAACATACAGTATAGAACATACGCCAAGAACATCTACCATCTAACAAATGACTACAGACACAGCAGAGATGACCGTGCTATGATACAAGGCTACTTCGTCTGCTGGAGATGCATTGATGAATAGTAATGTACATGTACATGCATTCATCTATAGTGGAGGTTGGTGGGAAATACAGTGAGGTCCACAAGTATTTGGACAGTGATACGTTTTTTGTTGTTGAAATGATACAATGACTAGGAGGTTAAAGTGCAGACTGGCAAATCCCATCTCTTTAGTCAGTGATAGATGTGTGACAACAAATTCTAACGAAATGTAGCCCCCCCTGTTTATGGTAATGCGACAATGTTTTTAGCAATCCTCCAGTTGGGCCACGTACAGTGAGCTGCATGTATTGGGACAGCGGCATGTTTTGGCTCTGTACTCCAGCACTTTGGATTTGACATGATACAATGCCTATGATGTTAAAGTGCAGAGTGTCAGCTTTAATATGAGGGTATTCATCCATATCGGGTGAACCGTTTAGAAAGAACAGCACTTTTTGTACATAAAATGGGGGGACTAAGGAAGGAAAAGGATTTGGACAAATTGTGTAGCTTGTGACTCTACAACCTTGTTGGATGCATTTGCAGTTTGTTTTGGTTGTATTTCAGATGATTTTGTGCCCAATGGAAATGAATGGTAAATAATGTGCTGTGATGAGTCAATTTAAGAACACAATATGTTTCTAAACACTTTTTTTTCCATTCATGTGAATGCTACCATGACTACAGATAAGCCTGAATGAAAAAGTAATAATGATTAGTGAGAAAGTTACAGATGCACAAAGATCATATGCCCAAGACATGCTAACCTCTCACCAATAACAGGGGAGATTAGCTTGTTAATATTTTAGTCTTTTAGCAAACGCTTTCAAATCCTATGTGCTGGATTACAGAGCTAAAACAACCAAAATGTGTCACTGTCCAAATACTTGTGGACCTCACTGCTCTCTGAACAGACTGCTGGTTCGTATCTCACCTTAGTGAGGGTCTGTTACATTTTATGAAGACATTCTCTTCCCATGAAAGTCTGAAAATAAACTTTTCATGCTAGGCTCCTATTCTAAAATGGAGGCAATTTCTCTCTCAGTCTGCAACAAAATCCCCAGCATCTGTCATTTCATGAAAACAAATCAAGACAGAGTGTTTGTGTGTGAGAACGCTCCAGTCAGCAGTCGCTGGGTGTGCAACAGTCATAAACGGCGCTTTAGATTACGATTATGAGCTGCTGCAGCACTGGAAAAGTTCTGGCACATCAAGCCTTTTTCCATTTAAACACAAATTAGATCATTATTTTTGATATCTAGCTATCCACTATAGCATAATGATACAGCAATATGACGTGTACTTCCTCATTCAGCTGAGATCATCATAAATCCTCTCCTTCCTTATCATACGGTATTACAATATTAACTTCATCTATTCATGTCATAGACATTACATTAACATTACTGTCAAATCTATATACGTCAACACACAGTGACAAACAATGAAACTAATGTACTGGGTAATTACATGACTTGTATGGGGAGATCTCATATTGCTGCCCTCCTGAGCTCTGCTTCTGTGACTCGGTGGGTACCTGTGTCAGAAAGTCCATATTTATGATGTCAAGCGAGAGCATTGTGGATTTACAGTGGGGCCCATAAAGGCCATCCTATCTGATGTGTGAGATTACAGTGGGGCCCATAAAGGCCATCCTATCTGATGTGAGATTACAGTGGGGCCCATAAAGGCCATCCTATCTGATGTGTGAGATTACAGTGGGGCCCATAAAGATGCCATCCATATCTGATGTGTGAGATTACAGTGGGGCCCATAGAGGCCATCCTATCTGATGTGTGAGATTACAGTGGGGCCCATAAAGGCCATCCTATCTGATGTGAGATTACAGTGGGGCCCATAAAGGCCATCCTATCTGATGTGTGAGATTACAGTGGGGCCCATAAAGGCCATCCTATCTGATGTGAGATTACAGTGGGGCCCATAAAGGCCATCCTATCTGATGTGTGAGATTACAGTGGGGCCCATAGAGGCCATCCTATCTGATGTGTGAGATTACAGTGGGGCCCATAAAGGCCATCCTATCTGATGTGTGAGATTACAGTGGGGCCCATAGAGGCCATCCTATCTGATGTGTGAGATTACAGTGGGGCCCATAGAGGCCATCCTATCTGATGTGTGAGATTACAGTGGGGCCCATAAAGGCTATCCTATCTGATGTGTGAGATTACAGTGGGGCCCATAAAGGCCATCCTATCTGATGTGTGATTACAGTGGGGCCCATAGAGGCCATCCTATCTGATGTGTGAGATTACAGTGGGGCCCATAAAGGCCATCCTATCTGATGTGTGAGATTACAGTGGGGCCCATAAAGGCCATCCTATCTGATGTGTGAGATTACAGTGGGGCCCATAAAGGCCATCCTATCTGATGTGTGAGATTACAGTGGGGCCCATAAAGGCCATCCTATCTGATGTGAGATTACAGTGGGGCCCATAAAGGCCATCCTATCTGATGTGTGAGATTACAGTGGGGCCCATAAAGGCCATCCTATCTGATGTGAGATTACAGTGGGGCCCATAAAGGCCATCCTATCTGATGTGTGAGATTACAGTGGGGCCCATAGAGGCCATCCTATCTGATGTGTGAGATTACAGTGGGGCCCATAAAGGCCATCCTATCTGATGTGTGAGATTACAGTGGGGCCCATAGAGGCCATCCTATCTGATGTGTGAGATTACAGTGGGGCCCATAAAGGCCATCCTATCTGATGTGAGATTACAGTGGGGCCCATAAAGGCCATCCTATCTGATGTGTGAGATTACAGTGGGGCCCATAAAGGCCATCCTATCTGATGTGAGATTACAGTGGGGCCCATAAAGGCCATCCTATCTGATGTGTGAGATTACAGTGGGGCCCATAGAGGCCATCCTATCTGATGTGTGAGATTACAGTGGGGCCCATAGAGGCCATCCTATCTGATGTGTGAGATTACAGTGGGGCCCATAGAGGCCATCCTATCTGATGTGTGAGATTACAGTGGGGCCCATAAAGGCTATCCTATCTGATGTGTGAGATTACAGTGGGGCCCATAAAGGCCATCCTATCTGATGTGTGATTACAGTGGGGCCCATAGAGGCCATCCTATCTGATGTGTGAGATTACAGTGGGGCCCATAGAGGCCATCCTATCTGATGTGTGAGATTACAGTGGGGCCCATAGAGGCCATCCTATCTGATGTGTGAGATTACAGTGGGGCCCATAAAGACCATCCTATCTGATGTGTGAGATTACAGTGGGGCCCATAGAGGCCATCCTATCTGATGTGTGAGATTACAGTGGGGCCCATAAAGGCCATCCTATCTGATGTGTGAGATTACAGTGGGGCCCATAAAGGTCATCCTATCTGATGTGTGAGATATTTTATGGTGAGGACCACGTGTATTCCTCCTTATAAAATGATAGAAGCGTTGGAGAAACGGTGAAAGCTGAAGAATTTATTAAAAAGAACACAGAGGACATTTTATGGGCGACTCAAGTCCAACCCTGATAAAACTCACTCTAAATAATATTGACGGTACACACTCTGGGAATACTTTTACAATCAGCTTTTCTTTCAACTTCTCATTGTAAACAGGATAAATGCTTTACCATACAACTGCTGCTTGCTTCACTGGCTTCGCTGTACGATTTCAACATTCTGCTCTTCCGAACTAAGAAGCACCTCTCAAAGCTTAAGGGCGACACATCCAATCCTTCACTAAACTCTGTTAAAATCAATTCATATGTAGATCATCAAGTAAATGAAACAATATCTCGGTCCATTTAACAAGAATAGCCCCGGCACTGAGGAAACAGCAAAAACTATACATCTTGATTTAACTCAACACTATTTATTTATTTTTTATTTCACCTTGACTAACTGAAAATCCTACCATCTTTCAGTCTAACTCAGTCTCAGTCTCTAATACATTCTATCACAAACCCTCTCCTTTCTACCCTCTTCCTCCTCTACAGTCCCTTCTATGAGATGGTCTCCTCTAGGATGAACTCTATGGTGTGTGGTACGTCCTGTCGATCTACCACAGTGACCGAGGGGATCTCATGTCCCTCCATGATGGCTGACAGGGAGGGGACAGAGATGGCCTGACCACCCAAGAACACCACCTGGGAGGACCCAGCCTGCCCAGAAAACATAGCCCCAGAGGAGTGCTCTGAGACGGGCACGGCCGGCACCACCACCCCCTCTGTGGTTCCATCCGACTGGACCAGCAGAATGGTCTGCACCGCCGACTCCCCCTCGCCACCCAATCCTGTCCCTGTAGACAAGAGCACCCTCGCCCCTTCCGCCTCTACGTCGTTGGCCGTGGTTCCACCCGTTCCGTCGTCGTGGAGACGGATGTGTTTGTCGAGGTTGGAGCGTGAGCGGAAGGCTGAGGGGCAGTGGTGGCAGGTGTAGGGCGTCTCTCCGCTGTGGATGCGGGCGTGCTCAGTAAGACGGCCGGCCACACTGAAGGCTTTACCACACACCCAGCAGCAGAAGGGCCGCAGGCCGCTGTGGATACGCTCATGGTCCTTGAGGTGGGGCAGCTGGCGGAAACGCTTCCCACACGTAGAACACTGAGAGAGGAGGAGGAGGGGACATGTGGGGGACAAACAGGGCAGAGAGGAAAGAGTGAAGAAAGGGGAAGAGGAGAGAGTGAAGAAAGGGGAAGAGGAGAGAGTGAAGAAAGGGGAAGAGGAGAGAGTGAAGAAAGGGGAAGAGGAGAGAGTGAAGAAAGGGGAAGAAGAGGAGGGGAAGAGGAAGAAAGGGGAAGAGGAGAGAGTGAAGAAAGGGGAAGAGGAAAGAGAAAGGGAAGAGGAAAGAGTGAAGAAAGGGGAAGAGGAGAGAGTGAAGAAAGGGGAAGAGGAGAGAGTGAAGAAAGGGGAAGAGGAGAGAGTGAAGAAAGGGGAAGAGGAGAGAGTGAAGAAAGGGGAAGAGGAAAGAGTGAAGAAAGGGGAAGAGGAAAGAGTGAAGAAAGGGGAAGAGGAAAGAGTGAAGAAAGGGGAAGAGGAAAGAGTGAAGAAAGGGGAAGAGGAGAGAGTGAAGAAAGGGGAAGAGGAGAGAGTGAAGAAAGGGGAAGAGGAGAGAGTGAAGAAAGGGGAAGAGGAAAGGAAAGAAAGAGGGAGGAGAAGTTGAATAGGAGGAAGAAGAGTGGAGGGGAGAAGGATGGGTAGGATTGGAAAACATAACGAGAGAACAAGGACAAGAGGAGAAGAGCGGACATTAAAATTCTAGATTTCATATCTTGAAAACTGTTATGAAAAAATATTTTCTGAAACACTTCCCCAAATTTGTAGACACAGCACTTCTGGCTGAAGAGGCAGAAGAATAGGAGGGGTCGAAAATCAATGTGTGAGAAGAGAGCGAGAGAGAGCGCGAGAGAGCGAGAGATCTAGGGAGGGCAGAGGACAATGGTAGGTAGAGATAAAGAACAGAAAGAGGGACACAGGGGACTGAAGAGAAAAAAAGAAGCTGACAGAACAGAGCTGCACTACTACTGCAGGACATTCATCTTTTTCCACACAGCAGTGTTACCTACCTGTCTGCCATACTGAATGACCACAGAGACAACGCCTACCATTAGTAGAACCAAAGGGAATCGGCAGGGACATTCTCACCAATAACTTTACAGCTTTGATTACATTTTTATTGAACTATAGAAGCCTTGGAAATTGTGCCACAATGAGCAGAGGCTGGTTGGTCTTGTGTTTAGGGCATTCCTGCCTTTGCGGGCGGTGCCCTGTGGCGCTGGGTCCCAGAATAGTAACACAGAGGGAGATGGCAGGCTCTAACTCAGCCCCACTCATTAATCATAGGAAGTGTAGAGGAAGGGAGGACACCATCGGGCATAATACACTGGGGTGACCACAGCTTGTATGTTTTAGATGAGATGATTAGATGAGTGTATTAGTATTAGTATACATATTTACAACTGTAACAATGATCCATTTCCATTGGGGGGTGGGGCAGGATGAATGTCCATTGGGGGAGCAGCAGGGGGGAAGTGAGAAGTGAATGAAACAATAAAAGGCACAACCACGACCAAAGTCTTGTCCAGGCGGCCTCTTCTGCTAAAAAATGTGACAATCTAATTGATCCCTTGACACACCATAACGAACGTCAGTCGTGTGCAGTAGATAACCCACCACGCACACACACACAATCAATCAATCATCTCCACCTCCCCACCCCCTTACCTCGAAGGGCCTCTCATCGGTGTGGATCCTCATGTGGACGTTGAAGGTGGAGGTGTAGGCAAAGTCCTTCCCACAGATCTGGCAGTGGAACCTCTTGGAGCCGCGGCCCTTCCCCAGAGTCCCCTGGCAGTGGGCCACAATGTGCTCCCCGAGGGCCGAGCTGGAGGCGAAGCGCCGTCTGCAGGGGGACAGGGGGCAGCGCAGGGGGGTCTGGCCCGTATGGGACAGCCGATGGAGGTCCAGACCCTCCTGGGTCATACAACAATGACCACACATATCACACTCCACCTGGATGGCAAGAGAGAGGGAGGGGCACATGTATAAGGAATAACTAGTGAAGAAAAGATGAAAGGATCCTACTATTACAGTATCCATGTTTATAAGGTACAGTATCTGTAGAGTAAGATTCTACTATTACAGTATCCATGTCTATAAGGTATAACTAGTGTAGAGTAAGATTCTACTATTACAGTATCCATGTCTATAAGGTACAGTATCTGTAGAGTAAGATTCTGCTATTACAGTATCCATGTCTATAAGGTACAGTATCTGTAGAGTAAGATTCTACTATTACAGTATCCATGTCTATAAGGTATAACTAGTGTAGAGTAAGATTCTACTATTACAGTATCCATGTCTATAAGGTATAACTAGTGTAGAGTAAGATTCTACTATTACAGTATCCATGTCTATAAGGTACAGTATCTGTAGAGTAAGATTCTACTATTACAGTATCCATGTCTATAAGGTATAACTAGTGTAGAGTAAGATTCTACTATTACAGTATCCATGTCTATAAGGTACAGTATCTGTAGAGTAAGATTCTACTATTACAGTATCCATGTCTATAAGGTATAACTAGTGTAGAGTAAGATTCTACTATTACAGTATCCATGTCTATAAGGTACAGTATCTGTAGAGTAAGATTCTACTATTACAGTATCCATGTCTATAAGGTACAGTATCTGTAGAGTAAGACCCTACTATTACATGTATCCATGTCTATAAGGTATAACTAGTGTAGAGTAAGATTCTACTATTACAGTATCCATGTCTATAAGGTACAGTATCTGTAGAGTAAGATTCTACTATTACAGTATCCATGTCTATAAGGTATAACTAGTGTAGAGTAAGATTCTACTATTACAGTATCCATGTCTATAAGGTAGAACTAGTGTAGAGTAAGATTCTACTATTACAGTATCCATGTCTATAAGGTATAACTAGTGTAGAGTAAGATCCTACTATTACAGGATCCATGTCTATAAGGTATAACTAGTGTAGAGTAAGATTCTACTATTACAGTATCCATGTCTATAAGGTATAACTAGTGTAGAGTAAGATCCTACTATTACAGTATCTGTAGAGTAAGATTCTACTATTACAGTATCCATGTCTATAAGGTATAACTAGTGTAGAGTAAGATTCTACTATTACAGTATCCATGTCTATAAGGTATAACTAGTGTAGAGTAACATTCTACTATTACAGTATCTATGTCTATAAGGTATAGTGTAGAGTAAGATTCTACTATTACAGTATCTATAAGGTATAACTAGTGTAGAGTAAGATTCTACTATTACAGTATCTAGGTCTATAAGGTACAGTATCTGTAGAGTAAGATTCTACTATTACAGTATCTATAAGGTATAACTAGTGTAGAGTAAGATTCTACTATTACAGTATCTAGGTCTATAAGGTACAGTATCTGTAGAGTAAGATTCTACTATTACAGTATCCATGTCTATAAGTTATAACTAGTGTAGAGTAAGATTCTACTATTACAGTATCTATAAGGTACAGTATCTAAGGTACAGTATCTGCAGAGTAAGATTCTACTGTTACAGTATCTATTTCTATAAGGTAGAACTAGTGTAGAGTAAGATCCTACTATTACAGTATCTATGTCTATACAGTGCCTTCACACATTCACACCCCTCGACTTTTTCCACATTGTTGTGTTACAACAATGGATAGTTTGCTGCACTGGAAACTTCATGATTGTGTCCCACTTGTTGTTGATTCTTCACAAAAAAAATACAGTTTTATATCTTTATGTTTGAAGCCTTAAATGTGGCAAAAGGTCGCAAAGTTCAAGGGGGCTGAATACTTTCGCAAGGCACTGTATACATATAAGAATTTGTTCAGGTGTCTTTCCGAACTCAGTTGCCAGAGAGGAAGAAAACTGCTCAGGGATTTCACCATATATATATATAAATGTTTTGTCATACGGTCTGATATACCAGAGCTGTCAGCCAATTAGCATTCAGGGCTCGAACCACCCAGTTTATAAAAGGTATTATAAACTGGGTGGTTCAAGCCCTGAATGCTGATTGGCTGACAGCCGTGGTATATCAGAGGGTTGTACAAAACATTTATTTTTACTGCTCTAATTACATTGGTAACCAGTTTATAATAGCAATAAGGCACCTCGGGGGTTTGTGGTATATGGCCAATATACCACGGCTAAGGGCTGTATCCAGGCACTCCGCGATGCGTCGTGCCTAAGAACAGCCCTTAGCAATGGTATATTGGCCATATACCACACCCTCTTGGCCCTTATTGCGTAATTATACAACGGGTGGGTCTTATTCTGAATGCTGACAGGTTAAAACCACATTCCAGCCGGTGTCTATTCTACAAGTTACCACCGGCTAAATCTATGATACTATTACAGTAGCCATGTAAGGTACAATTAGTGTAGAGTAGGATCCTACTATTACAGTAGCCATATATATTAGAGGTCGACCGATTAAAATCAGCATGGCCGATTAATTAGGGCCGATTTCAAGTTTTCATAACAATAGGTAAATCGGCATTTTTATGGCCGATTACATTGCAATCCACGAGGAGACTGCCTGGCAGGCTGACCACCTGTTACACGAGTGCAGCAAGGAGCCAAGGTAAGTTGCTAGCTGGCGTCAAACTTATATCTTATAAAAAAACAAATCTTCACATAATCACTAGTTAACTACACATGGTTGATGATATTACTAGGTTCACTAGCTTGTCCTGTGCTGCATATAATCAATGCGGTGCCTGTTAATTTATCATCGAATCACAGCCTACTTCGCCAAACGGGGGATGATTTAACAAAAAAACATTCACGAAAAAAAGCACAATCGTTGCATGAATCATAAACATCAATGCCTTTCTTAAAATCAATACACAGAAGGATATTTTTTTGAACCTGCATATTTAGTTAAAATAAATTAATGTTAGCAGGCAATATTAACTAGGGAAATTGTGTCACTTCTCTTGCGTTGATTGCACGCAGAGTCAGGGTATATGCAACAGTTTGGGTCGCCTGGCTCGTTTCGAACTAATTTGGCAGAATTTTACATAATTATGACATAACGTCGAATGTTGTGCAATGTAACAGCAATATTTAGACTTAGTGTTGCCGCCCGTTGAATAAAATACAGAACAGTTCCGTATTTCACTGAAAGAATAAACGTTTTGTTTTCGATATTATAGTTCTCGGATTTGACCATATTAATGACCAATGGCTCAAATTTCTGTGTTTATTATATTATAATTAAGTCTATGATTTGATAGAGCAGTCTGACTGAGCAGTGGTAGGCCGCAGCAGGCTCGTAAACATTCATTCAAACTTTACTGCGTTTGCCAGCAGCTCTTAGCAATGCTTGCTTCACAGCTCTATTTATGACTTCAAGCCTACCAACTCCTGAGATTAGGCTGGCAATACTAAAGTGCCTATTAGAACATCCAACAGTCAAATGTATATGAAATTCAAATGGCATAGAGAGAAATAGTCGACTCGTCATAACTCCTATAATAACTACAACCTTTAACTTCTTAACTGGGAATATTGAATAACTGGGAATATTGACCCACCAGCTTTCATATGTTCTGAGCAAGGAACTTAAAACGTTAGTTTTTTACATAGCACATATTGCACTTTTACTTTCTTTACCAACACTGTGTTTTTGCATTATTTAAACCAAATTGAGCATGTTTCATTATTTATTTGAGACTAAATAGATTTTTTATGTATTATTTTAAGTTAAAATAAAAGTGTTCACTGTTCATTCAGTATTGTTGTAATTGTCATTATTACAAATATATATACACTGAATGAATTAAATATTCTTATTAAATTATTTTTTCTTTACATAGTTGAATGTGCTGACAACAAAAATCACGCAAAAATTATCAATGGAAATCAAATTTATCAACACATGGAGGTCTGGATGTGGAGTCACTCAAAATTAAAGTGGAAAATCACACTACAGGCTAATCCAACTTTGATGTAATGTGCTTAAAACAAGTCAAAATGAGGCTCAGTAGTGTGTGTGGCCTCCACGTGACTGTATGACCTCCCTACAACACCTGGGTATGCTCCTGATGAGGTGGTGGATGGACAGCCAAGTCCTGGACAGTCTGTGGTGCAACATGGCATTGGTAGATGGAGCGAGACATGATGTTCCAGATGTGCTCAATTGGATTCAAGTCTGGGGAACGGGCGGGCCAGTCCATAGCATCAATGCCTTCCTCCTGCAGGAACTGCTGACACACTCCAGCCACATGAGGTCTAGCATTGTCTTGCATTAGGAGGAACCCAGGGCCAACCGCACCAGCATATGGTCTCACAAGGGGTCTGAGGATCTCATCTCGGTACCTAATGGCAGTCAGGCTACATCTGGCGAGCATATGGAGGGCTGTGCGGCCCCCCAAAGAAATGCCACCCCACACCATGACTGACCCACCGCCAAACCGGTCATGCTGGAGGATGTTGCAGGCAGCAGAACATTCTCCACGGCGTCTCCAGACTGTCACGTCTGTCACATGTGCTCAGTGTGAACCTGCTTTTATCTGTGAAGAGCACAGGGCGCTAGTGGCGAATTTGCCAATCTTGGTGTTCTCTGGCAAATGCCAAACGTCCTGCACGGTGTTGGGCTATAAGCACAACCCCCACCTGTGGACGTCGGGCCCTCATACCACCCTCACGGAGTCGGTTTCTGACTGTTTGAGCAGACACATGCACATTTGTGGCCTGCTGGAGGTCATTTTGCAGGGCTCTGGCAGTGCTCCTCCTGCTCCTCCTTGCACAAAGGCGGAGGTAGCGGTCCTGCTGCTGGGTTGTTGCCCTCCTACGGCCTCCTCCACGTCTCCTGATGTACTCGCCTGTCTCCTGGTAGCGACTCCATACTCTGGACACTACGCTGACAGACACAGCAAACCTTCTTGCCACAGCTCGCATTGATGTTCCATATTGGATGAGCTGCACTACCTGAGCCACTTGTGTGGGTTGTAGACTCCGTCTCATGCTACCACTAGAGTGAAAGCACCGCCAGCATTCAAAAGTGACCAAAACATCAGCCAGGAAGCATAGGAACTGAGAAGTGGTCTGTGGTCACCACCTGCAGAACCACTCCTTTATTGGGGGTGTCTTGCTAATTGCCTTAAATTCCACCTGTTGTCTATTCCATTTGCACAACAGCATGTGAAATTTATTGTCAATCAGTGTTGCTTCCTAAGTGGACAGTTTGATTTCACAGAAGTATGATTGACTTGGAGTTACATTGTGTTGTTTAAGTGCTCCCTTTATTTTTTTGAGCAGTATATATATATATTATATATATATAATATAAACAAATAAATAAATACAAATAATTTGATTAATCAGTATCGGCTGTTTTTGGCCCTCCAATAATCGGTATCGGCGTTGGAAGATCATAATCGGTCGACCTCAAATATAGATAAGATAAGGTATTCTACTATTACAGTAGACATATATATACAGTGCCATACTATTACTGTAGCCATATATAAACTCAGCAAAAAAAGAAACATCCTCTCACTGCGTTTATTTTCAGCAAACTTAACATGTGTTAATATTTGTATGAACATAACAAGATTCAACAACTGAGACATAAACTGAACAAGTTCCACAGACATGTGACTAACAGAAATGGAATAATGTGTTCCTGAACAAAGTGGAGTTCAAAATCAAAAGTAAAAGTCAGTATCTGGTGTGGCCACCAGCTGCATTAAGCACTGCAGTGCATCTCCTCCTCATGGACTGCACCACATTTGCCAGTTCTTGCTGTGAGATGTTACCCCACTCTTCCACCAAGGCACCTGCAAGTTCCCGGACATTTCTGGGGGGAATGGCCCTAGCCCTCACCCTCCGTTCCAACAGGTCCCAGACGTGCGCAATGATATTGAGATCTGGGCTCTTCGCTGGCTTTGGCAGAACACTAACATTCCTGTCTTGCAGGAAATCACACACAGAATGAGCAGTACGGCTGGTGGCATTGTCATGCTGGAGGGTCATGTCAGGATGAGCCTGAAGGAAGGGTACCACATGAGGGAGGAGGATGTCTTCCCTGTAACGCACAGCGTTGAGATTGCCTGCAATGACAACAAGCTCAGTCCGATGATGCTGTGACACACTGCCCCAGACCATGACGGACCCTCCACCTCCAAATCGATCCAGCTCCAGAGTACAGGCATCCATGTAACGCTCATTCCTTCGACGATAAACTCGAATCCGACCATCACCCCTGGAGAGAAAAAAACACGACTCCTCAGTGAAGAGCACTTTTTGCCAGTCCTGTCTGGTCCAGCGACGGTGGATTTGTGCCCATAGGTGACGTTATTGCCGGTGATGTAAGGCAGGTCCTCACCAGACAACAGGCATACAAGCCCTCAGTCCAGCCTCTCTCAGCCTATTGCGGACAGTCTGAGCACTGATGGATGGATTGTGTGTTCCTGGTGTAACTCGGGCAGTTGT
The DNA here is from genome assembly GCF_021184085.1 of Oncorhynchus gorbuscha. Lineage (NCBI taxonomy): Eukaryota > Metazoa > Chordata > Actinopteri > Salmoniformes > Salmonidae > Oncorhynchus > Oncorhynchus gorbuscha. Next base: position 76,895,336 of record NC_060187.1, read on the forward strand.
GGTTGCCATCCTGTACCTGTCCCGCAGGTGTGATGTTCGGATGTACCGATCCTGTGCAGGTGTTGTTACAAGTGCTCTGCCACTGCGAGGACAATCGGCTGTCCGTCCTGTAGCACTGTCTTAGGCGTCTCACAGTACAGACATTGCAATTTATTGCCCTGGCCACATCTGCAGTCCTCATGCCTCCTTGCAGCATGCCTAAGGCACATTCACACAGATCAGCAGGGACCCTGGGTATCTTTCTTTTGGTGTTTTTCAGAGTCAGTAGAAAGGCCTCTTTAGTGTCCTAAGTTTTCATAACTGTGTCCTTCATTGTCTACCGTCTTTAAGCTGTTAGTGTCTTAATGACCATTGCACAGGTGCATGCACGTTCATTAATTTTTGAATGTTCATTGAACAAGCATGGCAAACAGTGTTTAAACCCTTTACAATGAAGATCTGTGAAGTTATTTGGATTTTTACTAATTATCTTTGAAAGACAGGGTTCTGAAAAGGGACGTTTCTTTTTTTGCTGAGTTTACAAGGTATTCTACTATTACAGTAGACATGTGTATAAGGCATCATACTATTACAGTAGCCATTTATATAAGGAATAACTAGTATAGAGTAGGCGGCCAGTGTACCTGTCCCATGGAGCGTCCCCGTCCCTGTCCCCGGCCACGGCCCACAGTCTTGTCCTCCTCTGAGCTGGTACAGCGCTGCAGATGGATGTCCAACACTGACTGGTTCAAGAACTGGGAGGAACAGTGGGGGCACAACACTGGCTCCTTATCTGGAGAGATGGGGTGGGCAGGAAGAGTTAATTACTTTCTAAATGAGTGTTTATCACATTCCAAATAGTGTTTCGAGACTGTACATGAAATCAATTGAAATACACTAAACATGGAAAGGACAGGGATGTATGGATTGAGTGTGTATTTAGACAGTCACAGGCCCTGGTCACAGGCCCCTCCTGTCCCTACTAGAGGTCGACCGATTATGATTTTTCAATGCAGGTACTGATTATTGGAGGACCAAAAAAAGCCGATACCGATTAAAATCGGACAATCTTTTACATTTTATTTCTTTGTCATAATGACAATTACAACAATACAGAATAAACACTTGTTTTAACTTAATATAATACATCAATAAAATCAATTTAGCCTCAAATAAATAATGAAACATGTTCAATTTGGTTTAAATAATGCAAAAACAAAGTGTTGGATAAGAAAGTAAAATGCAATATGTGCCATGTAAGAAAGCTAACGTTTTTAAGTTCCTTGCTCAGAACATGAGAACTTTTAACGTGAGTCTTCAATATTCCCAGGTAAGAAGTTTTAGGTTGCAGTTATTATAGGAATATTTCTCTCTATACGATTTGCTTTATCTTGGCCAGGTCGCAGTTGTAAATGAGAACTTGTTCTCAAATAGCCTACCTGGTTAAATAAAAGGTGAAATAAAAATAAAATACATTTCATATACATTTGACTATTGGATGTTCTTATAGGCACTTCAGTATTGCCAGTGTAACAGTATAGCTTCCATCCCTCTCCTCGCCGCTACCTGGGCTCGAACCAGGAACACATCGACAACAGCCACCCTCGAAGCAGCGTTACCCATGCAGAGCAAGGGGAACAACTACTCCAAGTCTCAGAGCGAGTGACGTTTGAAACGCTATTAGCGTGCACCCCGCTAACTAGCTAGCCATTTCACATCGGTTACACAAGCCTAATCTTGGGAGTTGATAGGCTTGAAGTCATAAACAGCGCAATGCTTGAACCATTGTGAAGATCTGCTGGCAAAACGCACTAAATTGCTGTTTGAATTAATGCTTACGAGCCTACTGGTGCCTACCATCACTCAGTCAGACTGCTCTATCAAATCAGACTTAATTATAACATAGTTCTTCCAGTTTAAAAGTATTTTGTAAGGCATTCCAACCCAATGGCGCAAAGTACTTAAAAGCCCTTTTACCAAATTCAGTTTGGACATTTGGAATAAATTCCTGTGAACGGAGAGTACTCACCACATTTCCGAACAATAAAAATGCCCAAATAAAATGGTAGTAAACCCAAAATGGCTTTGTAAAAAACAGTATACCAGTGACTGAGCCTACGAGTGACGAGAGAAGGCCAGCCAACCCTGGTATATAAAGTGCAGTGGTGAGAAAGGGTTTTGCAGTTTAAAATACATCTCAATGCTCCATGGTAAAGGGTGTCAGTTGATCTCAAACACTGAGCGGAAACATTCATATATAAAATATCTCCATAGTCTAGTAAAGGCATAAATGTAGCTAATACTAGCCTCCTTCTGACTTCAAAAGAAAAACAGGCCTTATTCTTAAAATAAAATGCCAACTTCAAATATCCCAAATATGCAATTTAAAAGAGAGGCCATTATCAAATAAACTTCCAAGATATTTATGAGGTTACAGTCTTAATCTCATTGCCCTGACAGGTAGTAATAAGTAGTAATAATTCTTGCTTTAGAAAACAACATTTGTTTAGTTATGTCAGTATTGAGGATATTCTTCAATTGACACAAGGTATGTTGAACAGTATAAAAAGCAGTTTTCATGCTCTGGAAATGTTTTGTGTGAGATGACATCAATAAATAACAATATCATCAGAATAAAAGTGAAGTTGTGCAGTTTGCACATTTTTGTCTAAATTATTTATATAAAATAGTGAATAAGTGGGGACCAAGTACAGAGCCCTGGGGTACACCATTACATACAGACAATTTAACAAACATGAGCCAATCGAATTGAGTGCACTGAGTTCTATCAGACAGATAGTTAGCAAACCATGCAACGGCATGCTCCAAAAGACCTACGCTCGACAATCTCTGCCTCAGTATAACATAATCACTACTGTCCTTATAATCTAATTCATTATGATCTAAAAGGCTAAACTGATCCTAGATCAGCACTCCTACTCAGACGCTTTATGGATACAGGCACTGGTCTCTCTTTCTCGTCCAATGCTTAACAGACACACAGGGCAGCTGAGAGGAGAGGGGAGGAGCTACCTTCGTGAATGAGGGAGTGCAGGTCCAGCTCCTTCCTGCGTTTGAAGGCCTCTCCACAGACAGAGCAGGGGAACGGGTGGCTGGTGTGGAGCAGTCTGATGGACAGAACACAATGAAGGGAAGAGAAAAGGGAAAGAAGTGTAAACAACAACTAATGTTAATAATACACTTCTGAATAAATTACTACAGAAAAATAAATGTTTGGGGTTTTTTTTCAGAGCAAAAAAATGAAAGAGGGGTAAAAACAAAGATCTATAAAAAACTAGGGCTATTAATACAGTACTGCAATGAGCAACATGTTTTTCTTGGAAGCTGAGAAAGAATTAAAGCTGTGAGGAAAAGGGACAAAAGGAGCACCACCATTATCAACAATATTTGCAGCAGCTGACTGGTACTACTAACACTGCAGTGTGTCATTTGTAGATGCATGTAAGCCACGCTTCAATGGCCCACTGTAATCCTCATCCACAGAGGAGGAATAACACACACAACCACATGCTGGATATCACCTTAGTGTCACAGTATTAGGATTACCTCCAGACCTGTGTGCTTAGCCATGTTGTTAAGCCTTTTAAAGGTTCAATACGGAGTCATTAGGTGTGTCAAAAATACAACGGCTGCAGGTGAACGGGTGGTTTCAGTGTGTGATGAGATATGAGAGCCTATGTTTGTACATTCCATAATGGCAGGATATAGCCCTGGGGAAGGAGAGGGAGGAGAACCACTGGGATGTATTTAACTGGCTGGATCAGTGTTGTGTTTGATGACTAGCACAGTGTTTCCTCGCCCTGGTCCTCCAGTACCCCCAACAGTACACAGCTTCGTTGTAGCCCTTGACAAACACACCTCATTCAACTCATTGAGGGCTTGATGATTAGCTGACAAGTTGAATCAGGTGTGTTTGTCCAGGGTTACAATAAAAATGTGTACTGTTGGGTTTTAACCCTCAGATTCCACTAATCAACCCTGGCTAGCAGGTGTTTTAGTGCTCGCCACTAGCCAATGCATTACAAGCAGCTGAGTCAATGTCCTTGGCAACGATAAAGAAATAATGATTATGAATCACTGAAAAATACATTGTGTTCTATATATAATTCATGACTGATAGTGAATTTGTAAAGTACTTAACCCCATCGTTTAATATTAGATGGTAAACATAGTGTGTGTGCTATGGACCACTTATAGCCCTATATAAACTCTCTGGTCGATCATCCCTCTGCACAGGGCTGACAATAGGAATCAATATTTCAGGCAAAGATGACCCTGAGAATTAAAGCTTAAAGCTTCAGTCCAGGTCTTCACACCCCCCAGTGTTCGCTAATGAGAGGGGGTGTAGGGATATGAACTGTCCCCTTTCAGAGACGCTGGGACTTCCTGATTCACCCCAACTACACAATGGCAAGCAGTTCAAGGGTAACGTTCCATTCACTCCCTGATCACGCCCTCCTTTTGATCCCCGGATCATTTCTCCTGCCTCACCTCCTTCCTCCCCGCATCCCCCACCTCTAGCTCCTCAGCCTGTCTGTCTTGTCTCCATTGCTTTCTCGTCCTACCCTTTATCGTTATCTTAATTTACCACCGCCCGCCTGTCAATCATCGCTGGCGAGGGCTCAAGGGCACTGAGGCATCTCTGTCTCTATGTTAACAACTCTGTCTAAATCCCCCCACTGTGTAGGAACAGCGTCCGGCCTGTGTAGGAACAGCGTCCGGCCTGTGTAGGAACAGCGTCCGGCCTGTGTAGGAACAGGGTCCGGCCTGTGTAGGAACAGCGTCCGGCCTGTGTAGGAACAGCGTCCGGCCTGTGTAGGAACAGCGTCCGGCCTGTGTAACAGCGTCCGGCCTGTGTAGGAACAGCGTCCGGCCTGTGTGTAGGAACAGCGTCCGGCCTGTGGCCTGTGTAGGAACAGCGTCCGGCCTGTGTAGGAACAGCGTCCGGCCTGTGTAGCGAACAGCGTCCGGCCTGTGTAGGAACAGCGTCCGGCCTGTGTAGGAACAGCGTCCGGCCTGTGTAGGAACAGCGTCCGGCCTGTGTAGCAACAGCGTCCGGCCTGTGGAACAGCGTCCGGCCTGTGTAGGAACAGCGTCCGGCCTGTGTAGGAACAGCGTCCGGCCTGTGTAGGAACAGCGTCCGGCCTGTGTAGGAACAGCGTCCGGCCTGTGTAGGAACAGCGTCCGGCCTGTGTAGGAACAGCGTCCGGCCTGTGTAGGAACAGCGTCCGGCCTGTGTAGGAACAGGGTCCGGCCTGTGTTTGGGTTATGTGTAGCACATCTCCTGTTCTCAGTCCAGTCTTATGCTCTACTGTCACTGTAAATACAGTACCGTGGTGTGTTTGTTTCTCCCTGTAAAACAAGCAGGGTCCAATCAAGGTAACTCACACATTGAAATGTGTTCCTTGTCTAATCTAGTTCTGTGAAACAGGACTTTGGGGTTGATTTCAACCTGCACATTTGATTGAGTCACAGCCCAGTCACGGCCATACCTGTGCTCCTGCAGCTGTGGGTCAGTCTGGAAGCAAGCAGTGCAGTTGGGACAGGCGAACAGCTGGCTTTCTCCATCCTCCCCCTCTGGTGTCCTCTTCTGCAGGGATGTCATTGACACAGCACAACATCAGGGGAAACAACTAACAGCCTGTCTCAGTGTGTACAGATATTTGTTCCAGCCCAGCATCAACACACCCGATTGGGCTGGAACAAAACCCTGTTCACGCTGTGGCTCTACAGGACTTTTCTGTGGTGTGTTCAGAGATGTTCTCAGGGGATTGTAAGACATTCTAAAAACAATCAGGTAAACCAGGGGCTGTGTCCCAAACGGCTCTGCATTCCCTACATATTGAACTACTTTTGACCAGAGCCCGGTGAGGACCAGAGCCCAATAGGGACCAGACCCCAATGGGGACCAGAAAGTAGTGCACCACATAGGGAATAGTGTACTTTAGGGTGCAGTGACCCCCCCTCCATGCCTGACCTTCCATCGGGACCTGCGACGGCGGGATTTGGGCTGGCTGTGGGTGAGGCCGTGCCTCTTCAGGACACCCGGCTGGGAGAAACGCTTGCCACATACGGAGCAGGGGAAAGGTTTGGTGCCCATGTGGGTCAGGCTGTGGCGCAGCAGATTGGGAGAGGACGCAAACGACTTCTGACACACCTGAATTAACCAAGAAGAAGAACGAGGATGAATTTGATTGACGGAAGCCCAGTACAACATCGCTATTTCACATCGTCACATAGATTAAACAGAAAAATAAACATTCAGTATATAATAGGAAGCTGCTCCTAACTAACTCCTGCTACTTGTTGATACACAACTAGTTTCAGTCATTTACATCAATATTTCACAGCATTTTCAATAGAACACATGTCCAGTCTAGCAGTACCTTGCAGGTGAAGAGCTTCTCTCCGGTGTGGCTGAAGACGTGAGCGCGGAGGAACCCCCTGCGGGTGAAGGTCTGGCCACAGTGGGGGCAGACGTGGGGGAGAGGGGTGCGGGACCAGTCCTGCATCAGCTTGGCTGGAGGAGGGAGGTTGGTGTCCAGTTGTTCCCCCACTACAATATTCTCCTCCTGCTCTTCCTTAAGGATGACTGGATTCACCTCTTTACCCTGGTCTTTGTTCTCTGCCCAATGAGGAGAGAGCATGGTCAGAAACTAGCGACGGTCCGTCAAAATAACCTTAAACAATAGTGAAACGTAGCAATATTCAGTATGGATTGGAATGAGTTATGATTCCTGGCACCCTTACAGCAGACTTAAGTCTTCCCATTGAGTTGAACCCAGCTGCCAACGGGTTGAACCCAGCTGCCAACGGGTTGAACCCAGCTGGCAACGGGTTGAACCCAGCTGCCAACGGGTTGAACCCAGCTGCCAACGGGTTGAACCCAGCTGCCAACGGGTTGAACCCAGCTGCCAACGGGTTGAACCCAGCTGCCAACGGGTTGAACCCAGCTGCCAACGGGTTGAACCCAGCTGCCAACGGGTTGAACCTACCTTTGAGATCGTTGATGCTGCGTATCCTGATAGCAGGTATTTTCGCCGGTGAGCCTGACGCAGCACTGGACGAGGCGGCAGGGGGGGACAGCATCCTCTTTGGGGCGCGGGGGCTTCCCTGGAGGGCTGTGGCTGCTCCTGCCCCAGTCCCTGGTTCCCCACGGTGCTGGCGTCGGTGGTAAAGATACTGGGTGGTGTTCATGAAGCTCTGGCCACACTGGGAACAGTGGTGGAGGGGCTCGTTCAGGCCGTGCTTGTCCCTACGGTGGGAACTGAGCTCTGGCCCTTTAGTGAAGCTGGCTCCACACTGGGCACACAGGAAACTCTGGCCCTGGACCACCTTAACCAGAGCAGAGGTAGAGACAGTGGAAATAGATGGGGTTCCATCCCGGTTCTGCTTCTCAGTTCCATTGTTCTGGGAATCCACCACCCCAACTGTCTCCTCTTTAGACTCTTCCACCATCTCTTCCACCACCTCTTGCTGCAGTGTTAGTATTTTGTAATACTGGTAATCTGCATCCTGCATCTGTCCTCCATGGGCCTGGGTTTGTGTGACCTCCTCCTTGCCTTTCTCCTTGTGCTGCTTGCGGTGGTAGAGGAAGAGGGTGGTGTTGAGGAAGCTCTCCCCACACACGGTGCAGTGGTGCAGGGCTTCCTTGAGGCCATGCTGGGCCTTACGGTGGGTGACCAGCTCAGACACCATGCCGAAGCTGGAGCCACAGTCCACACACAGCAGGCTGGACGGGGGCTTGAGCTTCTTGGCTGCCTTCATCCTGTAGTAGTAGGACGTCTGCTCCTCCCCAGGGTTATCAGCTGAGAGATCCTGGGAGGGAGCAGTGTCTGGGGGGTCCTGGGAGAGAGCAGGGTTTGGGGGGTCCTGGGAGAGAGCAGGGTTTGGGGGGTCCTGGGAGAGAGCAGGGTCTGGGGGGTCCTGGGAGGGAGCACAGTCTGGGGGGTGCTGGGAGGGAGCGCAGTCTGGGGGGTGCTGGGAGGGAGCGCGGTCTGGGGGGTCCTGGGAGGGAGCACAGTCTTGGATGGACTGGCTGTCTGGTGCAGACTGGGTTGCTGTAGATGTATGAGCTGCCTGAGCCTGGATCTCAGAGGCTTTAGATTCAGTGGATTCCCCTACGCTCTCTGTTTCTAGCTCTTCCTCTCCTCCTTCCTGCCCTCTGTTGGTGGTGTTTGGCAGATACGTGTGATCCAGGGTGGCTGATGTGTCCTCTACACTCATCCCATCCTCCTCTTTGTCTGCTGGCAGCTCAGACTTCACTACATCCTGCTGTTGCTGGGTTTGTTGTGACCTCTCCTGAGTCCTTCCTCTCCCTCTACCCCTTCCTCTGCCCCCTCCTCCTTCTTGGTCATCCGGTGAGTTTGGTTTGTACGGTTCATCTGGACCCAGGTCCACTTCCACTTCAGCCTGACCGTGCTTCCCCCCTCCCTCTGGGGCCAGTTCTGATCCAGATCCGGTCTCTTCTGGTCCTGGTTGGGTGGGTCCTGCCTTGGTCTGAAGACACTGGCCATGTTTGCGGTGCTGCTGCCAGAGGATCAGGGAGTGGAACAGGGCGTCACAGTCGCCACACTGGTACAGGATCTTGGGCGTGTCTCCTGAGGGCTTATTTGGGCTAGCCATGGCCAGACCTGGTGCACCAGAGCTGAGCAGCACAGACGAGAAACTGTCCTTGGTCTGAGGGGCAGGCGATGGAGCAATGGGCTCGGTATATATCTGCTGCTGGAGAGAGGGAAAGAAAAAGAGAATGTGAGAAAATAAGACAAAACAGAAGCTGACCAGTCTGGACAATAATGAGTGAACGAAAACGCCAATATATTTTGGTGTCAAATTGAGAAAACTTGTTTCCATGGCAGTACTGGATAGCAATACCATCACAGGCAACCAGGTATCCTAGCAGTTATAAGGTTGGGCAAGTAACAGAAAGGTCGCTGGTTTGAATACCCGAGCCGACAAGGTAAAAAAAATCATTTGAGTGCTGTACTACTATGGCTGACCCTGTAAAAGAACACATTTCACTGCACCTACGTGGTGTATGTGACAATACTTGTGTTGTTGTTGTTGAAAAAGTCCATAGTCAAATGAAACAGGAACAGTGTTTTTGTCAGGCAGATGAGGGATGACAATAGAGGAATATAGTAATAGAGTATTCAGAGGACAGAGGGATCAATGAGAGCAGACAGAGCAGTCTTTAGATCAACAGAGCCGGGGAGGGAGGGTTTCTCTGAGGGGGGGGGGTAAGGACTGAGGGGTCAATGAGAGCAGACAGAGCAGTCTTTAGATCAACAGAGCAGGGGAGGGAGGGTTTCTCTGAGGGGGGGGGGGTAAGGACTGAGGGGTCAATGAGAGCAGACAGAGCAGTCTTTGGATCAACAGAGCAGGGGAGGGAGGGTTTCTCTGAGAGCAGGGGAGGGAGGGTTTCTCTGAGCAGGGGGGTAAGGACTGAGGGGTCAATGAGAGCAGACAGAGCAGTCTTTAGATCAACAGAGCAGGGGAGGGAGGGTTTCTCTGAGGGGGGGGTAAGGACTGAGGGGTCAATGAGAGCAGACAGAGCAGTCTTCAGATCAACAGAGCAGGGGAGGGAGGGTTTCTCTGAGGGGGGGGTAAGGACTGAGGGGTCAATGAGAGCAGACAGAGCAGTCTTTAGATCAACAGAGCAGGGGAGGGAGGGTTTCTCTGAGGGGGGGGGGGGGGGGGGGGCAAGGACTGAGGGGTCAATGAGAGCAGACAGAGCAGTCTTTAGATCAACAGAGCAGGGGAGGGAGGGTTTCTCTGAGGGGGGGGTAAGGACTGAGGGGTCAATGAGAGCAGACAGAGCAGTCTTCAGATCAACAGAGCAGGGGAGGGAGGGTTTCTCTGAGGGGGGTAAGGACTGAGGGGTCAATGAGAGCAGACAGAGCAGTCTTTAGATCAACAGAGCAGGGGAGGGAGGGTTTCTCTGAGGGGGGTAAGGACTGAGGGGTCAATGAGAGCAGACAGAGCAGTATTCAGATCAACAGAGCAGGGGAGGGAGGGTTTCTCTGAGGGGGGGTAAGGACTGAGGGGTCAATGAGAGCAGACAGAGCAGTCTTTAGATCAACAGAGCAGGGGAGGGAGGGTTTCTCTGAGGGGGGGAGGGTAAGGACTGAGGGGTCAATGAGAGCAGACAGAGCAGTCTTTAGATCAACAGAGCAGGGGAGGGAGGGTTTCTCTGAGGGGGGGGGGTAAGGACTGAGGGGTCAATGAGAGCAGACAGGGCAGTCTTTAGATCAACAGAGCAGGGGAGGGAGGGTTTCTCTGAGGGGGGGTAAGGACTGAGGGGTCAATGAGAGCAGACAGAGCAGTCTTTAGATCAACAGAGCAGGGGAGGGAGGGTTTCTCTGAGGGGGGTAAGGACTGAGGGGTCAATGAGAGCAGACAGGGCAGTCTTTAGATCAACAGAGCAGGGGAGGGAGGGTTTCTCTGAGGGGGGGGGGGGTAAGGGGTCAATGAGAGCAGACAGAGCAGTCTTCAGATCAACAGAGCCGGGGGGGGGGGTCAGGAGGGTTTCTCTGAGCGGGGGGGGTAAGGACTGAGGGGCAGGGCGATGATAAATACCACAGGCCTATCAGTTGAGTTCAGAGGGCCAGTCCGTGGCGTTTGAGAACTGCTCGTTGATCCATTAGGATGATAAGAACAATCAAGGTCGAGGTTAATGATGTGTTCCTTCAGGAGTGTCTTCATTCAAGCAGAGGCACCACTGTGGCTCATTCTGTTATTAGTAGCCTAGACTGAGTACTACCAGCTTGTTTCTACTTTTGGTCATTTGTCATTGTTAGAATTGAGAAATGCAGAAATATATTTAGTATAGTATAGTATAGAAAACAGACTGCTACTATGGATATATTTAAATCTCTATAGTCTTAGTAAATGTTTTTTGTTTGCTTGTTTTGATTCCGCAAACAAACTAAATCACCATTACAATAAATTTCAGTAATGTCTGATGTATTTAGTTTCATAGTAAATACTCACAAATCAATAGTTTTAGCTCAGTAAGGGAGCGGAGTTATAAAACCAGACTATGTAACTTGAACTGCCGCTGACACTGTTCTTATCCAACGTGGCAAAAAGTCATCCTGCGGACCGTCTCACCATGTTCTTGATGAGAGAGCATTTTCAATGTGACGCTGGTGGTTGAGTCAATGTCTCCTAGAAGGACTTGAGACAGGAAACTGTGTCTACATCCCAAATAGCATCCTATTCCTTATAGTTCTCTACTTTTGACCAGGGCCCATAGGCCTGTTTGGTCAGTGAAACTGGCTAGTGTGTATAGGGGCCTGTACCATAATGAATTGATTTAATTACCGATTCCAGAACTGGACTTCAACTCAGGAAGTGCACTAAAATATTACACATGGGTCAACATGTCATTAAAGTAACTGAGGGAGCACACCACTGCTGAAGTTTCTTTTTAATAACACTTAACCTGTCCCTCTTGGTAAGCAAGATGGGTAATAGGAATGTCATTAAATACATACATATTACAAAGTGGTTCTACCACAGTGTTAATTTTCCATCTTCCTTTTTAATGCTAAAAAGCAAAGCTTCTAATTTCCTACTAAACCTCTTCCATGTAATTACAGTTCTCTGGATCTGAACAAGTAAAAAAAAAGGTTTTGTATAATAGCAGCCTACATTAATTTGAAATGTAAACACCCCCTGTTATAGCAATGTCGCCTTTAATGTTACACAGAAATGATGATAATCTAGCTAATGAAGTCTGAATGGTAGTAATAAGGCAGCTGACGGCAGAGCAGGGGCCAGAATGCCATAAGGCACTTAGGTTTTATAGAATGTTTCCACAGCTGATTCATCTGTGAGGAGGCCAATGAGCCATCCATCAGGAGAGGGATTCATCTGTAGAGCTGAGCCATCCATCAGATTCATCTGTGAGGAGGCCAATGAGCCATCCATCAGGAGGAGGGGTGGAGCTGACTGATTCATCTGTGAGGAGGCCAATGAGCCATCCATCAGGAGGAGGGGTGAAGCTGACTGATTCATCTGTGAGGAGGCCAATGAGCCATCCATCAGGAGGAGGGGTGGAGTTGACTGATTCATCTGTGAGGAGGCCAATGAGCCATCCATCAGGAGGAGGGGTGGAGCTGACTGATTCATCTGTTAGGAGGCCAATGAGCCATCCATCAGGAGGAGGGGTGGAGCTGACTGATTCATCTGTTAGGAGGCCAATGAGCCATCCATCAGGAGGAGGGGTGGAGCTGACTGATTCATCTGTTAGGAGGCCAATGAGCCATCCATCAGGAGGAGGGGTGGAGCTGACTGATTCATCTGTGAGGAGGCCAATGAGCCATCCATCAGGAGGAGGGGTGGAGTTGACTGATTCATCTGTGAGGAGGCCAATGAGCCATCCATCAGGAGGAGGGGTGGAGCTGACTGATTCATCTGTGAGGAGGCCAATGAGCCATCCATCAGGAGGAGGGGTGGAGCTGACTGATTCATCTGTGAAGAGGCCAATGAGCCATCCATCAGGAGGAGGGGTGGAGCTGACTGATTCATCTTTCACGCTCCTTTTCTCTCCCCACTGGCAACTCAAGATGCAATCTGCCTGTCACTCATGACACCAGGCTTTATGGTTCTGAGCTTGAAGAGACCATCACCATGGGAGGCTGGGGACACGTTTCGGAGAGCGACGCTGGTAAACGTCACTCACGGTCGACGGCTCACTATTTTAAACCTCCGAGCACACTGTAGCTGTCCTTACGAGGTAGCGATACAGTGGAACAAGGATAGTGTTACTCCATCAAATTACATAGTAACAGAAAAAGTATCTGTACATTTTAATATTATAATTCAATATTTGATGTAGAAAGTAATGTGATCTGTCATATTTTTATGTATATTATTTGTTTGTTTGTGTAAGGTGGTTTTTGAAATATGTGTTCTTGACCAACTTGAATATTGTATTATCTATTTTTATCCCCAAAAATAAACAAAAAACAAGGACAGTGCTGGTCATCTAATTTCCTATTATGACTCAAAGAAAATGGAATGGAATGTTCTCACTCTCATGAACTTTCAGACATGCAGATATTCTGTAGGACTTCTTTGTAGAACTGCCACTTAACGCAGTACAACATTTGGATGAACTGTGTCTCAAAGGAATACGTCTCAGTGAACTGAAAATTCCTGGTTATGCATGTCTTAACGGAGGATCTAATTAATTTTGTACTTGGTAGAATGCAGTGCAGTTTTGTAGGCTACAGTGCTTATCAGAGTCCAAAACATGTACGCGTCTGCACAGCAGTGTTCTATAGTGTTGGACCGTTGGCTTTCATTTTTGAATTCTCAGCGTGGATCAAGCTATTTTTCAACCGTCACCACATTCAAACTGGTGCCGCATTTGTTGGGAACTTTGAAGGAGCGCGGTCGGGTTGTGCCTCCCCCAGATACGGACCACTGGACTATCACGGCTCTGCGCTTGTGGACTGTGAATTACGCTTCAGCCTCACAAGGCTTTCCAATTCACATGGGAAGCCTTGAGCACAACAATGGCGACACTATGAAATGTACACACTACTGCATTAATAAAATGTAATATAACAATAACAATAATATATGCCATTTAGCAGATGCTTTTATCCAGAACCATTTAGCCTAGATGTGGAAAAGATGAGAAAAGTTTAATAAAACGTTATTGTTTATCAATGTTCTAGACCTAGCCTATTTAGTTTAAAATGTCCATGGAGTTTGAAGCTTCCACTATTACCTGAGTCTGTAGGAAGGGGATGGAGACGGGGGTGGGGGCCCCACTCCCCACGTTCTCTGTGGTGCAGGTCAGCTGGTGGGCCAGCACCTCCTCCAGGGTGTCAAACTCTTGGTAGCAGGGGAAGCACATGTACACAGCGGCACTATCCATCGCCATACCTGCAACAGGGAGAGAGAGAGGAGATGTAGACCAAAACAGTGCATTACTGATCATATTCAATTCAGGTTGGGTGTTCTGTTTGATGTTTGCAAGCAGCACATGCACTCAATTATTACCCTACAATATATCCTAACTAATATGTTATTAACATAACCTAAATGTAGCCTATCCCCCCACCAGCTGATGCATCCAAATATCATTATATTTAATTGTATTACCCAATGTATAAATGCTTGCAAGTCCTCATTTAAAATGGGAACGACGTAAAAATGTTTGATTGATGTCATGTTGTAAACATTGCCCTCTACTGATGGAAATTAGTATATTCACGTGTGCCTGGGCTTTGGTCAGACAGGAGATTTGAACTTTCAGACAAAATGGCAGTAGGTAATTGTTATTTTGTCCACGCTTGGTGCTCCTAAAGGTAGAGAATGTGTGCATATGTAACAAAATTTTAACAAAAAAGCAGTAAAAACTAAAAAAAAAAAGATTTTTGTCACCCGAAGAGAGTGGATGGGGTTAATAAAAAATACACTAGGTGACCACACTACTGCCGTTTTCGTCCTCATGCTAGCTAGCAGTAGCCACCGCAGCCAATTTGGAATGGCAGTGTCATTCAGTGGACATGCCATTCCATAATGGCTGCGGTGACTACTGCATAATTCCTATTTTCTCGATGGAGCAGTAAATAAATGTAACATTTGGAGTGAAGTAGCATATCACATCCCTACATTGAGGTACGTTTTCCGACCCATAACGTGTGCTGGCTCCAGTGTCTTAATGTAACCATGATTGCGTTCTGACTCCAGTGCAGATGTGTAAACATGTGGAATGGTAGAGTATCTTCTGGCAATAATAATATATTCCACAATGGTACGTGATTAGGTCATGATTGTAGGCTACTATGCAGCCTTATAATTTCCCCAACAGAACTACAGAAAATAACATGCAACACAATACCACAAAACAGCTAATACCAATTAGTGGAATTGTGTACTGACATTAAAGTACTGCACATTGCAATACGTTCACACTAACTTGTGTCATTACAGTACAAGTTAGTGAATGGCGCCAAATGAATGCCAAAGGTAATACAGACAAATCCCGGAGGTCAGCAATTTAGCCGTTTGCTATGTTGTTATGGGGCGGCTGACTCGCTGGTGGCACTGGCAAGTTTAGATTGGGTTTAACTAGCTTAACCAACTAACGTTACTAGTTAGCTGCATGTTTGTAGGAAGACAAATAACGTTAGCCTTTTATGTATTGTCTGACAGCTAGCTGCTAGCTAGCATTTCCGCGAACAAACAATGCAAGCAACGTTAAGCTACATTACCACGATTAATATCACCTTAAAACTGTTTGAGCTTTATCAATACAAGTCAGTTGTCTGGTTAGCTAAACTAATCCACCACTGTCTGCCAGTAGTCGCTCTGAACATATTTTATGTGCTTTGTAAAAACGACGAAGAAGGGTGGCATTCACTTCTTCGGTGGTGTAATGGCGGCTGCAGTTTCGATGTAAACGTTGGATGTCTCCCCCCGTTGAGACTCCGTGAAAACAGAAATCAGTCCCAGAAATGTTGTCCTGACTGATGTCACATTCCATCCATAAAAAAACAAAGTCAGATAATTACAAATTAACTCACCGAAAACTGAAGCCGTTATCTCTTGAGGAAACAAGTTGTGTTATTGTTCCAACATGTTAACAAGGCTTGAGCGGATTGGCTGTCTGCTCTCTCGTACGCCGTACACCAATAGCATTCGGCTACACTACACAAAAGAGCGCACTTAGCGTATGACTTTGGTGCAACATCATGGCTGTCTAAAGTCCCAAACAGAGCACTTACATTGTTGTTGTTCTGTTTATCAACTCGGTTTCAATAGTTTTTGTAGCAAATACGATAGTTCATGCAACTTTCATTTAAATTTAAATGTTTTATTGTCACATACATATGCAGTGAAATGCTTACAGTCAGCCATAGTATAGGACGGCGCACCTGGAGAAAATTAGGGTAAAGTGCCTTGCTCAAGGGCACACATCGACAGATTTTTCACCATGTGTATGCGAACCAATGACCGTTTGGTTATTGCTGCAACGCTCTAACTGCTAAGCTAATTAGTTTGACATTTTTTTAAATGTAAACATCTTGGAAGTTGAGCTGTAATCACAACATGATCATGATGCAGTTTATGGCTATGTGCTATTCATTCATAAAACCTCTGAAAGTCTTGAGCAAGGGCACATCAACATATGTTTCATGTTGGTTTAAGTATTCAAACCAATTACTTTTCAGTTACTGGCCCAGTGTTCTAACCAAAAGGCTACCTGCCACCCTACCCAATTAGTTTAACCTTATATTTTTGTCGGGTAAATTTCAACATGAACATGATGCAGCTTATAGCTTTGTGCTATTCATTCATAAAACCTCTGAAGGTCTTGAACTAAGACCTCAATAAATCACGTTTTCAACTCTTAAGCCCACAGTAACTGAATGCATATCTATTCCTCAACAGGCTGCTGAAGCACCATTATTCTGCCCCGTCAAGCATTGTATCCAGTAGTTGGTAGAAAGTATGGACTGTCTGTCCCACAGCATTTCTTCTCTCTCCCAGGCTGTTCGGGAGGACGACCGGTTCAACCCGACACCAAATGGTATTAAAGAGGCGGCCGGGCACACAGCCAGGGGAGGGCCAGCTAGGGGCCACTCAATCTCCACGGAAACTGTGCAAGATGCTTGATGTGCCGCAGAATAACATTATTCAACCTTGACGCATTGTATGACAAGTGGAAACAAACCAGACATGTCCTGCATTGAGGGATGTGGTTCATATGCTGGAGAGCCCCTGTTTACTGCTGCACTTTGTCCTCCTCATTCTCTCTCCTGTTTCTAGAGACACTTCTTGTCTCACTGAGCTACTGCTGTGGAGCTGATGGAGCTAAGCGGGTCAGACAAGGCTTCTTCCTGCTAATTCAGTAGTGCTGCCTGGACCAGAGGGGCATATTTAAAGTCAAATGTTCACTAGATAAAATGTTCACTAGTTCACTAGATTTCTCTAAAGCACATTTTCTGTTGAATATAGAAAAAAACAGATGCAGCCAAAAGGTTCAGAAACACCTGGTGGCAAAATGAAATCCTGCCCTCCTTGGCAGTTGAGGTTGAATCATGTTGGATGGAAAAGTTAGAACCCCTCTGAGACCGGTCCACAGGAAAGACAGGTTTGAAGTGTGTACTGATCTACAAGCTCTAGAATAGTTATGGAATAGTTGAAGGGTATTATATCTGTGACATATCAAGTCTCACCAGATATCAACTGGGCTCTTAATAAAAACAGAAACAGAATCCATCATATGACAACACCATCAAATGTGCAGATTAAAATATGAAGAATATTATGATCTGCTTGCCTATTAATCTGCCTATGATGCCCACCAATTCATGAGCCAATGACACCTGGCCACCACCCTCCCTTTGGCTCTCCCAGCTGTAATTTCATTAACTAAAGAGGCATAACACTTCATGAAGCAAGGTATCATTTCACTGACATTTGTGTGGTTTCGATAACTATTTTAATTTCATCCTTCCGAGCCATTTGAGTGGCCTTTCATTAGTGATTCTCCTCCATGATCCTAACTGTGCCAACGTTCATGATATACTACGGTCTCTCATGCAATATCGCTTTGATCGGAGTAGTAAATGTCAGATACTACAGTTCAAATTGTTGTCAATGGGGTTTAACTCTACATGACATTTGTTGAAGTGACTATTTGTTTACATTTGATTAAAATGCTCTTTCTAGTGGACTTATTTGACCCTAGTGCTTTCCTCAGTAGTATCCTTTCAGATTAGTGGGCTGAAAAGGAAGCTACTCACATTGATGCCCCCCCCCCCATGGGAGATGCAATGGGGGGGGGGGCATTGCTAGTGGGGAAGAGAAGAGATGGATCAGTCAGCTCCACCCCTCCTCCTGATGGATGGCTCATTGGCCTCCTCACAGATGAATCAGCTGTGGAAACATTCTATAAAACCTAAGTGCCTTATGGCATTCTGGCCCCTGCTCTGCCGTCAGCTGCCTTATTACTACCATTCAGACTTCATTTGCATTAAACAAATGCCATTACTACTTATTGGTGTGTCATTTAACTTAAGGCCTGTGTAGTACAAACACCCAAGTTTTAATGTTCCTCATTAAGTTAATCATAAATGAGATGTCTGTCTGCAACTAGCAGCCAAAACAGTCAAGTACGCTGGTCAATAAATGCAGATTGTTTTAGTGCTATTCACACCTGACACTACATAAATTGATGGTATGAATTCACACTTCCATTCTTTAGAACATGAGACCAGGGCAGTTTCATCACTTTATTCATAAGTTGATTTATACCAACAAACAAAAACAGTCTCTCTCCGTCCCCCCTCTCTCGCATCCACTTCAAAACCATTCCGTTCCCACCAGTGATGTGGTATGACCCTTGTGCAGGGCCATAAAGATCAGGATCACAACTAATTAAAACCAACGTGTGCCAGGAAAATAAAACACAAAAATAACAGTTTTCCTAAAATGAAGAGCTAAGATTTTTTTAAATGTATCCACGGTCTCCCAACACACTTCTGTAAGATTTGTCAGTTCTTTCATCCATTCATTAAATTCAATCACTCATTCATGTAATCACAGACAAAAGTAACAGGTTAAACCCATTACACAAAACACATGGGACACGGGAGACATATTACACAACCCTCCCCACCCAACCCCTCATTCAAACCCACCCAGATACAGCAATATCAGCAATAACCCTACATAGGATCAGTCATTTATACTGTTGGGACATCAGCTAGACTACCATAGACGCAGAGGCATGTGAGAATCCCTTCACATCAATGAAAAAAAAATGTAGTTCCACCTACTGGCTAGGATGTGTACTTGCAAATACAGGACCTTTATTGGAAAACACTCCCAAGTTTGGATCAAAGTCCAATAATCTTGGAAGTTGGAATATTTTGCATGACATGGGCATTGATGACTTCTTACAAAATAAACCCTTCGGCCGACGACAAACCCCCAGAGAAACAAAATTTAAAAAACAAAATACAATAAATAAAGTGATCATAATATTTATGGGGGAAAGGCAACGAGAGAGAAATGGAGGGAGAGAGAATAAAAACGAGAGAAACATTTTGTTCTGTTTTTCCCCCGAGCCAGGGACTGAAATGAAATTGTATTTACAGACAGACTGAGAAGGAGCCTGGTCGCTGCTACACCAGCTCCCCTCTGCTAGAGAAAATAAAATGAAATTACAAGAACAATATAATAACAAAAAAATAACAAAATAAAAAGGTACTTGATATTTACAGTGAGAGAAAGAGGGAAGGAGAGAGTGGGAGAGGCAGAGGAAGGAGGAGAGGAACAGAAGGCTCCAGAAGTGGTTGGGGCATTTACATTTTTTGGGTGCAGGTATTTTAGATCAAACCATCGTTGTTGTGCGGTGATGAGTGGGGAGGGAGAACAGGTGTGGTTTCTCTAACGCATGGTGAACATGCAAGTCTGTGTTGGTGGGCCAGATGAAAACAAGGTTTAACTGATGATAAATCACTGATGCTGTTAGAATCTAGACTTACAAAAACAAGAGTGCTACAGTGGGTTAATTTGGAGATGGAAGATGGACACACAAAAAACCTCATTCACACACAAGCTCACTAACACTTAAGACCTCCCCTACATGCAGTGTAATTGTGCATCTAGACTGAATTGAGGAAAAATGAGAGAAAGGGAGGAGTGAAAGTGCCAAGTACTTTCAAAGTTGATGTGACAGAGCTTTGGTTCAAGTACGGCTATATGGCCATTTGTGTACAGGTGTGACTGGAGGAGCCTTACCCCTCCCTATACACAGGTTGCATATCTCCACTGCACAAGAGATGCAGCGGGCCCCTACAGCTCCGCTCTACTCCCCTTTAGAGATGTGCAAAGGTTACTTCTCACCTACACATGTCTCCAGCTAAACTGACTGGGACAAGAGCTTATAGAAACTGAATATGTACATTCCATTCTTTTAAAAAAGGTCCCTCTTATTCAAATAAAAGACATTAAGACTTTCACTTCGATGTTTCTTCTTAGAAACAGTTTAATAAAACAGCTAGCGTATTCTGCCTTTGGATTATTTTTGAATCACCTGTGTGATAAAAGCTTCTATTTAAAAAAATAATAATAATTTTAAAAAAAAATTTTTTTTTTTTTTAAATCGCCTCATCGAATTTAAAATGCCAGTTCCATTTGCTGCTGTTTGGTATCCAATTTAATAAAACAAATAAAAACACAGTTCTTCAATTTTCAGAACTAATTAACACTTTGGACTCGGTTTAGGAGTAATGTCTTGGTAGATGAACACCTACATTCTCCAGAGTTTTCCCATTGGCTGCAGGGACTGATCTGTCCTCTGACCACGTGACCGTTTGGTTTTTAACCTCAATGGAAGATTGTCCTAAACTGTCTGAACTGAAACAGGCTTCAGTTTCAACGCATCCCATTCACTGGCATACATCACTAAAACAAAATGCACTTTCAAATAAATACGTTTTTTTTTTAAAGGGATAAAATTTGATTAGCAGAGATTATAATACAGAATAGTTTTTGTCAGATTCACCTATCTTCTACAACCCAACAGTCACTGGACTACTGCCACCAACATATATATTTTTAGACCCATAATGGGAATATTCATGGGATAATAGATGATTTTGTAGTATTGTTGTTGTATGTGTGCGTGTATAGTTGTCTTTTGAAGTTTGGATCTAAGAGGGGGTGGAAGAGTAGGAAGAGAGGGATGGGGTTGAGAGGAAAAGGGGAAAGACAGGGTGAATGGGGGACAGGGGGTTCAGGTGCTGTTGATGGATCCAGGTACTGAGCTGGGCTGGGCGGTACTGTCCGACACACTGCCATCTGGTGGAGGGAGAGACAGGACATCAGATACACACCACACTAAACACTTCAGTTCACCATCAGGTCAATGTTTTAGGTATGTTGGGTTTAACATCCAAAACACATCAATATTCATTTAAAAAGGCTGTTAAATGTTGATTTGAAGCTATATCTCCTATCCTAGTCTTGTAAATATGTAGTCATCTAATAAGCATGAATTGAACATGTAAAAAGCATGTGTTGAGTTGGCTGTGCTATACATACCGTGTGAGGCAGGTGATGTCTGTGCGCGAGCGTGAGGAGGAATGAGTGTGGAGTTCAACTGGGGCTGGATAGACAGCTCTGCGAGCGAGAGAGAGCGAGAGAGCGAGAGAGAGATCATACTACACACAGGATACTCAACATACACGCTTCAGACTTACTCTGGAAAACTGAGGGGATTACAGAAGCTTGGGGAAAAAAGGAGGAGGGCTTGGCTACTGACCGAGGGAGGGCCAAACAGAGGAGGGCATGGCTACTGACCGAGGGAGGGCCAAACAGAGGAGGGCATGGCTACTGACCGAGGGAGGGCCAAACAGAGGAGGGCATGGCTACTGACCGAGGGAGGGCCAAACAGAGGAGGGCATGGCTACTGACCGAGGGAGGGCCAAACAGAGGAGGGCATGGCTACTGACCGAGGGAGGGCCAAACAGAGGAGGGCATGGCTACTGACCGAGGGAGGGCCAAACAGAGGAGGGCATGGCTACTGACCGAGGGAGGGCCAAACAGAGGAGGGCATGGATACTGACCGAGGGAGAGCCAACCGAGGAGGGGAGGGCAGTGGACTCACCGACGGGGCTGAAGTTGAAGAGGAGGGGAAGTTCTCGTCCGCTGGGCAGACGGGCAGTGGGCTGGCGCAGCTCTTCGAAGAAGGCGTGGGCGCAGGCCTCCAGGGGGGACAGCCTGGTCACAGGGGTGTACTCTAACAGACGGGAACACAGGGAGATGGCCTCTGGGGGGGTACGCGGCTTAAACACCTGACAGGGAGAAAGAAAAAAAGGGCATCTTGTTTGGCTCATTTGGGCTGTCTTATCTGTTCCATTTCAAAATGTTCTCTAATATGGATCCCATTGGAAGACAATGGTGTTAAAGCTATTTAAATAGAACTGAGGGCAGAGAGTACCTTCGTCCAGGGGTGTGCTTTGATCTGGGGGAATTTGAACTCTGTGTAGTTAGGGTTCATCTCTCGGATCTGCTCTCTCGTCGGAGTCCCCAAAACCTGGAAGAGTGAAAGATGCATGAAGTTTCTCCAAGAATGATCACTTCTACCACCAACATAGACCTACGCTCCTACCGCCACCAGGTATTGTTTATTTGGATTTCATGTAATGACATACAAAATAGTCCAAATTGGTGAAGTGAAAAATAATAACTTGTTTAAAAAAATATATATATATATTTAAAACTGAAAATTGGTTGTGTGTATGTATTCACCCCCTTTGCTATGAAGCCCCTAAGTAAGCTCTGTCACATGATCTCAGTATATATACACCTGTTATGAAAGGCCCCAGAGTCTGCAACACCACTAAGCAAGGGACACCATGAATAACAAGGATCTCTCCAAACACGGACCACCATTAAATCCATTATTTAAAGAATATGGCACCACAACAAGCCTGCCAAGAGCGGGCCACCCACCAAAACTCACAGACCAGGCAAGGAGGGCATTAATCAGAGGTAACAAAGAGACCAAAGATAACCCTGAAGGAGCTAAAGTTCCACAGCGGAGATTGGAGTATCTGTCCATAGGACCACAAACATGCTGCCCAGACCGGACACGTCACGTGTGCGAGCGTCGAAAAATACATTTAGAAATCCATGTTATTCAATTATTGCACCCACACTGCTCACGTGCGCCAACGAGCATCTGCGATGCCAAGGGCTAAAATATAACTCCTATTTCTGACGCAGATCGCACTGCAAGTGCTGCCTCTCCCCTCTCCTCATTGATTTATAGAAGCAGGTACCCACGTGCCATCTCCTCATTGGTTATACCCACGTGGGTGATTGGAAGAAAATGTTTTTCCGGTTCTCGTGGTAAAAGTGTAGATGCCAATCACCATATAAGTTCAAAGATGAAAAAGCCTGGAAGGAGAGATTACGAGAAACGAGTCGGTTGGCCGTTTTGTGTGTGGATTAATTGCCAGAGTAGAGGACCTTGTGCATTTCAGGTAAAATAACAATTCAATGTTTATATCCCAGGACAAATTAGCTAGCAACAGCAAGCTAGCTAAATAGGACAAATTCTCTAGCAAGTGCAAGCTAACTAGCTAAATTGCCATACATGTTTAATGCTTTTCGACCTGTCCCCAAATTAATGTCACTGGTTCAGAGTTTGTTTTGATATTTTAACCTGCGCGTCGTGATCGCGTTTGGTTTAGGGGGAAAATTAATTTATGCACGATGGCACCGGTTTGGGTTCCATGTAAGCCGTACACTCCAGGGAGCTGGTCTTTACGGAGGAGTGGCCAGAAAAAAGCCATTGCTAAAAGAAAAAAATACACAAGCACATTTGGTTTTCACCAAAAGGCATGTGGGAGACTCCCCAAACATATGGAAGAAGGTACTCTGGTCAGATGAGGCTAAAATTGAGCTTTTTGGCAATCAAGGAAAACGATATGTCTGGGGCAAACCCAACACCTCGCTTCAACCCAAGAACATATTTTTTTTTCCATCGGCAGGGACTGGGAAACTGATCAGAATTGAAGGAATGATGGATGGCGCTAAATACAGGGAAATTCTTGAGGAAAACCTGTTCTAGTCTTCCAGATATTTGAAACTGGAACAGAGGTTCACCTTCCAGCAGGACAATGACCCTAAGCATACTGCTAAGCAACACTCGAGTGGTTTAAGGGGATTAAGGGGAAACATTTAAAATGTCTTGGAATGGCCTAGTCAAAGCCCAGACCTTAATCCAATTGAAAATCTATGGTATGACTTAAAGATTGCTGTACACCAGCAGAACCCATCCAACTTGAAGAAGCTGGAGCAGTTTTGCCTTGAATGAGTAAAAATCCCAGTAGGTAGATATGCCAAGCTTATAGAGACATAGCCCAAGAGACTTGCAGCTGTAATTGTTGCAAAAGACGGCTCTACAAAGTATGGACTTTGGGGGGGGGGGGGGGGGGGGTGAATAGTTATTCACCCTCAAGTTCTGTTTTTTGGGGGGTATTATTTCTTGTTTGTCTCAGTGGTAGTGGTATGCATGTTGTGTAAATCAAATTATACAAAATCCCCAAAAGTCAATGTTTGAATTCCGGGTTGTAAGGCAACAAAATAGGAAAAATGTCAAGGGGGTGAATACTTTTGCAAGCCACTGTAGACCAACACACCTACCGCCAAAATAGACCCTACGCTCCTACCGCCAACATAGACCTACTCTTCTTTCCATCTCCCACCCCTACAGTTTGGTGTCCCCTCTTCTCTACCTTGATGATCTCTACCAGTTGGTCCACTCCGCTGTCCCCGGGGAAGATGGGCTGTCCCAGCAGCAGTTCGGCCAGCACGCAGCCCGCTGACCAGATGTCAATGTTGGACGTGTAGTCCGTGGCGCCAAAGATGAGCTCAGGGGCACGGTAGTACCGCGAGCAGATATAGGATACGTTGGGCTCCCCGCGAACAAGCTGCTTAGCACTGGAGACAAGAGGGGAAGAGAGATGGTCAGTCAGAGAAAAAGACATTGAAACAGATCGATTTAGACAGACTGAGCAGTAAGGTGGTATTTACACATGCAGCCCAATACTGAATATTATTTTGACCAATCAGATCTGACAAATATCTGAAATGACCAATTAGTGGAAAAAAGATCAGAAGAATTGGGCTAAGAAACAGACAGAGACATTCAGAGATGGCCAGAGATGCTCACTGACAGACCGGCAGACTAACCTGCCGAAGTCACAGAGTTTGAGGATGGCCGTCTCGGGGTCCACCAGCAGGTTCTGGGGTTTGATGTCTCTGTGACACACGCCCTGGGAATGGATATAGGCCAGACTGCGGAACAGCTGGTACATGTACACCTGGAGGGAGAACACAGGACACATGATGTTAACATATACAAACACTTCAGGCGTGGAAAGTATGTTTAAAAAAATAATTCTATAAGAAATAAGCACACACACAGTTAGCAGCACAGCAGACAGTAACAGCACCGACCATCATAATCCCCTCCGTTACTACTACTAGTCATGCCAAGTGCCCAGACTGTCTACTGTCGGTTACCAACTTCACTGCACTCAGAACAGTCAAACATTCTGGATGTATGCAACTTACTCAAACACATTGCAACAACTTGTGGGTTCTCTGCTCTAGACATGCCAGTACAATGCTCCCATTGCAAAGCATAGAGCTAGCATAGCAGAAAATGTGACTGTGTGTGTAAGGGTTTCTGGCTGTCTGAGTGTGCGTGTGTTGGGGTCCTGCTGTTGGGTCGTTAGCTGTGTTATTGGGCACACGGTAGACAGACGGGTGTTGATGGGGACGCGGTTGCCCGGCTGAGGCAGAGGGCCAGATTTGGAGGGAAACGAGCTTAATTGCACACCACAGAAAAAGCATGGGGGGGGGGGGGGCAGAGAAACCATTTTTTGTTTAAAGTTAGTGATACATTTATTACATCCAATGTTTTATTAAGTGGCTAGAGATTTGAGTCGGTATGTTGGCAGCAGCCACTCAATGTTAGTGATGGCTGTTTAACAGTCTGATGGCCTTGAGATAGAAGCTGTTTTTCAGTCTCTCGGTCCCTGCTTTGATGCACCTGTACTGACCTCGCCTTCTGGATGATAGCGGGGTGAACAGGCAGTGGCTCGGGTGGTTTTGTTGTCCTTGAATATCTTTTTGGCCTTCCTGTGACATCGGGTGGTGTAGGTGTCCTGGAGGGTAGGTAGTTTGCACCCGGTGATGCGTTGTGCAGACCTCACCACCCTCTGGAGAGCCTTCCGGTTATGGGCGGAGCAGCTGCCGTACCAGGCGGTGAGACAGCCTGACAGCATGCTCTCGATTGTGCATCTGTAAAAGTTTGAGTGTTGTTGGTGACTGAGGTTGAAGAGGCGCTGTTGCGCCTTCTTCACGACGCTGTCTGTGTGGGTGGACCATTTCAGTTTGTCTATGATGTGTACACTGAGGAACTTAACTTTCCACCTTCTCCACTACTGTCCCGTCACTGTGGATAGGGGGGGGGGTTCTCCCTCTGCTGTTTCCTGAAGTCCACGATCATCTCCTTTGTTTTGTTGACGTTGAGTGAGGTTATTTTCCTGACACCACACTCCGAGGGCCCTTACCTCCTCCCTGTAGGCCATCTTGTCATTGTTGGTAATCAAGTCTACCACTGTAGTGTCGTCTGCAAACATGATGATTGTGTTGAGAATGCACCCTTGTGGGGTCCCAGTGTTGAGGATCAGCGGGGTGGAGATGTTTTCTACCCTCACCACCTGGGGGTGTCCCGTCAAAGTCCAGGACCCAGTTGCACAGGGTGGGGTCTCGAGCTTAATGACGAGTTTGGAGGGTACTACAGTGTTAAATGCTGTAGTCGATGAACAGCATTCTTACATAGGTATTCCTCTTGTCCAGATGGGTTAGGGCCGTGTGCAGTGTGATTGCAATTGCGTCGTCTGTGGACCTATTTGGGCGGTAAGCAAATTGGAGTGGGTCTACTGTGTCAAGGAGGGTGGAGGTGATATGATCCTTGACTAGTCTCTCAAAGCACTTCATGATGACGGAAGTGAGTGCTACGGGGCGATAGTCATTTAGCTCAGTTACCTTTGTCTTCTCACTTCTGTTTACTGTTTATTTAACTTGCTTTGGCAGTGTAAATATGTTTACCCATGCCAATAAAGCCCCTTTGAATTGGAGAGAGAAAGGGGCTGAAGAGTTGTAAGGGAACAAGGAGAGAGGGAGTGTAAAGGAAGGAAGAGATGTGGATAAAGAGAGAGTAGGGAGGGATGAGAGGAGCACAGGGAGAGGTGGAGAGGAGTGTAGAGATGCTGAGTGAGGGCAGTGTGTGTGTATGATCAGTATGCATCTCCACACCACAGGAGAGAGCAGCAGAGGCAAATAGGCCATAAGACACAGATAGTCCTCTCTGCTGCCACGGGGCATAGCACACACACACACACACACACACACACACACACACACACACACACACACACACACTAAGTGCCCTTTAAACACACAACCAAGCATACTGCAAACAGAGAAAGTTGGTTTCTCTCTCTCAATTTTTTCCAATTCTAAAACACTGAAGTAGGTATTGTCCCCAAAAAATCTGATGTATGAAAAGAGGGGATCTGATGAAGGAAAATAAGAGAATGGAGTTTGAAAAGAGGTGACAGACAAAGACTACCGGAGGTCAGTGAAGAGTCAGAACAGAGAGAACATAACATCAATGCGTTTTCTTCTCATCAGATACTTGGGGAAAGAGTCCTATATTCAAATACAGTACCATTTAGGGTTGGGTGGTACTCATACTTTTACATCATCATTCTGTCCTTCCCTCATGGCGGGATTTACAGTATTACCTGTTTAGTACACAAGGGGGAGCCACAAAACACAAAAAAAGCCTGTTGGGCATCTATTACCAGAACGCTAACAAAATGAGTACAAGTAATGGCAAATTTTCATGGAGGCTGCTACCTAAATATGCTAACGAGCGCAAACTAAAATAAAGTAATTGCAAAGACCGGCAATCCGGCTCATAAAGTTACACATTAGGTAGGCGCTACCGAATATCATTTTTGGTGAATTTGGACATTTACAAGCGAATGTCAACTAAATACATTGTACAAACCAAGTTGACGCATGCTTATCTGAAGGAAGAACAGTACTGGCTCTGGAGCAGCATGTGAACAGGTTGTGCAGTCGCTAGGGCAACGGGCCTGTCTGCTCTACCTGTAGAGGATGATATAATGTTAAGCTTAGGTGTCGTGTTCATGAAGAATTCTGCATTCAGGAAAAATAGTCATATCTTGCTGAGTTCTGTAAACTAATTCTATGTAATGTCTGCTCGGCATCAGATCAACATTGTGCTTCAGTTGCACTTGTCCACTGGGATGAGAACTCACTAAGGGCATTCTATCAGCAGACAGCGCTCTGATGTGTAGCTACTTTCTCAGTGTAACCAGCCTAGTTCTCTCTGGTAAAACGCAAGATTAACTTCAAGCAAAACATTAGAAACAATGTAGCTGGCTACATTTCCTATGGTAAACATTAGAAATATGACAGCCATTCATTGGTTTTTTGCAAGAAATACCTTGCCTTTTCATTGTAAGCTCATTTACAATGCCATCCAAATAGCTTTGCACTTCTGTGGCATCTCATGAAAATGAAGCAAATTTCTGCTGAACTAATGTATTTTCTGGGAAGGAAACTATAGGTGCATGTCCCTAATCACTTGAGGGGGAAAAAAACAGGTAATCAATAAACAGCTGGACTCACTTGCTCCCGCTTTCTCCCGTTGTGCCATTTACAAAAACAAACGTGACTGGCTTTCTGGGGAACTACGGTAAGCTTCATAATGTAAAATAACATGACAGGTGAAATGAAGAACGAAATCCGCTTCATCTCCTAATGTATTGCACAAGTTGACTGCAGGTATTTACTTTTTAAAAATAGCTACAAATATGAACATTTATTGAAAAACTTCATTTCCAAATACCCCGGTATACCGCCCAAGCCTAGTACCATTTCATTTAAATAGAGAACTCTGCCTCTAGCAGCATGGAACTTAAAGAGGAACAATGGAGGGGTAAGAGGGCAACAGAGAGATGAAGAGACTGAGTGAGAAAATGCGAGAGCGAAAAAGAAAAGAAAAATGACAGAGAGAACGAGGATAAAAGAGGGAAAGTAATAAGAGAAACATGGGAAGAGAAGTAGTAGTGAGTGCATTACCTTGACGTATATAATGGGGATGGTGGTCTTGGCCTTGTTGAAGTGCCGGGCCACCCTGTACACCGTCTCTGGAACAAAGTCCAGCACTAGGTTCAGATACACCTCATCTTTCTGTAAGGGGAAAACAATAGGAGAAGAGCAATGTTCTTGAATACATTTTCTGACAAGTCTGGATTTTTCTTAAACGTAAAAATGTCATGTTGTTCCCAATGCCTGGTAGTGTGACTTGTACATACCTTCTCCCCACTGGAGTAGAAAAAGTAACGTAGCCTGACTATGTTGCAGTGGTCCAATTTCCTCATGATCTGTAGTTCTCGGTTCTGGAGTATAGAAATAGCAAGGGGTGTAATTTAGGTCTTAAGAATTCATCAATTTAACAGTAGTAACATTGAGTTATGGGGAGAGAACATACAGAAATACATCTGATAGTGTGTGAGTGAGGGGCAATGGTGTGTTTCTGTAGACTGCCAGTGGCAGTGAGTTGCACTGTGTGTGTAGACCAGTGTTTCAGTTGAGTCACTAAATCGAGTCATGTGCTTGAGTCACAAGTCTAAGGCTAAGTTGAGTTAGAGTCACCAATGGTGAAGTCTGTGCTTGAGTCCTGATCCAAGTGCTCAAGTCTGAATCACTGGGTTGGAATTTAACAAAAAATAACAATGATATTGGTTTGTGCATATAGAAAAAAAAAATGAAAGCAAAAGTTGAGTCGAGGGTTCTTTAGACATATTTGGTATTTTGGTTACTAATGTTTTTTGCTCGCTTGTATTGCCGGCTTGCGAGCTCGGTGCTCGTATGTTGCTAGAGTGGCTCCTCTTGATTTGGCTCGGATTTGGTAGAATAAATCTGCCCAGCAACAACTAGTGGCGGTCTGGTGGGAATATTTTTATGTGAGCATTGAAGTAACGCAAAGATTTTCCTCCAGTTGCAGAAAGGTCCTAATTGCCTACGATATGCAATAGCCCACAAAACAAACAAGTCCTTCATACACAGGATCAAACATTTTATTTTAATAGAATATTCAATGATGTTTTGAAGGGATGAATGGTCTCTGGACAAAATTGGATATTGCTCCCAAAAGATTATTATTTCCAATAATTGTAACATTTTCAGGTCTTGTCTGCTTCTGGTAAATTGCCCAGCAATTTTTTTAAATTCCAGAGTGAAACCCAGAGGAAGACTAGGGAAAGTGGGAGGGTAGAGCGAGACGACAAATTCAAAGACAGCCTACCTTTTAATACTCAAGGGGAGAGAGCTAATAGCTAGACTTGTTTTCCTTTTAAACTCAATACTATTGTTTTCAATTTCATAAAGCAGTTTGTTTCTTAACCAGGCAAAGCTAAATAGTAGGCTGGTGACTGATGGTTACAAGGAAGTGAGTCACTGACAATGTGCAGCCTACATACATACCCCTTGATTTATTGTTGTGTTACAGCCCGAATTCAAAATGGATTAACTATTCTTTTTCTCACCCATCTACACACAATATCATATAATGAAAACATGTATAAAAATATTTTTGGCACATTTATTGACAATACAGAAATATCTAATATACATAAGTAACCACACCCGAGTCTTTGGCAACGATTCCAGCTGAGAGTCTTTCTGGGTAAGTCACTAAGAGCTTTCCACACCTGGATTGTGCAATGTTTGGCCCGTATTCTTAAAAAAAAATATTAAAGCTCTGTCAAATTGGTTGTTGATCATTGTTAGACAAATCTACGACAAGACCTGAAAATGGTTAAGTCAAAACAGTAACCCGGTCACTCAGGAAGATTCGCTGTCTTCTTGGTAAGCAACTCCAGTGTAGATTTGGCCTTGTGTTTTAGGTTATTGTCCTGCTAAAAGGTGAATTTATCTCCCAGTGCCTGGTGGAAAGCAATCTGAAGCAAGTTTCTGATTTTTTTGGTGTTTAGCTCCATTCAGTCTCTTTTTCTCCAGTAATGTGTTGTACTGTATACAGGACAAAATGCTAATTGCTTCATCACATTTTTTGCAGTATCACTTTAATGCCTTGTATATTTTCCTTCCGTACAGGCTTCTTTCTTCTCTCAATTAGGTTAATATTGTGGAGTAACTACAATGTTGTTGATCCATCCTCAGTTTTATCCTATCACAACCAGCTCCGCAACTGTTATAAAGTCACCATTGCCCTCATGGTGAAATCCCTGAGTGGTTTCCTTCCTCTACAGCAACTTAGTCAGGAAGGACACCTGTATAAATTGTAGTGACTGGGTTTTAGCATTAGCTTAGTTTATTAATTCAACAGTTTAAAAAAAACACCATCTAAAGTGTAAGTAATAACTTCAATGCTCAAAAGGATATTCAATGTCCGCTTCATATATTTTTTACCCATCTACAAATAGGTGCCCTTCTTTCCGAGGCATTGGAAAGCCTCCCTGGTCTTTGTAGATGAATCTGTGTTTGATACTCACTGCTCGACGGAGGGACCTTACAGATACAGTGGGGCAAAAAAGTATTTAGTCAGCCACCAATTGTGCAAGTTCTCCCACTTAAAAAGATGAGGCCTGTAATTTTCATCATAGGTACACTTCATCTATGACAGACAAAATGAAAAAAAAAAATCCAGAAAATCACATTGTAGAATTTTTAATTAATTAGCAAATTATGGTGGAAAATAAGTATTTGGTCAATAACAAAAGTTTCTCAATACTTTGTTATCTACCCTTTGTTGGCAATGACAGAGGTCAAATGTTTTCTGTGAGTCTTCACAATGTTTTCACACACACTCCATGCAGATCTCCTCTAGAGCAGTGATGTTTTGGGGCTGTTGCTGGGCAACATGGACTTTCAACTCCCTCCAAAGATTTTCTATGGGGTTTAGATCTGGAGACTGGCTAGGCCACTCCAGGACCTTGAAATGCTTCTTACGAAGCCACTCCTTCGTTGCCCCGGCGGTGTGTTTGGGATCATTGTCATGCTGAAAGACCCAGCCACGTTTCATCTTCAATGCCCTTGCTGATGGAAGGAGGTTCTCACTCAAAATCTCACGATACATGGCCCCATTCATTCGGTCCTTTACACGGATCCGTCGTCCTGGTCCCTTTGCAGAAAAACAGCTCAAAGCATGATGTTTCCACCCCCATACTTCACAGTAGTTTGGATGCAACTCAGCATTCTTTGTCCTCCAAACACTATGAGGTGAGTTTTTACCAAAAAGTTATATTTTGGTTTCATCTGACATTCTCCCAATCTTCTTCTGGATCATCCAAATGCTCTCTAGCAAACTTCAGACAGGCCTGGACATGTACTGGCTTAAGCAGGGGGACACATCTGGCACTGCAGGATTTGAGTCCCTGGCGGCGTAGTGTGTTACTGATGGTAGGCTTTGTTACTTTGGTCCCAGCTCTCTGCAGGTCATTCACTAGGCCCCCCCGTGTGGTTCTGGGATTTTTGCTCACCGTTCTTGTGATCATTTTGACCCAACGGGGTGAGATCTTGCATGGAGCCCCAGATCGTGGGAGATTATCAGTGGTCTTGTATGTCTTCCATTTCCTAATAATTGCTCCCACAGTTGAGTTCTTCAAACCAAGCTGCTTACCTATTGCAGATTCAGTCTTCCCAGCCTGGTGCAGGTCTACAATTTTGTTTCTGGTGTCCTTTGACAGCTCGTTGGTCTTGGCCATAGTAGAGTTTGGAGTGTGACTGTTTGAGGTTGTGGACAAGTGTCTTCTATACTGATAACAAGTTCAAACAGGTGCCATTAATACAGGTAACGAGTGGAGGACAGAGAAGCCTCTTCAAGAAGAAGTTACAGGTCTGTGAGAGCCAGAAATCTTGCTTGGTGACCAAATACTTATTTTCCACCATAATTTGCAAATAAATTCATTACAAATCCTACAATTTGATTTTCTGTACTTTTTTCTTCTATATAATAATAATAAAATAATATATAATAATATATGCCATTTAGCAGACGCTTTTATCCAAAGCGACTTACAGTCATGTGTGCATACATTCTACGTATGGGTGGTCCCGGGAATCGAACCCACTACCCTGGCGTTACAAGCGCCATGCTCTACCAACTGAGCTACAGAGCTCATTTTGTCTGTTATAGTTGAAGTGTACCTATGATGAAAATGATAGCCCTCTCATCTTTT
Source organism: Oncorhynchus gorbuscha (assembly GCF_021184085.1). Taxonomy (NCBI): domain Eukaryota; kingdom Metazoa; phylum Chordata; class Actinopteri; order Salmoniformes; family Salmonidae; genus Oncorhynchus; species Oncorhynchus gorbuscha. The sequence continues at coordinate 76,928,194 of NC_060187.1, forward strand.
TAAGTGGGACAATTGGTGGCTGACTAAATACTTTTTTGCCCCACAGTAATTGTAAGTGTGGGGTAGAAAGATGAGGTAGTCATTCAAAAATCATGTAAAATACTTATTGCACAAAGTGAGTCCATGCAACTTGTGACCTGTTAAGCACATTTTTACATCTGAACTTTAGGCTTGTCATTACAAAAGGGATTGAATACTTATTGACTCAAGATATTTCAGTTTAACATTTTTTATTCATTTGTATAAATGGTGAAAAATACAATTCTACTGACATTATGGGGTATTGTGTGTAGGCTAGTGTGTAGGCTGGTGACACAAATTCAATTCAGGCTGTAACAACAAAATGTGGAAAAAGTCAAGGGGTGTGAATACTTTCTGAAGGCACCATGATCAGAGGCAGCGAGTGAGCGAAGCCTGCCACACTCAGCGTTTGCTTTCGCCACAGTGCACCGGCCGACGTCGGCCGCAGCGCACCGGCCGACGGAGGCCACGTGTGCCAGTGTGGCGCATCCCACTGCTAGCTAGAGAACAGAACCCTCAATACTCTGCACACACAGTGCTGCTAATGTTCTGCTTATCATAGTAGCCTATCCAGTCCAAGTGCAAATACACGGGAAGGGGAGTCCCAGTCATTAATGGTCAAGTCACAAGTACACATTTATTTATTTAAAATCAGGACTCAAGTACTACAACACTGGCGTAGAGTGCCAGTGGAAGTGGGTTGTACTGTGTGTCTGTAGACTCTGTACCTTAAACCTCTTATCCTGCAGAACCTTCTTGATGGCCACCATCTCCTGGCTGTCAATGAGGCGGGCCTGGTACACCACGCCGAAGGAGCCATTCCCGATCACCTTGATGTCTGTGTAGGACACCTCCTGTGGGCGGTCTGGACCCTGGCCTGGTGTGGCCACCACAGTCGTCACCTTGCCACTGTCTCCTGGGGGAGAGGTACAGAGGTCAAAACACATTAAGGTACATAACCATTTGGGAAGGGGACTAAAGGTCCCCAAGTATTTTAGATGTTATCCAGATGCAGTGACACACACACACACACAGACACAGGTTTAGAGGCAGGAAACGTAGTGACGGTCACCTCATCCTTTCCCCCAATCCCCTGAGGGGAAACACTAAACAAATATTCATCACTCCCCCTCTCTCTTTAAATGTCCGTAAACTCGGAAGCCTCTCCCCAGACACATAATACTAGCTGGTAATGAGCTGTAGTAGCTACAGTGAACCACCTCCACCCTGCCTCACCTTCCCCAGCTCCCCAGGGGGAGGCTGCACGCCTGGCTGTCACAGCTCTGAACTCCACTAACTTTTTCACCCCCTCACTACACTGGCCAGTTCGGTTTAAATACTAGGACCCTGACAATACTGAGAAATGCATTATTGCTTTCCTCCGTTTCTTGAGGTAATGGGCAATTTAACACGGTGGGTTGGGTGAAATTGAGGGCTCTCCAACATCGCTTTAACAGAATGTCATAATGTCAGATCTATAATTACTGTCTTCATGCAATGGAGGGTGCATTTTTAAAGTGTTTAACAGGGCCATTGTCTGTTAGGGCCGGGACAATACTAGTATTGCGATACTCAGTATTTTGGCAAGGAAACAAAACAACGCGGTTTAACTTCTTTAGGATAAAATACCTAATGCTGGAAACTAACATGTTGTCATCCATTTCCAAGCGATAGGGCACAATATTTTACATATAGCAAATTTTCAATACCAAATAGTGTCTGCTTCATGTTTTCATTGATGACATGGAAAAAATATCACAATACTGGTATCATCACAGCCCTACTGTCTGTCTGATGTGCGACCTTGTGGAAAGGAAGATTCTCTGAGTTCATACCGTGAGTGACAGTTCTACTTCGGGTCAGACGTGCAGTTCAGCGTGGTGTGTGTGAACGGTTGAGGGTGAACTGAGTGACACACCAGTAGCACAGACTGTGAAGGGAGGAGGAACACTACAGTAGAGGTAGGGCCTGGAGCCAACTAGCTTGTCAGAGCCTGTGATAACATTGAATGGACAGTACAGTAGCACACCCAGTGAGTGTGTGCGCTGGTTCCTCCATTCACCCTCCATTCGCCTGCCTCAACATGACCATGCTTTCTCTAATAACTCTGTATCTCCCAGTTCTACTCTAAAGTCTGACAAGGCCTCTAGAACAAAGCTGTATAAGTGGGTGACTAGCTTAAGATTTTGTTGAGAAGACAAATTTGGATCTTCTTCTGCTGAATATGGACATTTATTTAATTTGGATCCTCTAATTGTAAAGCCAGATTTTTTTATTGTATGTTTTTAGAGGGTGTAAAGCTGGACTTTGTCAGTCTCAGGAATCAGACTGGAAGGGAGGGTGAACGGCAGGAGGTTTTGTTCAGCACCGCTAAAAGCATTAGGTGGGCGCAGTTGATTGATGGATTTAAAGTCAACTCCTATGATGTAGACTAGACACCTCTGGATACCTCTGGATGTCAAAGAGCTGGATGGCGTGTTGTAATAAACACACTGGAGACACCACACATAGCTTTTCACATACTAGTATATGAAGGGTCATCATAGCTAGTGGTAGATTTCACACTGGGTAGGCATTACATTCATTGATTAATCCAAACCAGATCCTTACATGACTCACTAAACTATTCTTCCTTCTGACGTCTCATACGACCAGAGAACGTCATCTGATCTGTAATCATGCGGCTCACAGCGTTTGCGTCTGTGTAGACCTCTTCTTAAGGAGTGGAGTCAAGAGGGGAGTGTTAAATATGAAACCGCAGTGGCATGATAGTCACTTTAATGATGAATGCAAAGATGAGCAGTCAGACAGATCAGCTGTCAGGGAAGTGCTTTGGTTCCTAAAGAGGAAGTTAACACAGGTCTGATGAGTAGGATTGAATGAAAGAGTAAGTGGGAGAGAAGTGATTTCCAGAACACTCAGACTTTAGTCTCAAGTAACTCATTGCTTATTTCTAAATATAAAGCAAGTGAACACAGTCACTAAAAGGATTAGCGATTACACAGCCATGCATTACAACCAAACATTTATTTATGCCAGAGCTGCAGTATCCTACAAAGTTGACAGAGAGAGGTTGAGAATATTAACCAGATTAGTGGCACTGCCACTTACTCTTTATTACGGTGTTCCTCAACTCCAGCCCTCGTGGCCCACAACTGTAGTTTTGTTCCAGACCTGGGCCAATTTTCCAAAAGCATTTTAAGCCTAAATTGATCTTCGAAGCATAGGATCCTATGGTTCTAACAGTGAACTTAGCCTTAAGATGCTTTTGGGAAACCGGGCCCAGTACTAATATAGACACACCTGATGCAACTAATTCACTGACCATCAAGCCCTTTATTAGTTGAATCAGGTGTAGGTGTGTTAGTGCTGAAACAAATATGTGCAGACATGTGGGTCCCCAGGATAGGAGCTGAGACCAATAGAGCACTAGGAAGCTGGGTAATGTCAATAACGCTAAATGCAGCCCCAGGATACTAAGACAATCCTGTTGGCAATTATTGCCTATGACTTGTCTTGTCTGACACCTTTTTGTCAGACATTTAGAACCCTTGATCTTGGTTTTGCACTTCACTTAGACAAGTCAGTGTTACTTCCAGAAACCTAACAGTAGCTCGGCACCTTTGTTATGGTTTCTGGTAGGTCAAGACACCTCCAGACCAGGAACAATGCTTATCAGTGGGCACAACCTTCTAGGAATACAGTACTGTGGTCAGGAGAGACCAAAATCAGACCCCATTCAAAACCGAGGATTACTGTTAGAACACCTGAACAGAGACTGGGCCACTGATGACCTGCTGATTAGGCTAGGTGTTCATGTATACCCTGCTGGACTGAGAAGACATTTGACCAGCACCGTCTATATGCTCGTCATTTATCTGTCGCTCACCTGTTTCCAGTCTTCATCTCCCACCTCCAGCTTATCTTTCCAATGATTCACTCTGCCTTCACCCCCCCCCACCTGCCTTATTTCACTGCCTGCCTCAATCTCTCCAGTCAAATCCCTTCACACTGAAGCTTCAACATCAGCCCATATGGTTCCATTGGTGAGCTGAGCACATTCACAGTGCAGTCTGAAGTGCCATGGTTGACCCAGGCCGGGTCTTCAGTGATCAGATTGGAAACTGGTATGAAACGTTTCTGGTTTTCAACTGAAGAAATGTCAGCGGCAAATACATCTGAATTGATAAAAGTGTTAGGTTTAATAGGGACCAACTAAAGTCTTACCAAAATATGGGTACACTTTCAACCACCTCCTGACATATGGCAGAGTAGACTAGCTACGGTCTGTTTGACATGGACATTGTGTTGCCACGTTTCTTTAACGGAAAGAAACGGAACGACACAGGGCGGGACCTATCTGAATTTGGCCAATAGAAACTCTCGCTACGTTGCAACATGCAACAGTTTGCAACTGTTTGGACGAATGATGACACCTCAGAAAGTTGTGGAGCTTAGTGGTTACAAACAGTAAAAGTATACAAATAACAATCATATGTCAACTGCTAATAGAAAATGCACACCATAGTGCTTCTTCTTGTGCTTATCTTGACAATTTGTAATGCTCCCAAATGAACGGAGTTAAGAAATGATGACTGGTCTAAAATGTCATTTGCATTTAAATATTGTATTTTTTTATTTAACTAGGCATTAAGGAGTTATAAATGTAGAGCAGTGCTTCCCAACCTTTTTCGGTTACTGTATCATCAACTGAATAGTACCTTTGGTTGGAAACCACTGATGTAGAGAAATCCAGGGGATCAACAACAGCATAAATACATCTCAAGCAACATTTTGGAAAAGTCAGCAATGCCGTTTGAAGATCTGACCCCTCAGAATTACACAGTGAGACAGACATACACAAAGGTAGAGAGAAAAGCAGACCAAGTTGATGGGTAATCTTTCAACCACCTCCTGACATATGGCAGAGTAGACTAGCTACTGTCTGTCTGACATGGACATTGTGGCGCAATGTTCCAGATTTGGTTTTCGCTAAGTCTGACCATGTCAACACCTCCCTCTCTCCCTCCCTGTAGATATTCTGCCAACACTGCATATCCAAACTACCATTGGGCATACAGTCAATTCCTGACATTGCACTGGCTGTAAAAATGGGTGCGAATGAGACCCTTTGGAAGAATCCTCAACGTGCGGAAATCTCAATGGAAAGCAATAGGACTTGCCTAATTATGAAGATGATTTGATCTATCAATATATGGACGTGTCAAATTATGCAAATATGAGGAAAATCAATCATAGATCTTGAACAATAACGAGATGAGACCAACACATATTGTATTTGGAAATACGTTGTTGTGATAGATACGTAACGGTTCTTTACCACCCACATTATTGCTCAATCTAAAACGGTTGACGAAAGAACTGAAAAACAAAACTGGACTTGTAACGTTATAAAAATGACATTGACAGACCTTTGACACAGCTGGCTAATTCTATTCCTGTCTTGGACAAGCTAACCAAACTAGCACGTAAATTGTTCTTGAACAAGTTAGCTAGATTTAAAGCTAATTGGTCAGGGTCACGTTAAGCCATGTCGTATAAATTCCCAATATTTTACGTTATGTGAACTGAATTAATGCTAACTTCGTCTCCCTAAATAGAATATATAGCTGTTAGCTAGGTTACCGGTCTAACGTTAGCTAGCTAACTAAGCAACCATCTACATAACTTGCAATGCTAATAGCTAAGATTACAGGCTAACTAGCCAAATGAGGACGACGGTCAACCTCGTTTGATTTCACCTAGGTAGGTAACGTTACCGCTGATGCCCGTTTTTTCCAATCTGGCTTCCAACGAAAAATATCACCGAAATCTGGTTCCACTCTATTTTCACCAATTTCTCCCCGTTTCTAACATCGTATAGACGTTTCGCCTCAAATGCTATGCTAATTAACGTTAGCTAGATTTGCCACAATCAAAGCCCGGCTTGATCCCACTATCCCTACAAAAACATACATAGCCTAGCCAGCTAGCTAGGTTTGCTTCTAGAAATGATAACATCGACAGTGTTATCAATTTGTTTAGATACTTGGTTTAAATTGCCAGTACACACATATATATATATATCCCGATCCCATCGTTTTTTTGTTCAATTAGCTATACTCACGGGCTAGTTTCAAATTTCCGAAGCCAGTTGAGCTGCTCCCCGTGGCCTGTGAAGCCCCAGATTTTCCTGCAGAAATCCCTCCGGTAACAGACGATCCGGCGGCGGCTGAAGCGGCTCCGGGAGCCCCTGGAGGCTCAGCAAACGAGCTGGTCCTGGGCCGCCCGCTGCCGCTCATATCTATGTGCGCTAAAGCCGGGGCAGGGGAAAAGTTTATTGCGATTTAAAGCCAAACAGGCACAGAGTTGACCTATCCTTTCTAAAGTAGTCGTTACAAATTTAACTGCATTGGTAGCATATCGTTTTAGCTAGCTTGTACGTCTCCCCCGTTCTTCTTCGCTTGGCACAGTGGTTGGACTTGACGCACAGCAACGCGCTGGCTGATAGCACTGCTTCATGGGTAACGAAGTTTTGAGGGTAGATCCAACTGGGGTGTATCCATTACGCAAATTATGTTGCAAAACGTTTCTTTAACGAAAACAACGGAAAGACACAGGGCGGAGCCTACCTGAATTTGGCCAATAGAAACTCTCGCTTCGTTGCAACATGCAACAGTTTGCAACTGTTTGGACTAATGATTACACCCCAAAGTGCACTTGTGGAGCTTAGTGATTACAAACGGTAGAAGTATACAAATAAAGATCATATATTTCGTCTTCTAATAGAAAATACACACCAAAGACAGCTATTCATAGTGCTTCTTATTGTGCTTGTCTTGACAATTTGTAATGCTCCCCAATGAATGGTGAGTGAAGAAATAATGACTGGTCTAAAATGTAATTTGCATTTAAATATTTTATTTAACTAGGCATTAAGGAGTTTAAAATGTAGAGCAGTGCTTCCCAACCTTTTTTGGTTACTGAATCATCAACGGAATTAGTACCCTTGGTTGGGAACCACTGATGTAGAGATACCCAGGAGCTCAACAACAGCATAAATACATCTCAAGCAACATTTAGGAAAAGTCAGCAATGCAGTTTGAAGATCTGACCCCTCAGAATGACACAGTGAGACAGACATACACACACAAAGGTAGAGAAAATAACAGACCAAGTTGACCATCTTGGCATAAAAAGAGATTTGAAAATAAAAAAAATATAGCAGGTTCACATGATGTTATCACCAGAAGAATGGAGAGTGGATTCTTCTCACTGCCTGGCAGGCAAGCACCTTTAGCCACTCTAGTCTTCATTCAGACAGCTAAGACGTTGGAGTAGAGGTGAGTGTCAGCCTGTGGCAATTCAAGTTATAGAAGTCATTTTATTGTTTCAGATTGCAGGGTTAGCAAACACTTCTCATTATGGTGATATTAATATAGCATAACAATTATCCATTATTCAAAGTTTCCATTTTTTAAAGTTTAAACAAATAGGATCAGATGAGCGCGGTTTAAAAAAAGTAAAACAGGTCTAAAGTAGATACAAAAACAAATTAAAAACAACATCGACATGGCGGCAGTAAACTCCCACAACCGCAAATATACAGTACGTTTTTTGTGAAAATGCCCTAAAGACAGCTTGATGACTGACAGGGAATGTATCCAATCACTTCCTTCCTAAGTCACAAGGCCAGAGCGCAAGGCAGCAGAGCGTGCCGACAACAGGGGAACGATCCGCGGACAAACGATGTTTTTCGTGCACCGAAATGTTTCTCTGCCAGAAGATTCACGATTTTAAATGCGTACCGTCAAATCAGTGCATTATTCACTTATAGCCGGAACGGAGAGTGCATTGTTGCTTCTGCGGAGCTTTGTGACTACCTCACGAGGGATTGTCCAACGAAAGTAGATGAGAGGTAAGATTCTTTGAACGGGAGGGGAAGGAAGGGCCTGTCGTGTCTACCGGAGACCTGCGGGGAAAAGTGCATAGCGCCGCCTGACGACCGCCTTGAGCCGGGGAGCCACAGTCAGGAGACAGCGGTGCCTCTGAAGAGGTCTCGGATATCGGAGAGAGCGCCGCCAACAGCTCGCCACATGAATGATAACACACAGGAAGCAATGTTGCAAGCTATCATGCAGCACTGTGGCTTGTATAGACTAAATGTCATGAATTATATGCCATATTTGAGTATGATTTTTTTTATCTATTAATACACGTCCCTGTTAACTATTTCACATCCCGTCTACCACCGTTTGGCGCCTACATGCAGTTAGCTTCTGCTGCTTATTGCAGCTTCTAATTAGCGTGTAGCTATCAGCTCTATTTTTCTATGACGATTTTATGGAACCATGCAATAGCTACAGGGCAATTCCATGTTAACGGAATTACGCTGAGACTCAGATTTTTCACTTTAAAATGTATGCTAAACAAAAACATTTACTGGAACAAGAGTGTAGAAGCAAAGTTCGTTAATAGAATTACAGTAAATCTATTTTGGTTATTGAACTACACTAAGTGAAGTAACCGAAATACAGTAATGAAATTACATCATGGGTCCCTGATATGTACTACACAGAAATGCATAATTTATGGATATGAATTAGAGGTAGATTATGATTTTTTTCAACGATTTTTGGAGGACCAAAAAAAGCCAATACCGATTAATCGGCCAATTTTTTTAAAATATTTATTTTAATTTTATTTGTAATAATGACAATCACAACAATACTGAATGAACACTTATTTTAATATAATACTTAATATAATACATCAATAAAATCAATTTAGCCTCAAATATATAATGAAACGTTAAATTTGGTTTAAAATAATGCAAAAAGAAAGTGTAGGAGAAGAAAGTAAAAGTGCAATATGTGCCATGTAAGAAAGCTAACGTTTTTAAGTTCCTTGCTCAGAACATGAGAACATATGAAAGCTGGTGGTTACTTTTAACATGAGTCTTCAATATTCACAGGTAAGAAGTTTTAGGTTGCAGTTATTATAGGAATGAAAGGACTATTTCTCTCTATACAATTTGTATTTCATATACCTTTTGACTATTGGATGTTCTTATAGGCACTTTAGTATTGCCAGTGTAACAGTATAGCTTCCATCCCTTTCCTCGCCGCTACCTGGGCTCGAACCAGGAACACATTGACAACAGCTACCCTCGAAGCAGCGTTACCCATGCAGAGCAAGGAGAACAACTACTCCAAGTCTCAGAGCGAGTGACGTTTGAAACGCTATTAGCGCGCACCCCGCTAAATAGCTAGCCATTTCACATCGGTTACACCAGCCTAATCTCGGGAGTTGATAGGCTTGAAATCATAAACAACTCAATGCTTTAAGCATTGTGAAGAGCTGCTTGCAAAACGCACAAAAGTTATGTTTGAAGGAATGCTTACGAGCCTGCTGGTGCCTACCATCGCTCAGTCAGACTGCTCTATTAAATAATAGACTTAATTATAACATAACACACACAAATACGAGCCTTAGGTCATTGATATGGTCGAATCTGGAAACTATAATTTCGAAAACAATACATTTATTCTTTCAGTGAAATACAGAACCGTTCCGTATTTTATCTAACGGGTGGCATCCATAAGTCTAAATATTGCTGTTATATTGCACAACCTTCAATGTTATGTCATAATTACGTAAAATTCAGACAAATTAGTTCGCAATGAGCCAGGCGGCCCAAACTGTTGCATACACCCTGACACTGCGTGCAATGAACGCAAGAGAAGTGACACAATTTCACCTGGATAATATTGCCTGCTAACCTTTCTTTTAGCTAAATATGCAGGTTTAAAAATATATACTTCTGTGTATTGATTTTAAGAAAGGCATTGATGTTTATGGTTAGGTACATGTTGGAGCAACGACAGTCCTTTTTCGTGAATGCGCACCGCATTGATTATATGCAACGCAGGACACGCTAGATAAACTAGTAATATAATAAACCATGTGTAGTTAACTAGTGATTATGATTGATTGTTTTTTATAAGATAAGTTTAATGCTAGCTAGCAACTTACCTTGGCTTCTTACTGCATTTGCGTAACAGGCAGGCTCCTCGTAAGGCAGGTCGTTAGAGCGTTGGACTAGTTAACCGTAAGGTTGCAAGATTGAATCCCTGAGCTGACAAGGTTCAAATCTGTCGTTCTGCCCCTGAACAATGCAGTTAACCCACCGTTCCTAGGCCATCATTGAAAATAAGAATGTGTTCATAATAAATCCTTTTGTGACTAGGGGGCAGTATTTTCATTTTTGGAAAAATAATGTGCCTGTAGTAAACGGGATATTTTGTCAGGACAAGATGCTAGAATATGCATATAATTGACAGCTTAGGATAGAAAACACTCTAATGTTTCCAAAACTGTAAAAATATTGTCTGTGAGTATAACAGAACTGATGTTGCAGGCGAAAGCCTGAGAAAAATCCAATCTGGAAGTGCCTCATGTTTTGAAAGCGTTGCGTTCCAATGCATCCCTATTGAGCAGTGAATGGGCTATCAACCAGATTACTTTTTCTCCGTATTCCCCAAAGTGTCTACAGCATTGTGACGTAGTTTTATGATTTTATGTTGAAGAATACCCGTAAGCGGCTACATTGCGCAAGTGGTCACCTGATGCTCCCAGAGAGATTCTCGCGTAAAATACAGAGGTAGCCATTATTCTAATCTGTCCTAATTGTTCCGGTGGATATATTATCGAATAGATATTTGAAAAACACCTTGAGGATTGATTATAAACAACGTTTGCCATGTTTCTGTCGATATTATGGAGCTAATTTGTAATATTTTCGGGGTTTTCGTGACTGCAATTTCCGGGCAATTTCTCAGCCAAACGTGAAGAACAAATGGAGCTATTTCGCCTACAAAAATAATATTTTGGGAAAAAAGGAACATTGGCTATCTAACTGGGAGTCTTGTGAGTGAAAACATCCGAAGCTCATCAAAGGTAAACGATTTAATTTGATTGCTTTTCTGATTTCCGTGACCAAGTTACCTGCTGCTAGCTGGACAAAATTCTATGCTAGGCAATCGATAAACTTACACAAATGCTTGTCTAGCTTTGGCTGTAAAGCATATTTTGAAAATCTGAGATGACAGGGTGATTAACAAAAGGCTAAGCTGTGTCTCAATATATTTCACTTGTGATTTTCATGAATAGGAATATTTTCTAGGAATATTTATGTCCGTTGCGTTATGCTAATTAGTGTCAGTCGATGATTATGCTCCCTCATGCGGGATGGGGAGTCACTAGAGGTTTTTAACTGACTTGCCTCGTCAAATAAAGTTGTAAAAAATAAAATAAAAATCGGGATCCAAAAATACCGATTTCCGATTTAAATCGGCCCTAATTAATTGGCCATTCCGATTTAATCGGTCAACCTCTAATATGAATGTAATTTTCTTTATTGTGATTCATCCTGAATACACAAAGGTAAAAATATGCAATATCATCCTTTGCATATATGGGTATCATTCTACACACTGGCTATTATTCGAATGAGCTCCGCCCACAAACAAGACCAAATCTGAACCAATCATAAACGTATATGTTTCACAAGTTTGGACATTACAATAGAGTACAGTACATTACTGTGCTCTACTGTACGGAACTCTACTGTACTATACTCTACTTTTCTTCACTGTACTGTGCTGTCCAATCTTGTGAAACATAGACGTTTATGATTGGTTCAAATTTGGTCCGGTCACCAATCATGGACGTCTGTGTTTGGGTCAAATCAAGGCCGGCCCTGACTGGCCCCAAAAATGACGTATGTGGACGTTGACATTTCAACTACTTTTCAACGTCCATGGACTTCCGGTGTTCAGTGGGTGCGGATGCTGTTTACAGTTTTAGGAGTCGGGTAGTCGTCAGTAAGAACCGGGAGAGGTGATATTAACTAGAGAGAGAAGAGGGAGAGGTTGTCCAGACTGATTTCACACTCTCGCTTTGACCACCAGACAACAGAAAGAGACAAACAGTTATGAGCTGAACATAACAGTATGCCAGTGGAAGGGAGGACATTATGATTTGATTTCTCATTGTGTTCAATTCAATTGCTGTAATTCCGTTACTGTTTTTTCTGTAATTATGTTACCAATTTGGTAACAGAATTCCGAGTTATAATCACTAAATAATTCAGAAACTGTAAAAAACACAAACTAATTGGTAGGTCTACCTTGTTGCTTCTGGGAACTTTGTGGATTTTGGTAACGGAATTACAAGGCACAAGGTAGTATTTTAAGAAGGCAACCTACATTTTAGTTTTGGAGAAATTATTTAAGTGTTTACCTAAATATTACTTCAACATTATTGTGTTTTGATGTATTTCTAATCCCTTTTTTGATAAGGCTTATCTGGTAAATCTAAGACCTCTTTCCATCTGTTTAACCAGCAAGCAATTACTAGAAACATTTATCTATGACTTCATTTGACACCAATTTTGATATATATTTTTTGTTATTCATTTTAATTGTATTTATTCAACCCTTAGATGACTGAGAAGACATTCTCATTTACAGCAACGACCTGGGATTTGTTACAGGGAAGAAGAGGGGCGATGAGTGAGCCAATTGTAAGCTGGGGATGATTATGTGGCCATGATTGTATGAGGTCCACATTGAGATATGTTCCTATCAACATCACATGTTAGTGCTCATGGCTCCTGGAAATGACCTACATCATTGTAAACTAAAATAATGTCCCAGGGCCCATTGGGGTTTGGGACAGGTGTTACCAAATAGCTGACAGACTACTGTATTTTGCTTTTTTTCAGGCTCCCTCCCTGTTGTCCTGACATCACAGAACATCATAGTGAGAGACCTGAGGAAAGAGGCTAGCTACTTTACAAATCATTGTTACTGGTTCAAGCCCTAAAACTCACAACACACTGTTTGCTCACTAACAGACATCAGTCTTCAGTTCAACAATCAAGGCACACTTGTATCAAGATTGTAACACAGAGCTATAACTCAGACCAGGACAGGAGCCTTTTTCTCATTCATTGAATTGTGCTGACTAACACACACGGTCCTACAACAACCGCCTTGCAGTAGTCATGGATGACCAGCAGGAGGACCCAGAGGGAATGTATGACGTGCAGCACCAGTACATGTGCAGCGAGTGCCATCAGCTCTTCAACACCCTAGAAGAAGTGCTGATGCACCAGCAGATCCACACAGGGCAAGAGGGAGAAGAGGGGGAGGCCATGGCCATCCAGGGCATCTCAGAGTACGGGGACAGCCAGTATCAGTGCCTGGAGTGTGGTGCCCTCCTCAGGAACCCAGATGAACTGCTACTGCACCAGGAGCTGCACATGAGAGAGGCAGGGTTGGAGACAGAGGACCATGGTGAGAGGGAGGGGACGTTGGAAGGGTGGATATGTGTCTTGAGGAGGGGGGTTGAAGGTGGTGGTTTGCTTCAAGGATGAAAGGCAGAGGTTGTTTGAATGTAGAGGCTAGATAGTAAGACTCACCTGCTGAACATTGTGTTGTGTTCCCCAGAACTGTGTGAGGTGTTGGAGACAGACGAGGCAGGGACAGAGGGCCAGGTGTCGGGGCCTGTCCAGTACCAGTGTCTAGACTGCCTGGCCCTGTTTGACTCTCCAGAGGTGTGGCTGGCCCACAGACAGACCCACAGCAAGAGCAGCACACACAGTGCCACAGAGACTGTGAGTATTAAATACCAACACATTTCATCAGAAAACCCTTAATCAAAGGGCTTACAGGCTGGCGTTCTTTAGCGCAAAAGCAGACAGGCAGAATTAGATGTTTCCTTTCTTGGCTCAAACTTCCTCCCCCCCTCCTCTCTCTCCCAGGAGTATGTGTTGCAGCCCGATGGTACTGTGACACCCTTGGTCAGTGTTCAGAACTTTGTCTTGAGTGAACAACAAGCTGGGGAGATCTTAGCACAGGTACTGTACACACTTAATGTCAAAAAGCTTTTTAAAACCAGTAACCAGTTATTTTCACTAAAACATGATCATGTCTGTGCCCCCCTCTCAGGTCCTGGCCCAACAACAACAACATCAGTCTGCCCCCCAGCCCTCGACCCCCTCCCGGGCCACCTTCCCGCCCCCCGTCTCCCCCCTTCCCGGCTCGGCCACCATGCGTCTCCAGATCTGCAGTGCCCAAGCCCTGGCCGATGGATCCAGTACCCCCGGCCTACGGCGCGCCAAGCTGCTGCCCCCTCTACTCACTCCTCTAGGGGTGGGCTCGGTAGGAAAGCTGGGGGTTCCAGAGAGCGGCCTCCAGAGACTGGAGGTGGCGCTGTCTGCTGTCCGGGAGGAGAAAGAACAGCAGGGGGAGGTGGTGATCTTCCACCCCTATGAGTGCTCCCGAGTGTGCCCTCCTCTTCCAGACCCCAGAGGACTTCCTGCAACACCAGGGGGAGCACTTCCTGGCCCAGGAGAAGGAGAGCAGTGAAGACGGGGTGATGATGGGATACGAGGAGGACAGAGGGAGGGAGGAGGAGAGAGCGGAGGAGAATGGGGGGAGGGTGGCAGAGGAGAGGGGGAAGGGAACGGGGAGACGCGCCCTGGCTAAAAGATCTAGAAACAAACCCCTATGCCTGCACTGCAGCCAATGCCAGCGTACATTCACGTCAGCCAATCGGCTGGCGGCACACAGGCGCGTGCACGAGCATGGCACATACGAGTGTCGGGAGTGCGACAAGGTGTTTAAGAAGGTGACGTCACTGCAAACACACATGCGCTCTCACTCCGGGGAGGCTCGGTATCTGTGTGTGGACTGTGGTCATGGCTTCAACACAGAGATGACCCTCATCATACACAGGTAGGTGCCTGACCAGACATCATGTTCTCATCATGCGCCATTACAATCCCCAATGTTTTTCTGTCTATTGCTTTTTGAATGCTGTTTTGTATTGAGGTCTCTGAGACAAATCTTCTCTTCACTTTTTATATCCGCCCATCCCTACCTCTGCCTCCTCATCCCTCACGTCATCCCTCACATCATCCCTCGCTCCGTCCTGTAGGAAGTCTCACACAGCAGAGCCGCTCCACAGGTGTGAACACTGTGCCAAGACCTTCACCAATATGACCAAGTTTCTGTACCACCGTAGAACACACACCACCAAAGCAGCCACCACGACACCTACCCCCGTCGTCCTGGTAACCACGTTTTCTTTTTAAAAATGGTAATATTGTTCTTATAGTTCCAAATTCTAACTTGAGAAATGTTTTGCGCAATTCATCAATGAGAAATGTATGCAAATGTTTTGTTTCTCTAGTTAAATTTTAGTCCCATACCGGTCAATGTATGAGCATGTGTTTTGACGATGTCCTGTGCAGGTCCCAGCGGCCCCCAGGAGGATATCCCTGTCAGCCCTGTCCATCCTTCAGAGAGCCCGGGCCCTGAGGGAGAGGGGTGAGGGCAGCCCCATGGAGGGGGACGAGGAGAACCTGATGGCCC
Source organism: Oncorhynchus gorbuscha (assembly GCF_021184085.1). Lineage (NCBI taxonomy): Eukaryota > Metazoa > Chordata > Actinopteri > Salmoniformes > Salmonidae > Oncorhynchus > Oncorhynchus gorbuscha. Next base: position 76,943,658 of record NC_060187.1, read on the forward strand.
CCCTTACTGAGGCTGAGATGGAGATAGGCGAGTCGGGGGAGGACACTGCCTCCAGCTCTCTGAGCAGGGCAGAGGGAGGAAAGGAGAACAGGGTGGATGTGGAGGGGACACCAGGGGGCAGTGGAGAGTCCCAACTGGGAGAACATACTGCTGATCCTGGTTCCTCTACTGACTCTAACCCCTCTGGTCCAGCTGGCCCCCGGGGAGCGTTCCCCTGCCCCTCCTGCCCTCAGGCTTTCCCCTCCCTGCTCCGCCTGGTCAAACACCGCCATACGGCCCACGTCTCCGAGAGACACTTCAAGTGCTCTGTGTGCACCAAGACCTTCAAGAAGCAGATGCACCTACGCAACCACCTGCGCACACACACCGGCGAGCGGCCCTTCCAGTGCTCAGACTGCGGAAAGACCTTCTCATCCCTGGCCAACCTGTCTCGCCACAACCTCACCCACTCTGGCGTGCGCCCCTACCGCTGCGACATATGCCACCGGACATTCACCCAGTCATCCAACCTCCGGCAGCACCGCCTACTCCATGCCAACCTCCCTCCCTGTCCCTGCCCTGACTGCCCCGCCACCTTCGTACGGCCGGCCAAGCTAGCCGCCCACCGCTACACTGTTCACCCGGGGGCCCCGGCCCCGTTCTCCTGCCCCCAATGCCAGGCTGGCTTCCTGCACAGGAGGAAGAGAGACCGCCACTGTCAGGAGGTCCACCCCACTGAGGCCCAGGCAGACAGAGAGGGAGGGTTAGAGAGCCAGCCCCAAGTGTGCCCTGATGGGGAGCCACTCTCAGAGCCCTCCACCTCAGAAGACACCGGGACCACCAGCATCATGAGAGGGGGCCTGGGCTGCACTGTGTGTGGGAAGAAGCTCAACTCTGCAGCCAACTGGCGTCTGCATCAGCTGAGCCACGGCCTGGTTCCTGGTCGGTCCTGTGGTGGTGCAGTGGCCAGGGGTAAATCCCACCAGTGCCTAACCTGCGGTAAGCTGTTTGTCTCCTCCTCTGGCGTGACCTTGCATCAGCGCATCCACACAGGAGAGCGCCCCTTCCCCTGCAACCTGTGTGGCAAGCGCTTCCGGCAGAACACGCACCTGCGAGAGCACCTGCGCACGCATACAGGGGAGCGACCATTCCGCTGCGAAATATGTGACAAGGGCTTTGTCCAGAGCATGCACCTGGCGGAGCACCGGCGTACACACACAGGGGAGCGCCCCCACGCCTGTCTGGTGTGTGGCAAGGCCTTCAAGTCCTTCTCCAACCTGCGGAACCACAGGAAGACCCACGCACGCCAGCAGAGGCAGGAGGAGGTGGCCGCAGCACAGGTTGCCATGGAGACCAACGCCGCCATGGCGCTAGTGGAGGCATCCCAGGTGGAACTGGCCAATGGGCAGCCTCAGCTGATCCACATACAGACGTCGACCCTACAGCAGGTGAGGGGGAGGGGCTGGCGGGGTCTGTGTGCGGCCTCTGAGGGTGTGTTAGTCTGTAAAATTGAGAAAGTATGTTGTTCAAATGTTTTTCTCTAACATCCTCCATACGATGCTTCCTTTCCTATCCAGACCCAGGGTACTCCCACCATCATGTGTAATGAGTTTGGGGAGACCATCGCCATCATAGAGACCAGTGAGGGAGGAACCCTACCCCTGGCTGAGGCTATAGAGATCTACCACACAGCCCTGGAGAACAGTCTGGGGATGGACTCCATCACTGTAGACAGTCTACAGCTCATCTAACAGTCTGGGGATGGACTCCATCACTGTAGACAGTCTACAGCTCATCTAACAGTCTGGGGATGGACTCCATCACTGTAGACAGTCTACAGCTCATCTAACAGTCTGGGGATGGACTCCATCACTGTAGACAGTCTACAGCTCATCTAAAGGCCAGACAGAGACAACTCAGAACCATGACCGGACCATCAGAGAACCCTCACAGAACCCTCACACGCCGATCTAGATATTCTGAGGGTCAAAGAGACACTACTCAGAACTATCACAGACCTGTCATAGAACCATCAAACAAGCCTCAAAGATGTATCTACAGCTACTGAGAGCCAGTGAGAGGCTCAACTATTGGAGAACCATGACAGAACTACCTGTGTGGGCTGTGGGACTGTACTGACTCTTGACCGGCAGAGAGCATGTTTTACTGACATCCTATTGGGGTGAATTTATAGGGAGCAGTAGAATATTAAACTGTGATCGAGTGAACTACAGGAGTGTAGGAACACTGGTCTGGTTGTCATTGTTGAGTACAAAAACGATTGTCTACAATTGCAGCAGGCAGGACAACAGTAGGTGTTCATTCACTCCTCCAGACCAAATGTGTTACGATCTCCATGTTCAGAAAGACAGGGCAGAGCCGGTCAGTGGTGGTGGAGAGGTTGTTGTGACAGATGTGAATCGAGGGCCATTTCCTGTGTTTGTCATGTTCTTGACTGCCCATGGATGTTCATTCAGTGCTTGTCTGTAATATGTGATTTTTACTTTGAAAACAATGACTGTTTCTCTTTTTGCTGTGAACAGATAAATGAATGATTAAATGATATTTGATAATATGCTATGACTGTTTTGTTATGCGACTGTGTGTGTGTTACTGTGTCTTGTGATTGGGGTTGATCCTGGACCCCATTCACTCTCCTTTTGAAGAACGGATCAAGCCCAGGGAAAATTAATATACAGTGGGGCAAAAAAGTATTTAGTCAGCCACCAATTGTGCAAGTTCTCCCACTTAAAAAGATGAGAGGCCTGTAATTTTCATCATAGGTACACTTCAACTATAACAGACACAATTAGAAAAGAAATCCAGAAAATCACATTGTATGATTTTTAATGAATTTATTTGCAAATGATGGTGGAAAATAAGTATTTGGTCACCTACAAACAAGCAAGATTTCTGGCTCTCACAGACCTGTAACTTCTTTAAGAGGCTCCTCCACTTGTCCTCCAATCGCTACCTGTATTAATGGCACCTGTTTGAACTTAACAGTATAAAAGACATCTGTCCACAACCTCAAACAATCACACCCCAAACACAACTATGGCCAAGACCAAAGAGCTGTCAAAGGACACCAGAAACAAAATTGTAGACTTGCACCAGGCTGGGAAGCCTGAATCTGCAATAGGTAAGCAGCTTGGTTTGAAGAAATCAAATGTGGGAGCAATTATTAGGAAATGGAAGACATACAAGACCACTGATAATCAATCTACCTCGATCTGGGGCTCCACGCAAGATCTCACCCCGTTGGGTCAAAATGATCACAAGAACGGTGAGCAAAAATCCCAGAACCACACGGGGGGGCCTAGTGAATGACTTGCAGAGAGCTGGGACCAAAGTAACAAAGCCTACCATCAGTAACACACTACGCTGCAGTGCCAGACATGTCCCCCTGCTTAAGCCAGTACATGTCCAGGCCCGTCTGAAGTTTGCTAGAGAGCATTTGGATGATCCAGAAGAAGATTGGGAGAATGTCATATGGTCAGATGAAACCAAAATATAACTTTTTGGTAAAAACTCAACTCGTGTTTGGAGGACAAAGAATGCTGAGTTGTATCCAAAGAACACCATACCTACTGTGAAGCATGGTGGTGGAAACATCATGCTTTGGGGATGTTTTTCTGTAAAGGGACCAGGACGTCTGATCCGTGTAAAGGAAAGAATGAATGGGGCCATGTATTGTAAGATTTTGAGTGAAAACCTCATTCCATCAGCAAGGGCATTGAAGATGAAACGTGGCTGGGTCTCTCAGCATGACAATGATCCCAAACACACCGCACGGGCAACGAAGGAGTGGCTTCGTAAGAAGCATTTCAAGGTCCTGGAGTGGCCTAGCCAGTCTCCAGATCTCAACCCCATAGAAAATCTTTGGAGGGAGTTGAAAGTCCGTGTTGCCCAGCAACAGCCCCAAAACACCACTGCTCTAGAGGAGATCTGCATGGAGGAATGGGCCAAAATACCAGCAACGGTGTGTGAAAACCCTGTGAAGACTTACAGAAAACATTTGACCTCTGTCATTGCCAACAAAGGGTATGTAACAAAGTATTGAGAAACTTTTGTTATTGACCAAATACTTATTTTCCACCATAATTTGCAAATAAATTCATAAAAAATCCTACAATGATTTTTCTGGATTTTTTTCTCCCCTCATTTTGTCTGTCATAGTTCAAGTGTACCTATGATGAAAATTACAGGCCTCTCTCATCTTTTTAAGTGGGAAAACTTGCACAATTGGTGGCTGACTAAATACTTTTTTTGCCCCACTGTAAGGGCAAGCACACACACTTTATATTGTTTTAAGTGCAGTATTCTCCTTTCTTCTTAATAAACATCTTCATAAAAAATGTATATCTTTGCTTGTCCTAATATTCTCCAAAATGACTAAACTGTATATATGCAGTTGAAGTCAGAAGTTTACATACACCTTAGCCAAATACATTTAAACTCAGTTTTTCACAATTCCCGACAAAAGTAACTGTCTTAGGTAACTTAGGATCTCCACTTTATTTTATGAATGTGAAATGTCAGAATAATAGTAGAGAGAATTATTTATTTCAGCTTTTATTTCTTTCATCACATTCCCAGTGGGTCACAAGTTTACATACACTCAATTGGTATTTGGTAGCATTGCCGTTAAATTGTTTCACTTGGGTCAAACGGTTCAGCTAGCCTTCCACAAGCTTCCCACAATAAATTGGATGAATTTTGGCCCATTCCTTCTGACAGAGCTGGTGTAACTGAGTCAGCTTTGTAAGCATCCTTGCTTGCACACACTTTTTCAGTTCTGCACACGTTTTCTATAGATTGAGGTCAGGGCTTTGTGATTGCCACACCTATACCTTGACTTTGTTGTCCTTAAGCCATTTTGCCACAACTTTGGAAGTATGCTTGGGGTCATTGTCCATTTGGAAGACCCATTTGCAACCAAGCTTTAACTGATGATGTCCTGACTGATGTCTTGTGATGTTGCTTCAAAAAATCCACATAATTTTCCTACTTCATGATGCCATCTAATTTGTGAAGTGGATCAGTCCCTCCTGCAGCACAGTACCCCCACAACATGATGCTGCCACCCTCGTGCTTCAAGGTTGGGATGGTGTTCTTCAGCTTGCAAGCGTTTTCCTCCATAACAACGGCCATTATGGCCAAACGGTTCTATTTGTGTTTCATCAGACCAGTGGATGATCTTTGTCCCTATGTGCAGTTGCAAAGTGTAGTCTGGCCTTTTTATGGCGGTTTTGGAGCAGTGGCTTTTTCCTTGCTGTGCGGCCTTTCAGGTTGTCGATATAGGACTTGTTTCACTGTGGATATAGATACTTTTGTACCTGTTTTGTCCAGCATCTTCACAAGGTCCTTTGCTGTTGTTATGGGATTGATTTGCACTTTCCGCACCAAAGTACGTTCATCTCTAGAAGACAGAACACATCTCCTTCCTGAGTGGTATGACGGCTGCGTGGTCCCATTTTGTTTATTCCTTACGTACTATTGTTTGTACAGATGTGTGGTACCTTCAGGCGTTTGAAAATTGCTCCCAAGGATGAACCAGACTGGTGGAGGTCTACACTTTTATTTCTGAGATCTTGGCTGATTTTTATATTTTTTTCCCATTATGTCAAGCAAAGAGGCACTCAGTTTGAAGGTAGGCCTTGAAATACATCCACACGTACACCTCCAATTAACTCAAATGATGTAAATTAGCCTATCAGAAGCTTCTAAAGCCATGACATCATTTTCTGGAATTTTCCAAGCTGTTTAAAGGCACAGTCAACTTAGTGTATGTAAACTTCTGACCCACTGGAATTGTGATACAGTGAATTATATGTGAAATAATCTGTCTGTAAACAATTGTTGGAAAAATTACTTTTGTCATGCACAAAGTAATGTCCTAACTGACTTGCAAATTCTATAGTTTGTTAACAAATTTGTGGAGTGATAGAAAAACAAGTTTTAATGACTCCAACCTAAGTGTATGTAAACATCCAACTTCAACTGCATATATACACACACACTACCGTTCAAAAGTTTGGGGTCATTTAGAAATGTTCTTGTTATTGAAAGAAAAGCTAAAAATGTTGTCCATTAAAATAACATCAAACTGATCAGAAATACAATGTTAATGTTGTAAATGACTATTATAGCTGAAAACACTCTGATTTTTAATGGAATATCTTGAGGCCCATTATCAGCAACCATCACTCCTGTGTTCCAATGGCACGTTGTGTTAGTGTTGTTTTTAAAGGCTAATTGATCATTAGAAAACCCTTTTGCAATTATGTTAGCACAGCTGAAAACTGTTGTTCTAATTAAAGAAGCAATAAAACTGGCCATCTTTAGACTAGTCTAGTATCTCTAGCATCAACATTTGTGGGTTCGATTACAGGGTCAAAATGGCTAGAAAGAAATAACTTTCTTCTGAAACTCGTCAGTCTGTTCTGAGAAATGAAGGCTATTCTATGTGAGAAATTGCCAAGAAACTGAAGGTCTCGTACAAAGCTGTGTACTACTCCAGTCACCGAACAGTGCAAACTGGCCTTAACCAGAATAGAAAGAGGAGTGGGAGGCCCCGGTGCACAACTAAGCAAGAGGACAAGTACATTAGAGTGTACTTGTATGCGATCTTCAGTTTCTTGTCAATTTCTCACATGGAATAGCCTTCATTTCTCAGAACAAGAATAGACTGATGAGTTTCAGAACAGTTTTTTTTTGTTTCTGGACATTTTTCTGAGTGACCCCAAACTTTTGAGTAATTGTGTATATACTGAACAAAAATATAAACGCAATGTAACAATTTCAACAATTTTACTGAGTTGCAGTTCATATGAAGAAATAAATCCATTAGGCCCTAATCTATGGATTTCACATGACTTGTCTAGGGAGCAGCCATGATAGGACATCGGCCCACCCACTGGGGAGCCATCCCCAGCCAATGAGAATGTATTTTTCCACACAAAAGGGCTTTATTACAGACATAAATACTTTTGTTTCATCTGCTATCCAGGTGGCATCAACCAGTCTGGGTGGCTGGTCTCAGACTAACCCGCAGGTGGAGAAGGCGGATCTTGAGGTCCTGGGCTGGCATGGTTACACGTAGTCTGTGGTTGTGAGGCCGGTTAGACATGCTGCCAAATTCTCTAAAACAACATTGGAGGTGGCTTATGGTAGATAAATTAACATTCAATTCTCAGGCAACTGCTCTGGTGGACATTCATGGCGTCAGCATGCCAATTGCGCTCTCCCTCAATTTGAGACATCTGTGGCATTGTGTTGTGACAAAACTGCACATTTTAGAGTGGCCTTTTATTGTCCCCAGCACAAGGTGCACCTGTGTAATGATTATGCTGTTTCATCAGCTTCTTGATGTGCCACACCTGTCAGGTGGATGGATTATCTTGGCAAAGGAGAAATTCTCACAAACAGGGACGTAAAAACAAATTTGGGCACAAAATTAGAGAAATAAGCTTTTGGAACATTTCTGGGATATTTTATTTCCGTTCATGAAACATGGGACCAACACTTTACATGTTGCGTTTATATTTTTGTTCAGTATAGTTGGACAATAATAACTCATCAATAACTGGTGGATCAGCTGTGTGTACATTAAAAACTAGTGAAAAATATGTTGAACATATTATTATAACTTGAACATTTATTTGTATACTGAAAGATAGATGTACATTTATGAATAATTTAAGTTTATCTTGCAAACTGTATCGCAGTAAAACAAGGAGTAAAACGTTAATAATTTGTCAATTTTGGGAGTTTGACCTTGTGTAATGTCGTCTTTTAAAAGTCAATACAAGTCAGTTACACATTGTTCCTTATCAATATTATAGCGAGTCTGACTCTACAGTAAATAATATGTACAACACAACCAAGTCTTGCACAAAGACAACCAATATTATACCCTACCACTCTATATACTGCCCTGCCCCCTCCAGGCTTATCTCCTCCCACCCCAAAAAAAGATGGAGAGAACAGTAAGGTAGGATGAACGGAAGGAAAAGAGGGAGGAAGGAGGAGGCTATAGAATCAAACCTTACTAGCAGGGGAGTGAGAGAGAGCGGGTTTCAGGGTTGTCCAAAAACATACTTATGAGACTTAAATGAATACAAACGTCAACCCTCATTTTGTTATCCCTCATTGAAATTAATAAAAATATTTGTCACCCCAGGTCCTTGCTGGGGCGAAAGTGAGGGTGTTGAAAAGGGAAGACAAAAGAGAGGGAGAGGCACAGGTGAGGACCATCTCTCTCAAACGTCCCATCCCCCCTCAAATATGCTAGAGCTAATCATATGACATTGATACCAGCCCGTAGCAAGGATCAGGTCCACTATAACAATGAGAGGAGTAATATTAGTAACACTAATACAATAATAACAATGAACTGCAAAGTTACATGTGTTTGATTAAAACAAATACAAGTTTGATGTCTTAAAAAAATTAAAAGTTAGATAATAAAACTGCTTGGCATTAGAAGTAATAGGCCTGTCAGCCTGACGTCCTCTGGGTTCTCAACTGAAGTCTACAAATAGATAAAACATGGTTGAAGTGACAGTGACAACTGTAAAGCCATGATGTGCCCATCGACTCCTTCTCCCCGCATGGCGAGCGAATCAGACAAGCAGGAACGCTTGGTGCATCTTTACTGGCATCTTCTGTAGCCAATCATGGGAAGTGAGGGCGAGGTCCTAAACTCTCTCCTGTCCCCCTCACAGACCTGTCCTGAAGTTATGCTTTTATGGATCAAAGTAGAGAAAAATTTAACAAAACAAGGATCCTTCTGATCCCTCACCAGGGTAGTGCAGGCTCTCCATCCAATGGCATCATCTCAAGCCAGTGGGGACCCAGCCCCCTAATGTCCAGCAGAAACAAATTAGCCAATGGGAGACTTGAGAGCCAGACCCTCTTCAGCAGCCAATTAACTGATCTTGCTTCCCAAGCTCTCCATTTTTAAAAACAAGCCAGTCCTGTTAGAGTGAGATAAATTACCTCAAACAGTCCCAGTAAATGATATGTTATTCAGTCTGAAAGATGGGCCCTGTGCCAAGGCAATGGGTAACAGCTGGAGAGTTATTGTATAGTCTATAGTCCACTGGCATCAATGGAAGCTTACAGAGATAATATTCATATTACGAACAAAGTGCTAATTCAAGTGTGGGTATTGGAGTTTGGGGTTCTTCAGCCGTGTGTGTGTGTGTGTGTGTGTGTGTGTGTGTCACTGGCATTTTAAATGTCATTTTTTGGAGGGGGAATTACACTTTTAAAAATTTAAATCCCCTTTTAAGTTTTTAATAATTCCACCTCTGACACATTTTGCAAACACACATCCTCTTGGTCTCGTCCACTTGCTCTTTCTGACCTGGCTCTCTGGAGAAAGAGAGAGAGACAGGTCCAGATACGCACACAGACAGAGGGGTGTAGCTTCAACAAAATTAAGAGGCGGGATTTGGGGAACTGGTCCATCGCTGATTGGTCAATCCAGCCTGTCGGCATCCTTCATCTAGAAGACTCCTGCGAATCCCTCGGCTCTTCTGGACTACCCTCCCTCTCTCGGTCCGCCTCCTCTCCCAATGGCTCCGCCCCTCCTGTCCCTTCCCCTGATTGGGCGCCAGACGGTCCGGGGAGCGAGGAGGCCTCGTTGGTCTCAGAGGGGACGGCAGTCTGCATGATCTTCTGTCGGACCTCCCTGATCTTCAGCTGCAGACACACCTTGGTGGGGAAGATGTCTGAGTAGCGTGCCTGGAAGGCTGCCGTCGCCTGGGCTGGAGAGTGGACAGGAGAAGAAGGAAGACAGAGAGAAAGTGTTGATTGACGAGGAATGTAGAAAAAAAAAACATTTTGCTGGGTCGGGAGGACTGTGTACACTGTAAATGAGAGAGAGAGTAGGGCCTATGTACAATACCAGTCAAAAGTTTGGACACCTACTCATTACAGGGTTTTTCTTTATTTTGACTATTTTCTACATTGTAGAGTAGTGAAGACATCAAACCTATGAAATAACACATATGGAATTATGTAGTTACCAAAAATGTGTAGGGGTGGTATATAGAAGACAGCCCTATTTGGTAAAAATCCAAGTCCATATTATAGCAATTATAGCTCAAATAAGCAAAGAGAAACAACAGTCCATCATTACTTAAGACATGAAGGTCAGTCAATACGGAAAATTTCAAGAACTTTGAAAGTTACTTCCAGTGCAGTCGCAAAACCCATCAAGTGCTTTGATGAAACTGGCTCTCATGAGGACCGCCACAGGAAAGGAAGACCCAGAGTTACCTCTGCTGCAGAGGATAAGTTCATTAGAGTTACCAGCCTCAGAAATTGCAGCCCAAATAAATGCTTCAGAGTTGAAGTAAAGGACACATCTCAACCTCAACCTTTCAGACGAGACGGCGTGAATCAGGCCTTAATGGTGGAGTTGTTGCAGAGAATCCACTACCAAAGGACACCAATAAGAAGAGACTTGCTTGAGCCAAGAAAGAAACACGAGCAATGGACATTAGACCGGTGGAAATCTGTCCTTTGGTCTGATGAGTCTAAATTTGAGATTTTTGGTTCCAACCGCTGTGTGTTTGTGAGATGCAGAGTAGGTGAACGGATGATCTCCGCATGTGTGGTTCCTACCGTGAAGCATGGAGGAGGAGGTGTGATGGTGCTTTGCTGGTGATGCTGTTTAATTTATTTAGAATTCAAGGCACTAAACCAGCATGGCTACCACAGCATTCTGCAGCGATACGCCATCCAATCTGGTTTGCACTTAGTGGGACTATCATTTGTTTTTCAACAGGACAATGACCCAACACACCTCCAGGCTGTGTAAGGGCTATTTGACCAAGGAGAGTGATGGGAGTGCTGCATCAGATGACCTGGCCTCCACAATCACCCAACCTCAACCCAATTGAGATGGTTTGGGATGAGTTGGACCGCAGAGTGAAGGAAAAGCATCCAACAAGTGCTCAGCATGTGGGAACTCCTTCAAGACTGTTGGAAAAACATTCCTCATGAAGCGGGTTGAGAGAATGCCAAGAGTGTGCAAAGCTTTCATCAAGGCAAAGGGTGGCTACTTTGAAGAATCTATTTTGATTTGTTTAACCATTTTTTGGTTACTACATGATTCCATAGTTTTGATGTCTTCACTATTATTCTACAATGTATACAATTGTAAAAACAAAGAAAAACCCTTGAATGAGTAGGTGTGTTCAAACTTTCGACAGGTACTGTATATAAAAAGGTATATGCAAGTGTGTGTATGTGTGTCTGTACTGACCTGACGGGAAGAAGCCATGCTCCTGGAAGAGCTGCATGACGAGGGCTCGTCTCTGGTCCAGGGTGCGTCTCAGAGAGGAGTAGGGCACCTTGTCAAACTCCAGCTCCCCCAGGATGTCCTCTCCATCAGCACCTGTCCCTGGAGGGGGACACACAGACGGGGGGGCTGACAGACACACACTCTGGTTAGTCTTTTATATAAAACATTTGTGTAAACATGGAACATATATTTTAGGATTTGGAAGAGCAGTTTATTATACAGCGCATTTGGAAAGTTTTCAGACCCCTTGACTTTTTCCAGTTTTGTTACATTACAGCCTTCTAAAATCATCAATTTACACAATACCAGATAACGCCAAAGCAAAAAACAGATTTTTAAAAATGTTTGCCAATTTAAATATCACATTTACATAAGTATTCAGACACTTTACTCAGCACTTTGTTGAAACACCTTTGGCAGCGATTACAGCCTCGAGACTTCTTGGGTATGATGCAACAAGCTTGGCACACCTGTATTTGTGGAGGTTTTCCTATACCTCCAAAGCTCTGTCAGGTTGGATGGGGAGCGTCGCTGCACAGCTATTTTCGGGTCTCTCCAGAGATGTTCGATCAGGTTCAAGTCCGGGCTCTGGCGGGGCCACTCAAGGACATTCAGAGACTTGTCCTGAAGCCACTCCTGCATTGTTGTCTTGGCTGTGTGCTTCGTGTTGTTGTCCTGTTGGAAGGTGAACCTTCACCCCAGGCTGAGGTCCTGAGCGCTCTGGAGTAGGTTTTCATCAAGGATCTATGTTCTTTTATTTTATTTATTTAAGCTTTATATAACCAGGAAGGGCTCATTGAGATTTAAAATCTCTTTTTCAAGAGCGTCCTGGCCAAGATAGGCAGCACCAAGTCATTACAAAAATTACAGACAAACATAAAAAACTACAAGTAATATAGTAAAAACCATAGAATTCACGAGAGTATAACAAAATCAAAAACAGTAGATTAAGAACATTGACAGGTCAGGGAATCAGTACCAAGATCATTCATCAGTGATTTAAAAATACCAATCTTCCTGTTTAAAAGTATTCTGTAAGGCGTTCCAAGACGATGGCGCAGAGAACATAAAAGCAATACGCAATTGAAAAGAGAGGCCGTCATCAATTAAAATTCCAAGATATGAGGTTACAACCTCCATCTCCTTGCCCCGACAGGTAGTAATAGGTGAAAGGTTCAGAGGTCTATTTCTTGCTTTAGAAAAAAACATTAGTTTAGTTTTGTCAGTATTGAGGATAAGCTTCAATTGACAAGGTATGTTGAACAGTATAAAAAGCTGTTTGCAAGTTCTGGAAAGCTTTTGTAAGAGACGAGGCACAACAGTAAATAACAGTATCATCAGCATAAAAATGAAGTTGCGCATTGGACGTTTTTGTCTAAATCATTTATATAAATAGTGAATAAGAGAGGACCAAGTATAGAGCCTTGGGGCACACTATTCAAGACAGACAATTTAACAGACATAAGCCCATCAAATTGAGTGCACTGAGTTCTATCAGACAGATAGTCAGCAAACCATGCAACTGCATGCTCTGAAAGACCTACACTAGACAATCTCTGCCTTAGTATAGCATGATCAACTGTATCAAAAGCCTTAGAGAGATCAATAAAAAGTGAGACAGTGCCACTTTTTTTTAGTGATCTCATTTAAAACCTTCATGGCTGCTGTAATTGTGCTATGATTCTTTCTGAAGCCCGATTGGTACATTGATAAAATAGAGTTAGTAAATTAAAAATTTTAGCTGTTCACTCACAAGGGTTTCAAGTATTTTCATCATGGACAGCTTTGAGATTGGCCTATAATTATTTAAAAGAGTTGGATCTCCCCCTTTTAAAAGTGGTAGGACAAACACTGATTTCCAGATTTTTGGAATCTCATTACATTCCAGGGTTAGATTGAACAGCTATGTAAGTGGTTCAGCTATGAAATCAGCTGCCAGATTTAAAAAGCAGGGATCCAAAAGATCAGGACCTGCAGTCAACATGATTTCCTTGCTTTAGCCCAGGCTAGATTACGGTCGTGAATAATACAAGACAGCTCAGAAGAAAACCATGGATTATCCCGCCCTTTAACCCTGAACCTGCGGAATGGGGCATGTTTGTTTACTATTTGAAAAAAAAACACCATGAAAGAATTTTCAGGCAGTTTCCACATCGGGGATAAACTCAATCTGCTCCAGTCAAAATAAAACAAATCATGAAAGAAAGCCTGCCCATTAAACACTTCAAATTTCTCTTACGAATAAAAGGTGGGTTTGTCTTAGGAACCTTAGTATTTCTAACAGCAACAACAGCACAATGGTCACTTAAATAATTACAAAAAACACCAACCTCAGAATATTTATGTGGAACATCTCAAATCAATCAGGGTAGATTTATCTGGGCATTTAAGATTTGGGCGAGTGGGTGAGTTAATAAACTTGATAAGATTCATCGAATTACAAAACATCTTTGCCTTGATCCTGACTAGTCTCCCAGTCCCTGCCGCTAAAAACATCCCCACAACATGACGTTGCCACCACTGCGCTTCACCGTAGGGATGGTGCCAGGTTTCCTCCAGACGTGGCGCTTGGCATTCAGGCCAAAGAGTTCAATCTTGGTTTTATCAGACCAGAGAATCTTGCTTGTCATTGAGAGTATTTAGCTGCCTTTTGGCAAACTCCAAGCGGGCTGTCATGTGCCTTTTACTGAGGAGCGGATTCCGTCTGGCCACTCTACCATAAAAGGCCTGATTGGTGGAGTGCTGCAGAGATAGACCCTTCCAGAAGGAGAACCTTCCAGAAGGACAACTGCCATCTCCATAGAGGAACGCTGGAGCTCTGTCAGAGTAACCATCGGGTTCTTGGTCACCTCCCTGACCAAGGCTCTAACCCCCTGATTTCTCAGTTTGGCCGGGCGGTCTTGGTGGTTCCAAACTTCTTCCATTTATGAATAATGGAGGCCACTGTTCAATTCTGCAGAAATGTTTTGCTACCCTTCCCCAGATCTGTGCCTCAACATAATCCTGTCTCTGATCTCTAAGGACAATTCCTTCGACCTCATGGCTTGGTTTTTGCGCTGACATACACTGTCAACTGTGGGATTTATATAGATAGGTGTGTGCCTTTCCAAATCATGTCCAATCAATTTAAATTTACCACAGGTGAACTCAAAAGTAGTTGTAGAAACATCTCAAGGATGATCAATGGAAACAGGATGCAACTGAGCTCAATTTTGAGTATCAAAGCAAAGGGTCTGAATACTTATACATAAAAATAAAAAAATCGGAAAACCTGTTTTCGCTTTGTCATTCTGAGGTATTGTGTAGAGTGCTGAAAAAAAACATATTTCAAACATTTTAGAATAAAGCTGTAACGTAACAAAATGTGGGAAAAGTCAAGGGGTCTGAATACTCTCCGAAGGCACTGTACATGAATAAACCTTACAATGAGGGTGTGAGCGTGTCTGTGTGTTTCTACCTGGTCGGTCGAAGGTGAAGACGTCTCCCTCACACTTGGCGGCGCTCTTGGGTGTGCTGGGCTCCGAGCTGCAGCTGGAGCGCCTTCTGCTCCTCCTCTTCGGAGACACAGGGTCCTCTGTGGACGAGTCCAGGTCTGGACAGAAGAGGGGATGAGAAAGACACAGACGATTCGCAGATCCCTCTACTTCAGTGGCGCACACTGTAGCAAAATGTTATGCAACAGAAAATGTAAATCTCAGTTGTCTGTCTCCCTCTTTCCTTCAGTCCTCTCTACCTCCACTCTCTCTCTCCTACCTGTGGAGTTCTTCCTCTTGCGGCGGTAGCTGCCCAGAATGGCACGGGGGGAGGTGGCCAGGCTCTGCAGGGTGGGGGAGGGCAGCACCTCCTCTGGCCTGAACTCTGGTAGCTGAGCAAACCGCTCCTCAAAATACACCTCCGACAACACCCTGGGAGAAAGAGGGGGATGCAGGGAGAGAAAGGAGAGAAACACATGAGTAAGCTACCTGAACGCTTTGAAGAGTCAGGATGACTCAGGGATACTTACTAACAAACATATTTTAGAAGTTGATAGATGATGTGTCTATACTCAGGGATACTCACTAACAAACATATTTTAGAAGTTGATAGATGGTGTGTATACTCAGGGATACTCATTAACAAACATATTTTAGAAGTTGATAGATGGTGTGTCTATACTCAGGGTAACTCACTTGTCCACAGAGTCAAAGGTCCTTTTGAGTGGCGGGGGGCGGGCCTTCACCTTCTTGGGAGGAGGGGCGTCTTTGTCGCTCTGGGGAGGTGGCAGGGCAGGGTCTGTACCCAAGGGAGGGGGCAGGGGTGAGGAGGGGACGGAGTCCTTCCACCCGGACTGTATGGGGCAGAGAGGAGAACAAGTTTAATAATACAGTATGCTGGGAGGGTTTAGTTTAGGGACACAGGGTGTAAAATCAGAAATGTATGTTATTTTCTATGAATGTGATCTCATTTGCATTTTCTGATTATTGAGAAGAAAAAACCAAAACAATCCATCAGGTCAATCTCTCCATCTCTCACCTCCTTGTTGCTGGCCTCTGTGCTGCATGTGTCAGTGTTGTCCCCAGGGTCGTGTCCCTCAGGGGGTCTGTCAGAGGGGGGCTCCTCAGCAGTGTGTGTGTGTTGGGAGGGGGACGTCGACTCCACAGGACGCTCCAGCTCAAAGGAAAAACGACTGTTGGCCCCAGTGTTCTCTCTTTCTTTCTCCCTTTCCCTCTCTCGGTTCTTCTCCCTCTCCTTTCCTCGGCCTCCTCCCTCATAGCTGCCCACCGGGATGTTGGCAACTGTGGCTTTGATTTTCTGAGGGGTTCTCACCGGGAGCTGGGGATGTTTGGGGGTGCCTGGTGCGCTGCCTGCTGAAATATGTATATTACAAGTTCTCATATACTTGCATTTGTTAAGCATTAGATCTTTGTTTGAAAAACAAGGAGGGCACCTTAGACTTACTGGAAGTGTGAGAGGGCAGGGGGGGGCTACAGGGCCGCAGTGACAATGAGGAGCCACTTGGTGGTGCCACTAAGCTGCTGCTTTTATTGAACGTCTGGGCTTCCCTCTCCGTCTGTCTGTCCGCCTGCGTGAGTGTTGGCCTGTCCGTCTGTCCGTACTCCTGTAGCTCAGGCTGCGTCTCCGCTGGTCTGTCTGACGCTTTCTCTGACTGAGAGTGAGACGTTCTGTCCGTGGGTCTCTCCCCCACGTGCCTGTCTGTTTGTCTGTCTGACTGGAGCTGGGTGTGTGTGTGAGTGTGTGTGGTGGGGGTGGCGGGGGCGAATGTGTATTTGGGCAGGATGTGGGTGGACAGACTGGAGGAGCTGGAGACTGTGTACACCATGCTGGGTGGCCCGGTAGCCATGGAGACCACCCCAGTTGCCATGGTGACGCTGGTAGGGGGGTAGATGGCGGTGATTATCTGTCCCCCTGAAGCAGAGGCTGGGCCAGAGGGGAGGGAGGGGCAGGTAGGGGACTGAAGGGGAGGCTGACCTGGAGAGAGAGAGAGAGAGAGTTAACACCCTTCAATGGCCAGAGTGTACGTCCAGAGTGTACGTCCAGAGTGTACGTCCAGAGTGTACGGCCAGAGTGTACGGCCAGAGTGTACGGCCAGTGACAGTCAGAGTGTACGGTCAGAGTGTACGGCCAGAGTGTACGGTCAGAGTGTACGGTCAGAGTGTACGGTCAGAGTGTACGGCCAGTGACAGTCAGAGTGTACGTCCAGAGTGTACGTCCAGAGTGTACGTCCAGAGTGTATGTCCAGAGTGTACGGCCAGAGTGTACGGCCAGAGTGTATGGCCAGTGACAGTCAGAGTGTACGGTCAGAGTGTACGGTCAGAGTGTACGGTCAGAGTGTACGGCCAGTGACAGTCAGAGTGTACGTCCAGAGTGTACGTCCAGAGTGTATGTCCAGAGTGTACGGCCAGAGTGTACGGCCAGAGTGTATGGCCAGTGACAGTCAGAGTGTACGGTCAGAGTGTCAGAGTGTACGGTCAGAGTGTACGGTCAGAGTGTCAGAGTGTACGGTCAGAGTGTACGGTCAGAGTGTACGGCCAGTGACAGTCAGAGTGTACGGTCAGAGTGTACGGCCAGTGACAGTCAGAGTGTACGGCCAGTGACAGTCAGAGTGTACGGCCAGTGACAGTCAGAGTGTACGGCCAGAGTGTACGGCCAGAGTGTACGGCCAGAGTGTACGGCCAGTGACAGTCAGAGTGTACGGCCAGAGTGTACGGCCAGAGTGTACGGCCAGAGCGTACGGCCAGAGCGTACGGCCAGAGCGTACGGCCAGTGACAGTCAGAGCGTACGGCCAGAGCGTACGGCCAGAGCGTACGGCCAGAGTGTACGGCCAGAGCGTACGGCCAGAGCGTACGGTCTGAGCGTACGGTCAGAGTGTGATAACCTGTTTCCTCTAACCTAAAGGTTTTGTTCCTGTTCTCAAAACGGAGGGGAGGTTTCTTGTTGCAGTTCACAGGGAACTTAAAAAGTGCAATATAGTTTCAAGTTTGAATGTCACATGCACAAGTACAGTGAAAGGCATTTCTTGCCAGCGCTAACCAACACTGCAGTAATCAATAACAATGTAATACTAAAAATAACAAGGTGGAACTAAAACACACAAGATGGAAAATAAGAAATAAGAAGAACATGATAAAGTAAGCAAGCAAAATGAGGTTGGAGCAAAACGGCAGCCATCCAGTATCCATCTTATTCTAGATGTCCGTTAAGTGGATGCACTGACCTGTAGAGCCCTGCACGGGCATGCATTTTATGCCTGCGCCAAACCCATGCCCTACCCAGGCCTGATTGCATCTGGCAAATTTAAAGCCAGGCCCTGCCCTGCCCGAAACCTGAAATAATGCCCTCCGTTAGTAAATCCATTAGCTGCTCCTCATAATCGGTCACTCTGCTCATGGAGGCTCTGGCTCTGTGAGTATCCATAGTAACTGCTTTGCTTGGGCTGCTCTGCTCAATGACATGAGACATTACATTCTTATTTTATGTTAAATAATCTCTCCTGCTTTATATTGCACGAGGTTGAAGCATTTCTGACACCATGTTATGATCTTAGTCAGGCATGACTGTACTTCGCAGCAGAGCACGAGCAAATGCCTCAGCTTCAAAATGTTAGTGATCAATTTAGTTATACAGGAGCCCTGCCCGTACCCTAGTTATTGATGAAACAGGCCCTACCCGGCCCTAACCTGATGTATAATGTCAGGGCCCGTCGGGCTCGGGTAGCAGAACTCTACTGACCTGTGATGAGGGGTTGGATTAGGTTCTGTCCAGGGGGGGCTATGGCTGTAAAGCCCAGCGTTGCTAGGGGCGATGAAACATATGCAGATCCAGGGGTGGGCTGGGCCTGCTGGGGGAAGAGCAGCCTGTTGTTGTAGAGACCAGAGGCAGAGCAGAGGGAACTCCTGGCGTGGACTGGACATAGGTGATCCTGTGTGTGGTGGAGAGAGAGAGAGAAAAGAGAGAAGTTAAGGTGAAGAGGGAAAGAGAAAGTGTGTATGAGTGAGAGAGAGAAGATGATAGATGAAACAGGCAGTGAAGGAGGAGAGAGAAAAGAGAGAAGTTAAGGTGAAGAGGGAAAGAGAAAGTGTGTATGAGTGAGAGAGAAGATGATAGATGAAACAGGCAGTGAAGGAGGAGAGAGAAAAGAGAGAAGTTAAGGTGAAGAGGGAAAGAGAAAGTGTGTATGAGTGAGAGAGAAGATGATAGATGAAACAGGCAGTGAAGGAGGAGAGAGAAAAGAGAGAAGTTAAGGTGAAGAGGGAAAGAGAAAGTGTGTATGAGTGAGAGAGAAGATGATAGATGAAACAGGCAGTGAAGGAGGAGAGAGAAAAGAGAGAAGTTAAGGTGAAGAGGGAAAGAGAAAGTGTGTATGAGTGAGAGAGAAGATGATAGATGAAACAGGCAGTGAAGGAGGAGAGAGAAAAGGAAAATAGAACATGAACAAGGATGAAAGGAGGAGAGAGGAGAGAAATGGTGCAGTGGGGGTCAGTGGGTGACGGAACAGTAGAGGAAACAGTAGATGAGTGTGTCTGTGTGGTGGAGCTGAGAGGCAGTGAGGGGGCGGCAGGCACTGCAGAGGAAGAGGCAGCCTGGGCCAGCAACAGAGCAGAATGACTAACACACAACACAATAGCTGCACTTCTTCCAAAACCATTGTGTTATGTATTATGGTAGGGCAGCAGCGCTAATAGTGCACTGTTAGATTGAGTTGGTCTGTGTCCTCCTACCTGGTTGGTGGGGGCGGCAGCAGCACAGTCTGAGATGGGGCAGAACCTTGGTGCAACACTGTGGCCGTTCCCACGGTAATGGGAAAAGGGCACCCAGGATGCCCTGCCCCGCCTTGCTGGAGCTGGGATTGGACGACAGGCATGGGAGCGATCTGGAAGATCTATCAGAGAGAAAAAGAGATGGAGAAAGAGTGAGAAGATATGTGTATTTAGTCATTCACATGGGGTAACTACAAGTGTAATTAGTTAGATTATTCTATGATTACAAGAACTAGTAAGAATGGTCATGTTGGGGCTCTGACAGCCCTGGGATACAGAATAAACCTACTGAAATCTCAATGTCTTGGTCTGTCCGTCATCACCATGGTAACACTGCTTACCTTGCTTCCTGCTTGAGCTCCATTCTGGACAGGAAGAGGTGGCACCACGAGGGGGAACTGTTGGGCAGGGGCGGGTGCCGTCCTCACTGTTGCCATGGGAAGCAGCATCTTGCCCTGTAGGACTGGGGACTGGGATTGCACTAAAGAGTGAAAGAGAGAGGAAAATATGGGTAAGGTTAAGCCTTTTTTGAAAACAGTGTCACAGTTCTCCATTTATTAGAGTTTTGGTGTACGATTCTCTCCCCCCCTCTCACCTCTGGCTCCCGGGCTGACCACTCCCACGGCTGGGCTGGAGGAGTATCCCATCAGCGAGCCCAGCCCCACCTGCTTCCCATTGGATATGGACATGTGGGTGGGCGGAGCTGTCGGCAGGTTGAAGATACTGTTCGGCAGGTTGTGCAGCTGAGGGGAGGGGCTCTTGTGATTGGAGCTGGCTGATAGGGTGGGCAGGATGTATTGGACCTGTGTGATGGCTTTGCCCCCGGGGGATGCCAGAGATGACGAGGAGAGGAACTGGGGCTGGAGCAGGGAGAGGGGCAGGGGTCCGTTGGTGTGGTTGTGTGTGGGGGCAGAGACAGGGGCGGTGGGGGGCAGCTGGTGATGGGAGGACGGATTGGGGGAGGGACTGATGAGCTGGACGGTGGACTGGCTGTGCCCCGGGAACACCAAGCTGTTCACTACCCCCCCTGGACCTGCCCCTGCACCTATGGGATTGGGTGACGATGAGGAGTAGTAGCCAGGTCCCCCGCTTCCTGCTCCAGAGCCAATCAGAAGCTGCGCCTGTTGCAATGGGAGGGACCTCCTGTCTGGTGGGTGAGGAATGGATGAAGCTGCTCCGTCTCGGGGTTTACTAGCGATGGGGACTGGCGTGCTCACGACCGGACGAACCACGTTGGTCACCACTGTAGAGGCCACTCTGACAGCCCCCAACCCGAGGAGAGGAGACAGGCCAAGGGGGGCAAGGGCAGAAGGAACTGGGCCTCCGGGACTGGAGATGACAGAGTGGCCTGAGGAGGACAGGGAAAGAGAAAGGGATGCCACTCCTCCTCCATCACCACCTCCTCCCTCTATTCCTCTCTTTCTCCTGCGGTCTGAGAGCCCCCCTCCTCTCTCCTCGTCGTAGCGTTTGGAAGGGTAGGAGGAGAGAGAGACGGAGCGTCCGTGGGGGGTGGGCTGGGAGGAGGAAGAGCAGATCACTGGAGCAAAGACACGCTGCAGAGAGAGAAAGAGAAACACCTAAATGTCTGTAGCAGAGTGAAAACAGGTCTAAAACATGTTCCACTTCTCTAAATAATGGTACTATATCAAGAACATGATCAGTCAGACAACTGTAACTCAATCTAGCCTTGATGAAGGAAGAGACTTACCTTGCGATCGCTCTCGTTCCCAGAGGCGTTGTCACTGTCGCTGTCCGTCACTCTCTCCTTACACTTCAGGTCTATGGAGCTGGCAGGGTACGGGTCCTCTGTAGGGGGAAAGGGGAGTGAGGGTACTCATGGTTTATGTGCATAAACACCCATTTCTAACTTCCTCTGCCAGTATATTGTACACGTAATATGCATGTCTGGGAATCGTTTGTGTGGAATTCCCTGTGACCAGATTTCCCAAGGGGCAATAAAGGTCTTTTGAATAGAATTTCTCAAACTGTCCAATTAAGATGATGTCATTATGGGAAAAGAGCTACTAGTAGTATTGTGTTTCCCAGCAGTGTAATAACCTGTGTTTTACATGTTTATAGGGGCTTAGTCCAAAATAAGCTTATAATTGTTGCGTTGTTGAGATGTCACAGCAGTTTAGTTTCTCACCAATGACATCGTCATCTCCCTCCTCTTCACAGATGACCATGCGTTCCTCATCACTGGTCATGTCCTCACTGACCCCCCTCTGAGACCGGGACAGGGTCTGGGCGCGCCCCGAAAACTGGCCACCACCATCCCCACACATCTGAGAGAGGAAGAGGAGGAGAGGGAGCCAGATATAAAACAACAAGTGATGGATGAGAGGGACGAGTCAAAATTGACACACCAAACTAAGAAACATGTTTATCATTTGAGTAAAGCGGCTGTGGTGAAAACAACATTATGTAGCATGGCCTTACCTGTGACAGTTCAGCCAGGGCCTGTGTGTTGCCCCTGTCACTTCTCTCCAGGCTGTGCACGGCACTCTGGGAGAAGGCTCGGGGGCGGGGTAGCTGTCCTACATGCCCCTCCCCTGGATTCCGCTCAGACACACCCAGCAGGCCAGGCCCCACCCCTTTCAGCTCCACACCATGGGGCTCTGAGAGAGAGAAAGTAAGGGGGAGAGAGACAGTGGAGCATAGTGAGAGGAGAGAGAGAGAGATATTCAATCATAATGTTTTAGTGATGACAAAGCTCAGAGGAAACCTTGGCAATCAAATGAACATCTCTTCCTTTCTGTTATCAGTTATTTGGGTGTATTGAGCAGCAGTGTGTGACTCACCGGTGGTCTCAGACATGCTCCTTTCTCTAATGTCTTTGCCCCCCGGCCCCGGGAGCCCTCGGCCATCAGAACTAGACTTCTTCCTGTCTTTGTTGCACCACTTCCAGTCTGGGTGGGCCTTAAAGTGGGCCTCCTTCACCTGAGAAAGAGGAGAGAGAGAGATGAGGATGAGCAAACAAAATATATTCATTTTTTGACTGCTTAGTCAAGTCAGACTAAACCATTGCACTAAATTGGTGTGTGTGTAACACCTGGAAGGCGAGGTCGTGATATTTCTGCTTCTCTTTGGGCCCCAGGGCATACCACCACTCGCCCAGGATCTTGCTAACCGTGCGGTTGTCCTGGTTGGGGTGCCTCTGGTGCACCAGTGCTCGATGACGCTTACTGAAGATCATGAACGCGTTCATCGGCCGCCTGATGTGGTCCTTCTCCCTCTGAGAAGGAGGAAAGAATGATTAGATGAGAGGGTGAGAGAAAGCCAGAGCGCCTTGCCAGGGATGCTCCTCTTTTAACAATGTGATTAAATGAGGAACGGAATGTATGACAAGGTAAGAGATGAAATGAGAAAATGAGTGAGCAAGAGACAGGTGAGAGGTTACCTTGTTAGGGCTGATTTTGTCCCCATCTTTGGGCAGGGCGCTGAGGGACTGAGTGCGTCTCTTCACAGGAGTCACAGACAAGGGCTGCTCAGGAAGAACACTGGGGAAGAACCTGAGAGACAGACAGGTGGATACAGAACCATGACAACATCATATATCTGACCGAAACCATGTACATCTCACTCACCATCATACCTCTATAGCAAACATGGAACATTAAAATATTTATATATATTTTAAACAATTTAACAACTCTTTGCAGGAGTAGGTCTTAGGAGAGAAATGTGAATAAAAGTGTCACTCTTTCACACACACAGAGCAGGGAAAGTGGCTCCACTCCCCAGAGACATTTCAGTGGAATCAGCAGCAGCAGTCTGGCCACTGCCATTATTTAGTTATTTTTTAAATATTTTATTGTCAAACACACAGGATAGGTGCAGTGAAATTGTGTTGTTTTACAGGGTCAGCCATTGTAGTTCGGTGCCCCTGGAGCTAATAAGGGTTAAGTGCCTTGCTCAAGGGCACATCAACAAATCTTTCACCTTGTCGGCTCGGGTATTCAAACCAGCAACGTTTTGGTTACTGGCCCAACACTCTAACCGCTACGCTACCTGCCACCCTGTATATTCATTTAGCTTATATTCATATAGCCATTCATATCGCTAGTAATAAAGTAGAGATGGATGCTTTTGTTCCTCACCTCATGGTTCATATAACATGCTGCTCTACATGTAGGACTAGGACTAAAACTTCACAGTGGACGCGTGGAGCCACTCACTCTACGAGGCCTGTCCCTGCCCCCAAAATATCTTGCCTGACAAAAAGTTGTCTGTTCTTTCGACCAATTAACAGGGCTAATTTTTAAAACGCACCTATAAAATAAACTATGCATTACTCTTGTCTGATGCGTGACGTGGATGTTGATTCAGAGGGGTTGGGTTAAATGTGGAAGACACATTTCAGTTGAATGCATTCAGTTGTACAACTGACTAGGTATCCCCTTTCCCTTTAAGCTCACTTAAGCATCCATCTATTCTACCAACAATGCCTTAGTGTATGTCATGGAACAATGAGTCAAATATAACCTATTTTTTTTTTTATCTTATAAAGTTGGTTTTGTAGCATAAACTGTGAATTTGATATTTTTGACTAATATTATGTTTGTCTGTTTGTTTCATATGTGCAAAGTAGTTAAAACGCTGTCAGTTCCACTTTAGGTCAATGTTATTTGCACCTTGAAGTAATAGTTGTACATTTAGATTGGGAAACACTTAATGGTTGTGTTTTTGTATTCTTGTGATTGGGACCTACTGACTTATGAGTTTATGGACTGTTTGTCCTTTAACATCATGCTGTTTGTGACTGCTGTCTTTCCATCGGCCCTATGTTGTGGTCCTGGAGAAGTTGGTATATTCTAATTTTGCCAAAAAGTTCCCAAACAGGCCGCCCAGAGTAGGGAAGGCACCCTGTGTGAATAAGCCGATGTTATTCAATGTTTGTTTCACTCTCAAAAATCACACATTTTTTAATATTGAAAGAATACCAAAAATAGTCTGACCACACCACTCACTTAAAAGAAATGTACACAAATGTTATTCAATCATTGCATCTAAACTGTTCACAAGCGTCTGCGTAGTCAGGCGCTAAAATAGAACTTGGTTATATTTGTGATGCTTGACGCGCTGCAAGTCCCGGCTCTCCCATCTCCTGATTGGATTTTAGGAGCCTAAACCCACGTGAGTGATTGAAAGATGATCTGAGGTCCACACTCCTGTCCAGTTGGTGGCAGCAATGCACCTTAAAGTTGGTTGCCAACTGCCATATAAACTCCAAAGAAGAAGCCTGACGGAGGAGATTACCAGAAACTAACACTGTTTACCCTTCTATCTGTGGAATAATTGTCGGAGTAGAGGACCTTGTGCATTTCAGGTAAAATAACAAGCCAATGTTTATATCCCAGGACAAATTAGCTAGCAACAGCAAGCCAAATTACCATGAATGTTTAATGCTTTTCGACCTATCACCAAATTAATATAGTTGGTTCAGAGTTTGTTTTGATAATTCAACCTGCGTGTCATGATCATGTCTAGTGTGGATGGACAAAATCAACATGCGTGTGATGGCACATGCGGACCCACACAGTGTATTTCACGTGCTTTGCGATTTTGTAGGCTACTTTGTGAATGATTTCTCTATCGTACTTCATAATTGTCGTACACCTCCACCACACTACTTTGATACGCATCAGTCGGGATTAAGAAGCGAGTATACGCAAAGCACACTGTACCTGTACCTCTTATGCCGTACCTGCGTATACCCTACACCACTGGCCCTTTGTGTTTTACAAAAAGTGCACTCTCCTACAGTGAGCTGGTATTAGGGTTGCTGTCCTTTCAGAATTACAAACCTGTCACACACTGAAGACCTATAGGTTCACCACTGTACTAACATGTCACACTGAAGACCTATAGGTTCACCACTGTACTAACCTGTCACACTGAAGACCTATAGGTTCACCACTGTACTAACCTGTCACACTGAAGACCTATAGGTTCACCACTGTACTAACCTGTCACACTGAAGACCTATAGGTTCACCACTGTACTAACCTGTCACACACTGAAGACCTATAGGTTCACCACTGTACTAACCTGTCACACACTGAAGACCTATAGGTTCACCACTGTACTAACCTGTCACACTGAAGACCTATAGGTTTACCACTATACTAACATGTCTATAATAGATATAAAAGCTGTTAAGATATTCATGTTTCAGGAAAGGGGTGTGTATATTTGGCCTGGAGAAGCAGTTCTATGTGCTGACTGAATGGAAGCTGATAATTACGAGTTTTTTACTCTGGGAAGAAATGATGAGTCCGCACTGTCCAAGACAGAGTCAAGACCGAGTACAAATGTATCCAAAATGTAGAAGACCAAAACACTCTAAATGTGGTCTCGAGTACTACTATTGTAAAAATAGCCTACATATAAAGCCAACAAATAAAAACAATACAGCCTACAGGTAGAAAATAACATTATAAAAACAAATATCCAATAAATCACATTGGCTATGCATTTCCTGTCTGCAAGGAACTTGAAACATTGTATCAACTTGTGTCAGCCCAAAGCTCATGCTAACAAACTTGCAACATTGTATAAAATATTCTGGGTTTTGCTCCAGTGAGCTCAGAACAGACTGTAGGCTATAAGACCTCATCGGGTAGGACGTTTCCACTGGATTAGAGCACAATATTTTTTCCTTTCACGCTGAGTGGATATCAAAAGGGAGAGAGCTGAAAAGATATTTGAAATACATTGAGAACTATTGTCATTCTCAACGGATGTAATAACAGACTGTTTGCTTGAAGTGAAGACAACATTACTTTGAGAAGCTCCACAGCCCATTAGTGGTGGTGCGTTAAGCCAATAAGAAATACTATCAGACCCGTAAAATTGGCCTACATTTGAGCACAGACGAGGTAGTCTATAGTCCTACTTTTATGCGTAATCAGGTACAAATTGGGGAGAGACCACACATTCTGGAGAGACGGGCATTATGCATCCTAGCCACGCAATGGATTAGATTAGACAAGTGTCTCATATTTAAGAAATAAATACATACAGTACCAGTCAAAGGTTTGGACACACCTTATCATTCAAGGGTTTCTTTATTTTGACTATTTTCTACATTCTAGAATAATAGTGAAGACATCAAAACTATGAAATAACACGTGGAATCATGTAGTAAACAAAGTGTTAAATCTAAATATATTTTAGATTTGAAATTCTTCAAAGTAGCCACCCTTCCCCTTGATGACAGCTTTGCATACTCGTCTTACAATGTAGAAAATAGTAAAATTAAAGAAAAACACCAGAATGAGTAGGTGTGTCCAAACTTTTGACTGGTACTGTATATATTTGCTACAGCTCAACAACAGCAAAAATCTTAGTTGACCAACAGCCTAATGACCAAACAATCGACTAATTGGGGTCAGCCCTAGTGTCCACATGCAGTCACGTACGCACACACTTACGGGTCATCCACATCACTCTCAGTCTCACTGTCTGGCCTCTCTCTTTCGGCCTCTCTCTCCCTCTCTGGGGCCAGGTCATCTGTGGAGGGAGTTGGCCTTGTGGGTCCTCTCTCCAAGGTGGGGGGGTCCTCATTGGCCTCCTGTAGCAACACTGCACCCCCCTGAGACTCTGAGAAAGACAGGAAAAGGGGCTATTTTCGCAATGATTCAAATCTCTGATACTGATCTGGTAATACCAATGTTTGTGTTACGTAATCCATTATGTTTCATGTGTTTGAAATCATGGTAGAAATTGCAATATTGCTGGGATTTGGGTAGAATTTAACTAACAACCTACCTGTTTTCAGACTGGCAGCTTGGGGATGATTGATTGGTTGTTGGCCCTCACCAGACTGAGTAGAGGCATCTGATTGGGTTGGTGCCAGGAAAGGGACCAATGAATGCCAGGGAAACACAGGAACTGACCGGGGTTCCACATTGGTCCAGACTTTTTTTTTTAAATACAAAGAAATGGTTAGGCCTACTCCTTTCATACCGGTTTATGGACTCACAATATGTCCAGACAATACACTCCTCATAGTAAACTAGCCCAAACATATTTTTATAAAATCTCAACATCCGATAAACAATCTCAACTTTCATATAAACAAGATTCTATTTCCAGATTTGGGGAATATAGTGTTGTTAGCCCGTACACTTGCTAATAGTTGATTTTTGACAATATTAACACTTTTCTAGTATGGTCAAGAAGTGACTATCAAAGGCCCATCTTCCCAGAACCAGGGGCCCACTGGCTTAACCAATTAGCCTCAGGTATATACTCATGGCTGTGGCTGCTCCCCATATGGGACACCTCTGGAAACTCACCAGCAGGTAGCTGATCTATGTGAGCATCAATCAGCCATGAGAAAGACCTGTATATACCATTTATATCACACTGTAAATTCATAATGCTACAATACACAAAATGCTGCTGGAGACAAATATGAAAAACACACAGAGGTAGTAAATGACCATGACTGACCAAACATGCTCAGTCCTTGACGGAGGTATTGAGGGCTTTCTGATGAATACATAGTTGAAAAGGGTCCTTTTATTGTGTTTTTCCAAAAACGAGAGTCAATTAAAAAGGGTCCCTAAAAACGTCCCTTTACAATGTCAGATAAAGATCCATGTGTTCAAACATCGTATAGTGGATGGCAACAGTGCTCGATGGTGCCTGTATCTGACGCTTATCTTCAGATTGCGGTCATCACGCACAATGTTCACTGCAATAGACTCACTGCTATTATGATTTATTCGGTGGCGCACAGATATCTGTAAATGTTGATTTCTGATTAAAATGAAGTCCCAGGCGTATCGGTCAACAACATGAGACCAGCTCACGCTTTCATATTTTCAGAATGCCGCATTCTCTGCGATCAGCCTATTTATTCACGCGCAACAATTATATTTCCCCAGTGCATAACATGACATACGGGGAATAACACAATGTAAAATGGATTGCCAAATAGTCACAAGTTGCAACAGGATACAGATGGGACAATATGTTAAATATCATCGGAGAAGTATGTGTTCCTCTTGATCTAATAACCCCTGATGTACCCTCGACTGTTTGTTTACATTACTAAGTGCTGCGGTCATGAGTAAGTTAACTAGGCCTCACCCTCATCCACGGAGTAAATTGGCACATCAGTCCGAGAGATAGGCTATCCTCGCGGCCATGTTGAACTTTTCTCTACACGTACTGGTACGAAAGGCTAGTAAATTGTTTAGGGCAGAAACGATCTCCGGAGTATTCGATTTATTGCATGTAGTCGACCAAGAATGTCTGACAGCTAGCTTGGACGACACTAATATGAATTGCTAGCAGTGGATAGCAAGCTGGCTAGCTAACTAACTACGTGCATTAGCTATCTGGCTAGCTAGTTGTTATGCAAATGCTCAAAATGACAAAGCTATCAAATTCATCATCCTGCTAGATTTGTTTATTGAAGGGATTTGTATGTCTGAATCTATCAATCAATTGCGTATGCATCGGACCGTGTGTAAAGTTATACACAACTACTAGTTAACTGAATGAGGCTAGCAGCAGCTATTTGCCACCCATAAACTCCAGTGCAGGCTATGCTCAGCAACGTCATGCTTTTACTTTGGATGTTCTTGCTGAAGTTTGGAGGACAAGTGACAACCCCAATTGTTTATCTTACGTTAGCTGGCCACCACAGATGGGTTTATTGCAGTCTACATTGACAAGTATCAAATCAAATTTATATAGCCCTTCGTACATCAGCTGATATCTCAAAGTGCTGTACAGAAACCCAGCCTAAAACCCCAAACAGCAAGCAATGCAGGTGAAGAAGCACGTAGCACTGCAATTGTCAGTCAAAATAACCTGTGTTACTTCAAAATACAGCCGACAGGTTCAACTCGAGAAGGCAACCCAAGCCTCAAGTGCACCGGCCCCTGGCCCTGCACCCGCAGAACAGAAACAGAAAGCAGTTAAAGAAACGCAATTATTGTCCTCATGTCACTACCCTTCCTTTACACAACATGTCTGTTAATATTGTTTTTCTTCACACCATGAAACCACTTATTTGAGGAACAATGACTGCTGCGTGCTAGATCTATAAGATGGTAGCTAAATTTACTAAAACCTTTCTGAATACGCCTGCATTTTTTACTCCCAAAACAGTTAGCTACCTGCCTGTTTAGCCGTATGGTTACTGTCAGCATCCAACATTGGTATTCTATTGCTTTGGCACCAGCTCATATTCAAATGTAAAGCAACGTGAAATCGTATTCACCATCAATTAACTTTCTACCACACAAGGCGGATCACATGCTGGTGTGCGTAAAACTGGTGCATTCACCCATCTCCCACTGGCTCTCCAGTTGCTGGTTAAATCCAAAGACCCATTGTTTTTGCAAGCTAGCCACCAATGCGCTGCCCCCACTAACGTTAATATATATTTTTTAAACACCACCTTGGCCTCAGTCGGCACCCGTACACACCCCTACCTCGTATCTATCAACGTATCAAAAAGGTAATCGACTGAAAATATAGTTAGCAGAAGTATTTCACTCCAACGCTGTCATGAGCAGCAACGATGACGATAACTCGGACCCCAATGACAGAAAGTGGGGCGAGACCAGAGCACTATTCTATGTTGGTTGCTGCTCCCCTTGGACCAAAGAAAACGATAGAATTGAGCTCAAAGGCAGGAATCCGAAGTGAGAGACCAGCTGGAGATGCTCTGACACGGAATCGTGGGCTTTATATAGAAATAGCAGCTCGAGGTCCGGTGCGATCTCAGCCTGCAGCAGGTCACTTCGCGCGCGCCCAGTCCTGTCCGTCAGCTCGGCAGGTATTTGTAGTAGAAAAGTTAACGTATCATAACATCTCCTCACTTTAGCTCAACTCTCTTCTCCACAATCTCTCCTCTCTGGCTTCGTCTGGCCCTTTCTTTCTTTTCCCCTCCCTCTTGTTGTAAACTAGGCTGCCCCCTCTCGCTCTTTCAGCATGTCAACCTCGCCCATCCGTGCCCCGCCCTTTCTCTACAGCTAAGCTCCGCCATTGGTCAAGGCAGCCACCTGTCATCCAACCGCCGTGACCGCTGATTGGTTCAAATATACACTGGAATGTCAGTCATATGCAAATCTCATCGGTCAGTCACTGATCGCTGCACTGAAATAGAGCTCCTAAAAAAAGACATATAAAATTGGAACATGACTTCATATTGGCTCTTATGTTATTCAATCCAACCGTTACGTATCTGGCATTAATTAATTGGCTACAAAGCCCAAGTCCCCCAACCTGAATCATACCGCGAATAATTACTTTACATAATCCCGCCCATGTCCCATCTCCATTGGTCTATTTTAGGTAGTATGCAAGATTGATTGCAGAGCAAGCAAATCGAACAGAGACATTCGGATGGAGGACAACAAATCGCTTGACAGAAGTTTAAATAAGGATAGTTTAAAAAAACACATGCAGTACCGAGTTCGTCCATCTGCATAGCGGGCGCTCTAGAAATCAAACTTTCTGAGCTGTGAAGTAGTTTCGACTAAATAGCACAGCCACAAAGTCGCATTGGCGATATAGTAAAAATGTATGAAAACAAAAATGTGCTTTTTGGTCTTAATTTAAGGTTAGGGTTAGGCAAGGTTAGCAGTGGGGTTAAAGTGCAAATGACAAGTGTTTTAACTACTTTGCAGATATGAAACAAACAGACAATTGTATCAGTTAAAAATTAAATAAATTCCAAGTTTATGCTACAAAAAAACAACATTTATTAAATGTTTTAAAAATAGGTATTATTTGACTCAACATCCCATGAGGTATACTAAGGCATTGTTGCCGGAATAGATGGATGCAGTTGAATCCGGTGTGGTGTGGGGGCTGTGCTTTGGCAAAGTGGGTGGGGTTATATCCTTCCTGTTTGGCCCTGTCCGGGGGTGTCCTCGGATGGGGCCACAGTGTCTCCTGACCCCTTCTGTCTCAGCCTCCAGTATTTATGCTGCAGTAGTTTATGTGTCGGGGGGCTAGGGTCAGTTTGTTATATCTGGAGTACTTCTCCTGTCCTATTCGGTGTCCTGTGTGAATCTAAGTGTGCGTTCTCTAATTCTCTCCTCCTCTCTTTCTTTCTCTCTCTCGGAGGACCTGAGCCCTAGGACCATGCCCCAAGACTACCTGACATGATGACTCCTTGCTGTCGCCAGTCCACCTGGCCGTGCTGCTGCTCCAGTTTCAACTGTTCTGCCTTATTATTATTCGACCATGCAGGTCATTTATGAACATTTGAACATCTTGGCCATGTTCTGTTATAATCTCCACCCGGCACAGCCAGAAGAGGACTGGCCACCCCACATATGCTCTCTCTAATTCTCTCTTTTTTTCTCTCTCTCGGAGGACCTGAGCCCTAGGACCGTGCCCCAGGACTACCTGACATGATGACTCCTTGCTGTCCCCAGTCCACCTGACCATGCTACTGCTCCAGTTTCAACTGTTCTGCCTTATTATTATTCGACCATTTGAACATCTTGGCCATGTTCTGTTATAATCTCCACCCGGCACAGCCAGAAGAGGACTTGGCCATCCCACATAGCCTGGTTCCTCTCTAGGTTTCTTCCTAGGTTTTGGCCTTTCTAGAGAGTTTTTCCTAGTCACTGTGCTTCTACACCTGCATTGCTTGCTGTTTGGGGTTTTAGGCTGGGTTTCTGTAAAGCACTTTGAGATATCAGCTGATGTACGAAGGGCTATATAAATACATTTGATTTGACAATCAAACTAGCAAGGGCTATGATCACAAGTAAGTCATAACATGGCTAATAGACTAGCATATCTATTTATGTAGCAAACTAAAAACATAGAACCTAACATTAGTTAACTAGCTGGCTGCTAGGAGGAAGTCATGCCATTGGAGGAGTGGGCGAGTGACTTTTTTTCAGTGTCTTTTCACAGCTAGAGATGCAGGTGTCATTTGGTTAGCTAGCAAGAACTTGAATAACCGTCATCCAGTTACTTAGCATATCTCTTGCGTTCGCAAATTCACTCTGGCTATCTAGCTAGCCTAGTGGTTAGAGTGTTGGACCAGTAACTGAAAGCTTGCTGGATCGAATCCCGAGCTGACAAGGTGAAAATCTATCGTTCTGCCCCTTGAGAGAATGCCAAGAGTGTGCAACGATGTCATCAAGGCAAAGGGCATACTTTGAAGAATCTCAAATATAAAACATTTTGATTTGTTTAACACTTTTTTGGTAACTACATGATCCCATTTGTGTTATTTACTAGTTTTGATGGTTTTACTATTATTCTACAATGTAGAAAATAGTGCAAATAAACAAAAACCATGGAATGAGTAGGTGTGTCCAAACCTTTGACTGGTACTGTATGTTTTTATTAGGTTATATTTACTGCTGTGTCTATTAATTGTCCAAACGCATGGCCACTTTCCCACTCTTGGCATTCTATATTGCTATAGAATTATCACAAATGCCTTACTATACGTTGTTCCCAAACATTCCTTTCATTTATGAAAACATGAAAAAAAATGAAAAAACATGCTCGCTTAGAATATATATATATATTTTTTAAGTGTAATATTCTTCCTGGTGGTGTATATGAACTGATTTTTTAAATCAAATGTCATGTTGCTAAAATTCTGTCAGTTGCACTAAGGTTAGAGTTAGGTTTAAAATCATATTTTAAGGAGATGAATTGTAGAAATAGGCAGGGTTTATGACTTTGTGGCTGTGGTAACTAGTGACAACCTGGTGATGCCTGTGAGACCACACTATCTGTATCTTTGGGCTTTTTGTTATTAAATGCATTAATAATATTTCCAGACAATTCCCTTCCACATTCCAGGAATCATGTCATTTATCCTCTGAGCCTGTAGGGTTATTACAGTGTAACAACATCAACCAGTCATCTAGCATCATCTAATGTAGCCTACTCTGATGTTATAACTGCTGCTCAGTGCTCAGCCATGTGTTTTATGACTCAGCAGTGCATACACACACACCATGTGACTGAATTACAGGAATGCTAAAAAGAGACATAGTATTGGTAATGAGTAATTAGCAGCATTAGAGAAGCTTAGAGGAACCAACGCTAGTGTCTTTTCCAACTAGACTACTATTCTACTACTTCTTCAACTAATCGCTCCACTACCATTGTGTTTTAAATAGTGGCAGTACAGACAGCTGCAGTAGTTCTACATAATGGTAGTCATGAGCATTAGAAGTATTAGAAGTAGCCTAATGGTTGTGGAACGATGAAATACATTTTCACCACCATAAAATCAGATGGTTGGACAATTATTCACTCTATTACAACATGTTATTTAACCACATGTGTACGCCACAGACACACACACACACACACACACACTGCTATGTGCGGCTGGCACACACACTGGCATGTAAACTGGGTGGTAAATGATTGAGTTGTTTGTGGAGCGTTTCTCTCAGTTTCCGCGTCATTAGTCAGAAACGGAGAGGGGAGGCGAGCAATGATGTCATTTTCCACCATAAAAAGCCCATTCAATTCCAGAATATACATTTTCAAAATGTTTCCATAGTGCAGCTTAACATTCCCTAGACGGACTTTTAAATGTGTGTGTGTGTATATGTTGAGCACACACATCATGCACACACACAACAAGCACACACGCTTTCTGACAGATACAAGAACACAAGCGTGTACTGTATACACATGTACACCTGTACACACATACGCAGTCGCACTTACACACAAACCAGGACTGAGAAAGAAAATGAGTGGTGGAGGTTTTAGAAACAGGGAAAAATGGGTGGGAATAGAAGAGTGAGAGGAGAGAGTATCAGTGTAAAAATAAACTAACAGTCATTCTGTGTAGAGGGGAGGAGAGAGGGAGGGAAAACAGAACTCTTATGGGAGGAAGGGTGGAGAGGCCAGAGATGGGGGAAATGGATCGCACGCACGCACGCACGCACGCACGCACGCACGCACGCACGCACGCACGCACGCACGCACGCACGCACGCACGCACGCACGCACGCACGCACGCACGCACGCACGCACACGCACGCACGCACGCACGCACGCACGCACGCACGCACGCACGCACGCACGCACGCACGCACGCACGCACGCACGCACGCACGCACGCACGCACGCACGCACGCACGCACGCACGCACGCACGCACGCACGCACGCACGCACGCACGCACGCACGCACGCACGCACGCACGCACGCACGCACGCACGCACGCACGCACGCACGCACGCACGCACGCACGCACACACACACACACACACACACACACACACACACACAGTGCAGTGAGTACAAACACACAAATCAACTACTAAGGGCACTGACTGCAACTCCTATTACTGGATAAAAGGTTGCCTATAGATGTCCACATCATTTCTCACTAATACTGCTGCTAATAGAAAACACACACACATTATGACAAATTGAGTGTGTTGGCACAGTACATCTAAACACAATTCTCACTAATAGCTGCAAATAGCGTACTTCATAACACATTGTCTAAACTATGACAAACAGTGTATCTAATACCCTCCAGCACAGTGTACATTTTATTTGAAGTGTTCTGTTCAAATACAATAGAGGGAGGGTCGAATCTCCCTCTTCTAGCCGGTCATCTCACAGGGAGCTTTGGGAGCCAGCCAATAATGTCACAGCGAGCCTGACTAGCTCAGAACAGGCAGATGTTGTTGTCATAGTAAAGAACTTCTATTAACGTTCCAGAACCACTACTGAAAGACAGACATACAGTATCTGCTCTCAGCTACTGTCAACAGCATCCTACCTTTTTGCTTAAATGAAAAATTCAGGAAAAATTGAAAGATTAACTTCATCAACATTTATATGGCAGTCGAAACAGCCTTATTCTTTGAAGTGTTCTAATCGGTCATTCATTGTGTTGTCCATTCAGCTGGGATTTTCTCCCCAGTCTCTGAGGGAGTCACTTCTGTCATGGGAATGCCCAAGCCTGTGGCATTAAGCGAATGGATAAACTAATGGGCATTAGACCCGACCTCGAACCAAAAAAGTGAGAGACTACAGCTTTGAAACTGACCTGAGCTCTGACCATGTCAATACAAATAAACCGCTACAGAGAGCGACAGAGGGAGAGAGGGGAGGTTACAGCCCTGTCCCTGAGGGTACACTGTTATTAAACTACACTGAACAAAAATATCAACGCAGGCCACAATCAACAGCCCGATCAACTCTATGCGAAGGAGATGTGTCGTGCTGCATGAGGCAAATGGTGTTCAACATATACTGACTGGTTTTCTGATCCACGGCCCTACTTTTTTAAATGAAAGGTATCTGTGATCAACCGATGGATATCTATATTCCCAGTCATGTGAAATCCATAGATCAGAACCTAATGAATGTATACAATGAACTGATGTCCTTCTATGAACTGATGTCCTTCTCTGAACTGTAACTCAGTCAAATCTTTGAAATTATCGCATATTATATTTTTATTCAGTATATTTTGTGCGTAAAGGCTCTACAAACCAGTTTTTTATGAGTTTATAAATGCTTCCCTAACCCTAAATAATCTACAAGATGATGAAACAGAGATGAATATACACGTATTTTCATGTCTTTCTTTCATTGATCCCTAATCATCTGAACTGTTCCCTCCATATAGTCTGTCGAGACAATTCTAATTAAAGGTGCCACATTTAAAGGGATGGCTTTAGATATATTGAATCAAAACTCAATGACAAAATCTGTTGGCAGGCAAGTGGGTGGGTTTTCAGCGGTTGAATAAAATGTATTCAGAGCGCACAAGGGAACCATGCCGGAAAAGCCTGTTATGTACCTGGCATAAGGTAAGTGTGATTACCAACTACTGAGGAAAGGCGTGTGTAGGAAAGGTATACATTTCCTATGTCTGAATTGGGCAAACAGTGATGATATAAAAATAAAAAGACTACATGGGGGCTTTAACATATGCAAGTTATACAAGAGTCATTTTGTTATGTAGGCTGTGACACACATTTATGTTTTGTAGGAAAGAATGTTGGGTAGCAACAAATGAAGCAGCACGCGGGTGAAGACAGATCACAGAACAACAGGCAGGAAATACAAGAGATTATCAATAGACATTCAAGCCATTAAATTGAGGATAGACTAAACCTAGAATTATGAGATCACTTGGGCTGAATACTCCCCTACCTCTGAGAGACCTAATAGATCACCATGCAGACTTGACTGAATAGTGACAAACTACTAGTCCACAGGACAAAATGAAAGGACATGGAGAGGAGAGTGTTGAAATTAAAGGGAGAAAATCTCGAAAGAGAGAGACCACCTCAGCTAAGCTTAACAATCTCCCTCTCCTGTCTCTGATTGGTGGAGCTCTGCACCGTATCTGTGTAGGAGTTTGTTCTCATCGAACCAAAAGCTACATATTGAGGGACTGCATAATACTCTGTGTGTTCAGGAATATCTTCACACTCTATGAGGTGTTGATCTATGCTGCAGGTGTGTGTGTGTCTGTGCGTTTATGTCCAGTTTCTCTGCAGGTGTTTCCGGTTCTCTGACACGAGGCTCTACGTGAAGTCCCTGACTTTCCGCCCCCTCCAACACCCACCCTGACTCCCACCTGGCATCACATATAGGGGCACGCCACACTCTCTCTCTCTCCTCTTTCTCCCTCCAACACCCACCCTGACTCCCACCTGGCATCACATATAGGGTCACGCCACACTCTCTCTCTCTCTCTCTCTCCTCTTTCTCCCTCCAACACCCACCCTGACTCCCACCTGGCATCACATATAGGGTCACGCCACACTCTCTCTCTCTCTCTCTCTCCCTCTGACTCCCACCTGGCATCACATATAGGGTCACGCCACACTCTTTCTCTCTCTCTTTCTCCCTCCAACACCCACCCTGACTCCCACCTGGCATCACATATAGGGTCACGCCACAGTTTCTCTCTCTCTCCTCTTTCTCCCTCCAACACCCACCCTGACTCCCACCTGGCATCACATATAGGGTCAGGCCAGTCTCTCTCTCTCTCTCTCTCCTCTTTCTCCCTCCAACACCCACCCTGACTCCCACCTGGCATCACATATAGGGTCACGCCACAGTCTCTCTCTCTCTCTCCTCTTTCTCCCTCCAACACCCACCCTGACTCCCACCTGGCATCACATATAGGGGCACGCCACACTCTCTCTCTCTCTCCTCTTTCTCCCTCCAACACCCACCCTGACTCCCACCTGGCATCACATATAGGGTCACGCCACAGTCTCTCTCTCTCTCCTCTTTCTCCCTCCAACACCCACCCTGACTCCCACCTGGCATCACATATAGGGGCACGCCACAGTCTCTCTCTCTCCTCTTTCTCCCTCCAACACCCACCCTGACTCCCACTCTCACCTGGCATCACATATAGGGTCACGCCACAGTCTCTCTCTCTCTCCTCTTTCTCCCTCCAACACCCACCCTGACTCCCACCTGGCATCACATATAGGGGCACGCCACAGTCTCTCTCTCTCTCCTCTTTCTCCCTCCAACACCCACCCTGACTCCCACCTGGCATCACATATAGGGGCACGCCACACTCTCTCTCCTCTTTCTCCCTCCAACACCCACCCTGACTCCCACCTGGCATCACATATAGGGTCACGCCACACTCTCTCTCTCTCTCTCCTCTTTCTCCCTCCAACACCCACCCTGACTCCCACCTGGCATCACATATAGGGTCACGCCACACTCTCTCTCTCTCTCTCCTCTTTCTCCCTCCAACACCCACCCTGACTCCCACCTGGCATCACATATAGGGTCACGCCACACTCTCTCTCTCTCTCCTCTTTCTCCCTCCAACACCCACCCTGACTCCCACCTGGCATCACATATAGGGTCACGCCACAGTCTCTCTCTCTCTCCTCTTTCTCCCTCAACACCCACCCTGACTCCCACCTGGCATCACATATAGGGTCACGCCACAGTTTCTCTCTCTCTCCTCTTTCTCCCTCCAACACCCACCCTGACTCCCACCTGGCATCACATATAGGGTCACGGCCACAGTTTCTCTCTCTCCCACCTGGCATCACATCTTTCTCCCTCCAACACCCACCCTGACTCCCACCTGGCATCACATATAGGGTCACGCCACAGTCTCTCTCTCTCTCTTTCTCCCTCCAACACCCACCCTGACTCCCACCTGGCATCACATATAGGGTCACGCCACACTCTCTCTCTCTCTCTCTTTCTCCCTCCAACACCCACCCTGACTCCCACCTGGCATCACATATAGGGTCACGCCACAGTCTCTCTCTCTCCTCTTTCTCCCTCCAACACCCACCCTGACTCCCACCTGGCATCACATATAGGGTCACGCCACAGTCTCTCTCTCTCTTTCTCCCTCCAACACCCACCCTGACTCCCACCTGGCATCACATATAGGGTCACGCCACACTCTCTCTCTCTCTCCTCTTTCTCCCTCCAACACCCACCCTGACTCCCACCTGGCATCACATATAGGGTCACGCCACACTCTCTCTCTCTCTCCTCTTTCTCCCTCCAACACCCACCCTGACTCCCACCTGGCATCACATATAGGGTCACGCCACAGTCTCTCTCTCTCTCATCACATATAGGGTCACGCTCTCTCTCTCCTCTTTCTCCCTCCAACACCCACCCTGACTCCCACCTGGCATCACATATAGGGTCACGCCACAGTTTCTCTCTCTCTCCTCTTTCTCCCTCCAACACCCACCCTGACTCCCACCTGGCATCACATATAGGGTCACGCCACAGTTTCTCTCTCTCCTCTTTCTCCCTCCAACACCCACCCTGACTCCCACCTGGCATCACATATAGGGTCACGCCACAGTCTCTCTCTCTCTCCTCTTTCTCCCTCCAACACCCACCCTGACTCCCACCTGGCATCACATATAGGGTCACGCCACAGTCTCTCTCTCTCTCCTCTTTCTCCCTCCAACACCCACCCTGACTCCCACCTGGCATCACATATAGGGTCACGCCACACTCTCTCTCTCTCCTCTTTCTCCCTCCAACACCCACCCTGACTCCCACTCTCACCTGGCATCACATATAGGGTCACGCCACAGTCTCTCTCTCTCGCCTCTTTCTCCCTCCAACACCCACCCTGACTCCCACCTGGCATCACATATAGGGGCACGCCACAGTCTCTCTCTCTCTCCTCTTTCTCCCTCCAACACCCACCCTGACTCCCACCTGGCATCACATATAGGGGCACCTGCCACACACGCCACACTCTCTCTCTCTTTTTTCTCCCTCCAACACCCACCCTGACTCCCACCTGGCATCACATATAGGGTCACGCCACACTCTCTCTCTCTCTCTCCTCTTTCTCCCTCCAACACCCACCCTGACTCCCACCTGGCATCACATATAGGGTCACGCCACACTCTCTCTCTCTCTCTCCTCTTTCTCCCTCCAACACCCACCCTGACTCCCACCTGGCATCACATATAGGGTCACGCCACACTCTCTCTCTCTCTCCTCTTTCTCCCTCCAACACCCACCCTGACTCCCACCTGGCATCACATATAGGGTCACGCCACACTCTCTCTCTCTCTCTCTCTCTCTCTCTCTCTCTCTCTCTCTCTCTCTCTCTCCTCTCTCTCTCTCTCTCTCTCTCTCTCTCTCTCTCTCTCTCTCTCTCTCTCTCTCTCTCTCTCCTCTTTCTCCCTCCAACACCCACCCTGACTCCCACCTGGCATCACATATAGGGTCACGCCACAGTTTCTCTCTCTCTCCTCTTTCTCCCTCCAACACTCACCCTGACTCCCACCTGGCATCACATATAGGGTCAGGCCACAGTTTCTCTCTCTCGCCTCTTTCTCCCTCCAACACCCACCCTGACTCCCACCTGGCATCACATATAGGGTCACGCCACACTCTCTCTCTCTCTCCTCTTTCTCCCTCCAACACCCACCCTGACTCCCACCTGGCATCACATATAGGGTCACGCCACACTCTCTCTCTCTCTCCTCTTTCTCCCTCCAACACCCACCCTGACTCCCACCTGGCATCACATATAGGGTCAGGCCAGTCTCTCTCTCTCTCTCTCTCTTTCTCCCTCCAACACCCACCCTGACTCCCACCTGGCATCACATATAGGGTCAGGCCAGTCTCTCTCTCTCTCTCTCTCTCTCTCTCTTTCTCCCTCCAACACCCACCCTGACTCCCACCTCTTTCTCCCTCCAACACCCACCCTGACTCCCACCTGGCATCACATATAGGGTCACGCCACAGTCTCTCTCTCTCTCCTCTTTCTCCCTCCAACACCCACCCTGACTCCCACCTGGCATCACATATAGGGGCACGCCACACTCTCTCTCTCTCCTCTTTCTCCCTCCAACACCCACCCTGACTCCCACCTGGCATCACATATAGGGTCACGCCACAGTCTCTCTCTCTCTCTCTTTCTCCCTCCAACACCCACCCTGACTCCCACCTGGCATCACATATAGGGTCACGCCACAGTCTCTCTCTCTCTCTCCTCTTTCTCCCTCCAACACCCACCCTGACTCCCACCTGGCATCACATATAGGGTCACGCCACAGTCTCTCTCTCTCTCTCTCTTTCTCCCTCCAACACCCACCCTGACTCCCACCTGGCATCACATATAGGGTCACGCCACACTCTCTCTCTCTCTCTCTTTCTCCCTCCAACACCCACCTGACTCCCACCTGGCATCACATATAGGGTCACGCCACACTTTCTCTCTCTCTCCTCTTTCTCCCTCCAACACCCACCCTGACTCCCACCTGGCATCACATATAGGGTCACGCCACAGTCTCTCTCTCTCTCCTCTTTCTCCCTCCAACACCCACCCTGACTCCCACCTGGCATCACATATAGGGTCACGCCACAGTCTCTCTCTCTCTCCTCTTTCTCCCTCCAACACCCACCCTGACTCCCACCTGGCATCACATATAGGGTCACGCCACAGTCTCTCTCTCTCTCCTCTTTCTCCCTCCAACACCCACCCTGACTCCCACCTGGCATCACATATAGGGTCACGCCACAGTCTCTCTCTCTCTCTCCTCTTTCTCCCTCCAACACCCACCCTGACTCCCACCTGGCATCACATATAGGGTCACGCCACAGTCTCTCTCTCTCTCCTCTTTCCCTCCAACACCCACCCTGACTCCCACCTGGCATCACATATAGGGTCACGCCACAGTCTCTCTCTCTCTCCTCTTTCTCCCTCCAACACCCACCCTGACTCCCACCTGGCATCACATATAGGGTCACGCCACAGTCTCTCTCTCTCTCCTCTTTCTCCCTCCAACACCCACCCTGACTCCCACCTGGCATCACATATAGGGTCACGCCACAGTCTCTCTCTCTCTCCTCTTTCTCCCTCCAACACCCACCCTGACTCCCACCTGGCATCACATATAGGGGCACGCCACAGTCTCTCTCTCTCTCCTCTTTCTCCCTCCAACACCCACCCTGACTCCCACCTGGCATCACATATAGGGGCACGCCACAGTCTCTCTCTCTCTCCTCTTTCTCCCTCCAACACCCACCCTGACTCCCACCTGGCATCACATATAGGGTCACGCCACACTCTCTCTCTCTCTTTCTCCCTCCAACACCCACCCTGACTCCCACCTGGCATCACATATAGGGTCACGCCACACTCTCTCTCTCTCTCTCTCTTTCTCCCTCCAACACCCACCCTGACTCCCACCTGGCATCACATATAGGGTCACGCCACAGTCTCTCTCTCTCTCTCTCTTTCTCCCTCCAACACCCACCCTGACTCCCACCTGGCATCACATATAGGGTCACGCCACAGTCTCTCTCTCTCTCCTCTTTCTCCCTCCAACACCCACCCTGACTCCCACCTGGCATCACATATAGGGTCACGCCACAGTCTCTCTCTCTCTCCTCTTTCTCCCTCCAACACCCACCCTGACTCCCACCTGGCATCACATATAGGGTCACGCCACAGTCTCTCTCTCTCCTCTTTCTCCCTCCAACACCCACCCTGACTCCCACCTGGCATCACATATAGGGTCACGCCACAGTTTCTCTCTCTCTCCTCTTTCTCCCTCCAACACCCACCCTGACTCCCACCTGGCATCACATATAGGGTCACGCCACACTCTCTCTCTCTCTCTCTTTCTCCCTCCAACACCCACCCTGACTCCCACCTGGCATCACATATAGGGTCACGCCACACTCTCTCTCTCTCTCCTCTTTCTCCCTCCAACACCCACCCTGACTCCCACCTGGCATCACATATAGGGTCACGCCACACTCTCTCTCTCTCTCCTCTTTCTCCCTCCAACACCCACCCTGACTCCCACCTGGCATCACATATAGGGTCACGCCACACTCTCTCTCTCTCTCTCTCTTTCTCCTCCAACACCCACCCTGACTCCCACCCTGGCATCACATATAGGGTCACGCCACAGTCTCTCTCTCTCTCCTCTTTCTCCCTCCAACACCCACCCTGACTCCCACCTGGCATCACATATAGGGTCACGCCACACTCTCTCTCTCCTCTTTCTCCCTCCAACACCCACCCTGACTCCCACCTGGCATCACATATAGGGTCACGCCACAGTTTCTCTCTCTCTCCTCTTTCTCCCTCCAACACCCACCCTGACTCCCACCTGGCATCACATATAGGGGCACGCCACAGTCTCTCTCTCTCCTCTTTCTCCCTCCAACACCCACCCTGACTCCCACCTGGCATCACATATAGGGTCACGCCACAGTCTCTCTCTCTCTCTCTTTCTCCCTCCAACACCCACCCTGACTCCCACCTGGCATCACATATAGGGTCACGCCACACTCTCTCTCTCTCTCTTTTCTCCCTCCAACACCCACCCTGACTCCCACCTGGCATCACATATAGGGTCACGCCACAGTTTCTCTCTCTCCCTCTTTCTCCCTCCAACACCCACCCTGACTCCCACCTGGCATCACATATAGGGTCACGCCACAGT
The DNA here is from genome assembly GCF_021184085.1 of Oncorhynchus gorbuscha. Taxonomy (NCBI): domain Eukaryota; kingdom Metazoa; phylum Chordata; class Actinopteri; order Salmoniformes; family Salmonidae; genus Oncorhynchus; species Oncorhynchus gorbuscha. The sequence goes on from NC_060187.1 coordinate 76,987,154, forward strand.
CTCTCTCTCTCTCTCTTTCTCCCTCCAACACCCACCCTGACTCCCACCTGGCATCACATATAGGGTCACGCCACTCTCTCTCTCTCTCTCCAACACCCACCCTGACTCTTTCTCCCTCCAACACCCACCCTGACTCCCACCTGGCATCACATATAGGGGCACGCCACACTCTCTCTCTCTCTCTTTCTCCCTCCAACACCCACCCTGATGACTCCCACCTGGCATCACATATAGGGTCACGCCACAGTTTCTCTCTCTCGCCTCTTTCTCCCTCCAACACCCACCCTGACTCCCACGTGGCATCACATATAGGGGCACGCCACAGTCTCTCTCTCTCTCCTCTTTCTCCCTCCAACACCCACCCTGACTCCCACCTGGCATCACATATAGGGTCACGCCACAGTCTCTCTCTCTCTCCTCTTTCTCCCTCCAACACCCACCCTGACTCCCACCTGGCATCACATATAGGGGCACGCCACACTCTCTCTCTCTCTCTCTTTCTTTCTCCTCCAACACCCACCCTGACTCCCACCTGGCATCACATATAGGGTCACGCCACACTCTCTCTCTCTCCTCTTTCTCCCTCCAACACCCACCCTGACTCCCACCTGGCATCACATATAGGGTCACGCCACACTCTCTCTCTCTCTCTCTTTCTCCCTCCAACACCCACCCTGACTCCCACTCTCACCTGGCATCACATATAGGGTCACGCCACACTCTCTCTCTCTCTCCTCTTTCTCCCTCCAACACCCACCCTGACTCCCACCTGGCATCACATATAGGGTCACGCCACACTCTCTCTCTCTCTCTCTCTCTCTCTCTCTCTTTCTCTCCTCTTTCTCCCTCCAACACCCACCCTGACTCCCACCTGGCATCACATATAGGGTCACGCCACAGTTTCTCTCTCTCTCCTCTTTCTCCCTCCAACACCCACCCTGACTCCCACCTGGCATCACATATAGGGTCACGCCACAGTTTCTCTCTCTCGCCTCTTTCTCCCTCCAACACCCACCCTGACTCCCACCTGGCATCACATATAGGGTCACGCCACACTCTCTCTCTCTCTCCTCTTTCTCCCTCCAACACCCACTCCTGACTCCCACCTGGCATCACATATAGGGTCACGCCACACTCTCTCTCTCTCTCCTCTTTCTCCCTCCAACACCCACCCTGACTCCCACCTGGCATCACATATAGGGTCACGCCACACTCTCTCTCTCTCTTTTCTCCCTCCAACACCCACCCTGACTCCCACCTGGCATCACATATAGGGTCACGCCACACTCTCTCTCTCTCCTCTTTCTCCCTCCAACACCCACCCTGACTCCCACCTGGCATCACATATAGGGTCACGCCACAGTTCTCTCTCTCTCCTCTTTCTCCCTCCAACACCCACCCTGACTCCCACCTGGCATCACATATAGGGTCACGCCACACTCTCTCTCTCTCTCTCTCTTTTCTCCCTCCAACACCCACCCTGACTCCCACTCTGGCATCACATATAGGGTCACGCCACACTCTCTCTCTCTCTCTCTTTCTCCCTCCAACACCCACCCTGACTCCCACTCTCACCTGGCATCACATATAGGGTCACGCCACAGTCTCTCTCTCTCTCCTCTTTCTCCCTCCAACACCCACCCTGACTCCCACCTGGCATCACATATAGGGGCACGCCACACTCTCTCTCTCTCCTCTCTTCTCCTCCAACACCCACCCTCTCCCTCCAACACCCACCCTGACTCCCACCTGGCATCACATATAGGGTCACGCCACAGTTTCTCTCTCTCTCCTCTTTCTCCCTCCAACACCCACCCTGACTCCCACATCACATATAGGGGCACGCCACAGTGACTCCCACCTGGCATCACATATAGGGGCACGCCACACTCTCTCTCTCTCTCCTCTTTCTCCCTCCAACACCCACCCTGACTCCCACCTGGCATCACATATAGGGTCACGCCACACTCTCTCTCTCTCTCTCTTTCTCCTCCAACACCCACCCTGACTCCCACCTGGCATCACATATAGGGTCACGCCACAGTTTCTCTCTCTCTCCTCTTTCTCCCTCCAACACCCACCCTGACTCCCACCTGGCATCACATATAGGGTCACGCCACAGTCTCTCTCTCTCTCCTCTTTCTCCCTCCAACACCCACCCTGACTCCCACTCTCACCTGGCATCACATATAGGGTCACGCCACAGTCTCTCTCTCTCGCCTCTTTCTCCCTCCAACACCCACCCTGACTCCCACCTGGCATCACATATAGGGGCACGCCACAGTCTCTCTCTCTCCTCTTTCTCCCTCCAACACCCACCCTGACTCCCACCTGGCATCACATATAGGGTCACGCCACACTCTCTCTCCTCTTTCTCCCTCCAACACCCACCCTGACTCCCACCTGGCATCACATATAGGGTCACGCCACACTCTCTCTCTCTCTCTCCTCTTTCTCCCTCCAACACCCACCCTGATTCCCACTCTCACCTGGCATCACATATAGGGTCACGCCACACTCTCTCTCTCTCTCTCTCTCTTCCCCTCCAACACCCACCCTGACTCCCACTCTCACCTGGCATCACATATAGGGTCACGCCACAGTTTCTCTCTCTCGCCTCTTTCTCCCTCCAACACCCACCCTGACTCCCACCTGGCATCACATATAGGGTCACGCCACAGTCTCTCTCTCTCTCCTCTTTCTCCCTCCAACACCCACCCTGACTCCCACCTGGCATCACATATAGGGTCACGCCACAGTTTCTCTCTCTCTCCTCTTTCTCTCCAACACCCACCCTGACTCCCACCCATCACATATAGGGTCACGACTCCCACCTGGCATCACATATAGGGTCACGCCACAGTCTCTCTCTCTCTCCTCTTTCTCCCTCCAACACCCACCCTGACTCCCACCTGGCATCACATATAGGGGCACGCCACACTCTCTCTCTCTCCTCTTTCTCCCTCCAACACCCACCCTGACTCCCACCTGGCATCACATATAGGGGCACGCCACACTCTCTCTCTCTCCTCTTTCTCCCTCCAACACCCACCCTGACTCCCACCTGGCATCACATATAGGGTCACGCCACAGTTTCTCTCTCTCGCCTCTTTCTCCCTCCAACACCCACCCTGACTCCCACCTGGCATCACATATAGGGTCACGCCACAGTCTCTCTCTCTCTCCTCTTTCTCCCTCCAACACCCACCCTGACTCCCACTCTCACCTGGCATCACATATAGGGTCACGCCACAGTCTCTCTCTCTCTCTCTTTCTCCCTCCAACACCCACCCTGACTCCCACCTGGCATCACATATAGGGCATCACATATAGGGTCACGCCACAGTCTCTCTCTCTCTCCTCTTTCTCCCTCCAACACCCACCCTGACTCCCACCTGGCATCACATATAGGGTCACGCCACAGTCTCTCTCTCTCTCTTTCTCCCTCCAACACCCACCCTGACTCCCACCTGGCATCACATATAGGGTCACGCCACAGTTTCTCTCTCTCTCTCCTCTTCTCCCTCCAACACCCACCCTGACTCCCACCTGGCATCACATATAGGGTCACGCCACACTCTCTCTCTCTCTCCTCTTTCTCCCTCCAACACCCACCCTGACTCCCACCTGGCATCACATATAGGGTCACGCCACACTCTCTCTCTCTCTCTCTCTCTCTCCCTCACCTCATCACATATAGGGTCTCACCCTCCCTCCAACTCTCCCACCTGGCATCACATATAGGGTCACGCCACAGTTTCTCTCTCTCTCCCTCTTTCTCCCTCCAACACCCACCCTGACTCCCACCTGGCATCACATATAGGGTCACGCCACAGTTTCTCTCTCTCTCCTCTTTCTCCCTCCAACACCCACCCTGACTCCCACCTGGCATCACATATAGGGTCACGCCACAGTCTCTCTCTCTCTCCTCTTTCTCCCTCCAACACCCACCCTGACTCCCACCTGGCATCACATATAGGGTCACGCCACACTCTCTCTCTCTCCCTCTTTCTCCCTCCAACACCCACCCTGACTCCCACCTGGCATCACATATAGGGTCACGCCACAGTCTCTCTCTCTCTCTCTCTTTCTCCCTCCAACACCCACCCTGACTCCCACCTGGCATCACATATAGGGTCACGCCACAGTCTCTCTCTCTCTCCTCTTTCTCCCTCCAACACCCACCCTGACTCCCACCTGGCATCACATATAGGGTCACGCCACACTCTCTCTCTCTCTCCTCTTTCTCCCTCCAACACCCACCCTGACTCCCACCTGGCATCACATATAGGGTCACGCCACACTCTCTCTCTCTCTCCTCTTTCTCCCTCCAACACCCACCCTGACTCCCACTCTCACCTGGCATCACATATAGGGGCACGCCACAGTCTCTCTCTCTCCTCTTTCTCCCTCCAACACCCACCCTGACTCCCACTCTCACCTGGCATCACATATAGGGTCACGCCACAGTCTCTCTCTCTCTCCTCTTTCTCCCTCCAACACCCACCCTGACTCCCACCTGGCATCACATATAGGGGCACGCCACACTCTCTCTCTCTCCTCTTTCTCCCTCCAACACCCACCCTGACTCCCACCTGGCATCACATATAGGGTCACGCCACAGTTTCTCTCTCTCGCCTCTTTCTCCCTCCAACACCCACCCTGACTCCCACCTGGCATCACATATAGGGTCACGCCACAGTCTCTCTCTCTCTCCTCTTTCTCCCTCCAACACCCACCCTGACTCCCACCTGGCATCACATATAGGGGCACGCCACACTCTCTCTCTCTCCTCTTTCTCCCTCCAACACCCACCCTGACTCCCACCTGGCATCACATATAGGGGCACGCCACACTCTCTCTCTCTCCTCTTTCTCCCTCCAACACCCACCCTGACTCCCACCTGGCATCACATATAGGGTCACGCCACAGTTTCTCTCTCTCGCCTCTTTCTCCCTCCAACACCCACCCTGACTCCCACCTGGCATCACATATAGGGTCACGCCACAGTCTCTCTCTCTCTCCTCTTTCTCCCTCCAACACCCACCCTGACTCCCACTCTCACCTGGCATCACATATAGGGTCACGCCACAGTCTCTCTCTCTCTCCTCTTTCTCCCTCCAACACCCACCCTGACTCCCACCTGGCATCACATATAGGGGCACGCCACAGTCTCTCTCTCTCTCCTCTTTCTCCCTCCAACACCCACCCTGACTCCCACCTGGCATCACATATAGGGGCACGCCACACTCTCTCTCCTCTTTCTCCCTCCAACACCCACCCTGACTCCCACCTGGCATCACATATAGGGTCACGCCACAGTCTCTCTCTCTCTCTCTCTTTCTCCCTCCAACACCCACCCTGACTCCCACTCTCACCTGGCATCACATATAGGGTCACGCCACACTCTCTCTCTCTCTCTCTCTTCTCTCCCTCCAACACCCACCCTGACTCCCACCTGGCATCACATATAGGGTCACGCCACACTCTCTCTCTCTCTCTTTCTCCCTCCAACACCCACCCTGACTCCCACCTGGCATCACATATAGGGTCACGCCACAGTTTCTCTCTCTCTCCTCTTTCTCCCTCCAACACCCACCCTGACTCCCACCTGGCATCACATATAGGGTCACGCCACACTCTCTCTCTCTCCTCTCTTTCTCCCTCCAACACCCACCCTGACTCCCACCTGGCATCACATATAGGGTCACGCCACAGTCTCTCTCTCTCCTCTTTCTCCCTCCAACACCCACCCTGACTCCCACCTGGCATCACATATAGGGTCACGCCACAGTCTCTCTCTCTCTCCTCTTTCTCCCTCCAACACCCACCCTGACTCCCACCTGGCATCACATATAGGGTCACGCCACAGTCTCTCTCTCCCCTCTTTCTCCCTCCAACACCCACCCTGACTCCCACCTGGCATCACATATAGGGGCACGCCACACTCTCTCTCTCTCTCCTCTTTCTCCCTCCAACACCCACCCTGACTCCCACCTGGCATCACATATAGGGTCACGCCACAGTTTCTCTCTCTCTCCTCTTTCTCCCTCCAACACCCACCCTGACTCCCACCTGGCATCACATATAGGGTCACGCCACACTCTCTCTCTCTCCTCTTTCTCCCTCCAACACCCACCCTGACTCCCACTCTGGCATCACATATAGGGTCACGCCACAGTTTCTCTCTCTCGCCTCTTTCTCCCTCCAACACCCACCCTGACTCCCACCTGGCATCACATATAGGGGCACGCCACACTCTCTCTCTCTCCTCTTTCTCCCTCCAACACCCACCCTGACTCCCACTCTCACCTGGCATCACATATAGGGTCACGCCACAGTCTCTCTCTCTCCCTCTTTCTCCCTCCAACACCCACCCTGACTCCCACCTGGCATCACATATAGGGTCACGCCACAGTCTCTCTCTCTCTCTTTCTCCCTCCAACACCCACCCTGACTCCCACCTGGCATCACATATCTCTCTCTCAACACCCACCCTGACTCCCACCTGGGCATCACATATAGGGTCACGCCACAGTTTCTCTCTCTCTCTCCTCTTTCTCCCTCCAACACCCACCCTGACTCCCACCTGGCATCACATATAGGGTCACGCCACACTCTCTCTCTCTCTCTCTTTCTCCCTCCAACACCCACCCTGACTCCCACCTGGCATCACATATAGGGGCACGCCACACTCTCTCTCTCTCCTCTTTCTCCCTCCAACACCCACCCTGACTCCCACCTGGCATCACATATAGGGTCACGCCACACTCTCTCTCTCTCCTCTTTCTCCCTCCAACACCCACCCTGACTCCCACCTGGCATCACATATAGGGTCACGCCACAGTTTCTCTCTCTCTCTCCTCTTTCTCCCTCCAACACCCACCCTGACTCCCACCTGGCATCACATATAGGGTCACGCCACACTCTCTCTCTCTCTCTCTTTCTCCCTCCAACACCCACCCTGACTCCCACTCTCACCTGGCATCACATATAGGGTCACGCCACAGTCTCTCTCTCTCTCCTCTTTCTCCCTCCAACACCCACCCTGACTCCCACCTGGCATCACATATAGGGTCACGCCACAGTCTCTCTCTCTCTCTCTTTCTCCCTCCAACACCCACCCTGACTCCCACCTGGCATCACATATAGGGTCACGCCACAGTCTCTCTCTCTCTCTCTCCCTCTGACTTCTCCCTCCAACACCCACCCTGACTCCCACCTGGCATCACATATAGGGTCACGCCACAGTCTCTCTCTCTCTCCTCTTTCTCCCTCCAACACCCACCCTGACTCCCACCTGGCATCACATATAGGGTCACGCCACAGTCTCTCTCTCTCTCCTCTTTCTCCCTCCAACACCCACCCTGACTCCCACCTGGCATCACATATAGGGTCACGCCACACTCTCTCTCTCTCTCCTCTTTCTCCCTCCAACACCCACCCTGACTCCCACCTGGCATCACATATAGGGTCACGCCACACTCTCTCTCTCTCTCCTCTTTCTCCCTCCAACACCCACCCTGACTCCCACTCCCACCTGGCATCACATATAGGGTCACGCCACAGTCTCTCTCTCTCTCCTCTCACCTGGCATCACATATAGGGTCACGCCACAGTCTCTCTCTCTCTCCCTCTTTCTCCCTCCAACACCCACCCTGACTCCCACTCTCACCTGGCATCACATATAGGGTCACGCCACACTCTCTCTCTCTCTCTCTTTCTCCCTCCAACACCCACCCTGACTCCCACCTGGCATCACATATAGGGTCACGCCACACTCTCTCTCTCTCTCTCTTTCTCCCTCCAACACCCACCCTGACTCCCACCTGGCATCACATATAGGGTCACGCCACAGTCTCTCTCTCTCCTCTTTCTCCCTCCAACACCCACCCTGACTCCCACCTGGCATCACATATAGGGTCACGCCACAGTTTCTCTCTCTCTCCTCTTTCTCCCTCCAACACCCACCCTGACTCCCACCTGGCATCACATCACGCCACAGTAACACCCACCCTGACTCCCACCTGGCATCACATATAGGGTCACGCCACAGTCTCTCTCTCTCTCCTCTTTCTCCCTCCAACACCCACCCTGACTCCCACCTGGCATCACATATAGGGGCACGCCACACTCTCTCTCTCTCCTCTTTCTCCCTCCAACACCCACCCTGACTCCCACCTGGCATCACATATAGGGTCACGCCACAGTTTCTCTCTCTCGCCTCTTTCTCCCTCCAACACCCACCCTGACTCCCACCTGGCATCACATATAGGGTCACGCCACAGTCTCTCTCTCTCTCCTCTTTCTCCCTCCAACACCCACCCTGACTCCCACTCTCACCTGGCATCACATATAGGGTCACGCCACAGTCTCTCTCTCTCTCCTCTTTCTCCCTCCAACACCCACCCTGACTCCCACCTGGCATCACATATAGGGTCACGCCACAGTTTCTCTCTCTCTCCTCTTTCTCCCTCCAACACCCACCCTGACTCCCACCTGGCATCACATATAGGGTCACGCCACAGTTTCTCTCTCTCTCCTCTTTCTCCCTCCAACACCCACCCTGACTCCCACCTGGCATCACATATAGGGTCACGCCACAGTCTCTCTCTCTCCTCTTTCTCCCTCCAACACCCACCCTGACTCCCTCTCACTCTCACCTGGCATCACATATAGGGTCACGCCACACTCTCTCTCTCTCTCTCTTTCTCCCTCCAACACCCACCCTGACTCCCACCTGGCATCACATATAGGGTCACGCCACAGTCTCTCTCTCTCCTCTCCCCTCTTTCTCCCTCCAACACCCACCCTGACTCCCACCTCCCACCTGGCATCACATATAGGGGCACGCCACAGTCTCTCTCTCTCTCCTCTTTCTCCCTCCAACACCCACCCTGACTCCCACTCTCACCTGGCATCACATATAGGGTCACGCCACACTCTCTCTCTCTCTCCTCTTTCTCCCTCCAACACCCACCCTGATTCCCACCTGGCATCACATATAGGGTCACGCCACAGTTTCTCTCTCTCTCTCCTCTTTCTCCCTCCAACACCCACCCTGACTCCCACCTGGCATCACATATAGGGTCACGCCACACTCTCTCTCTCTCTCTCTTTCTCCCTCCAACACCCACCCTGACTCCCACCTGGCATCACATATAGGGTCACGCCACCTTCTCTCTCTCTCCTCTTTCTCCCTCCAACACCCACCCTGACTCCCACCTGGCATCACATATAGGGTCACGCCACAGTTTCTCTCTCTCTCTCTTTCTCCCTCCAACACCCACCCTGACTCCCACCTGGCATCACATATAGGGTCACGCCACAGTTTCTCTCTCTCTCCCTTTCTCCCTCCAACACCCACCCTGACTCCCACCTGGCATCACATATAGGGTCACGCCACAGTCTCTCTCTCTCTCCTCTTTCTCCCTCCAACACCCACCCTGACTCCCACCTGGCATCACATATAGGGTCACGCCACAGTCTCTCTCTCTCTCTTTCTCTTTCTCCCTCCAACACCCACCCTGACTCCCACCTGGCATCACATATAGGGTCACGCCACACTCTCTCTCTCTCTCCTCTTTCTCCCTCCAACACCCACCCTGACTCCCACTCTCACCTGGCATCACATATAGGGTCACGCCACACTCTCTCTCTCTCTCTCTCTCCTCTTTCTCCCTCCAACACCCACCCTGACTCCCACTCTCACCTGGCATCACATATAGGGTCACGCCACAGTCTCTCTCTCTCTCTCTCTTTCTCCCTCCAACACCCACCCTGACTCCCACCTGGCATCACATATAGGGGCACGCCACACTCTCTCTCTCTCCCTCTTTCTCCCTCCAACACCCACCCTGACTCCCACCTGGCATCACATATAGGGTCACGCCACAGTTTCTCTCTCTCCCTCTTTCTCCCTCCAACACCCACCCTGACTCCCACCTGGCATCACATATAGGGGCACGCCACACTCTCTCTCTCTCCTCTTTCTCCCTCCAACACCCACCCTGACTCCCACCTGGCATCACATATAGGGTCACGCCACACTCTCTCTCTCTCTCTTTCTCCCTCCAACACCCACCCTGACTCCCACCTGGCATCACATATAGGGTCACGCCACACTCTCTCTCTCTCTCTCTTTCTCCCTCCAACACCCACCCTGACTCCCACCTGGCATCACATATAGGGTCACGCCACAGTTTCTCTCTCTCTCCTCTTTCTCCCTCCAACACCCACCCTGACTCCCACCTGGCATCACATATAGGGTCACGCCACAGTCTCTCTCTCTCTCCTCTTTCTCCCTCCAACACCCACCCTGACTCCCACTCTCACCTGGCATCACATATAGGGTCACGCCACAGTTCTCTCTCTCTCCTCTTTCTCCCTCCAACACCCACCCTGACTCCCACCTGGCATCACATATAGGGTCACGCCACAGTTTCTCTCTCTCTCCTCTCCCTCCAACACCCACCCTGACTCCCACCTGGCATCCTCCAACACCCACCCTGACTCCCCACCTGGCATCACATATAGGGTCACGCCACAGTCTCTCTCTCTCTCCTCTTTCTCCCTCCAACACCCACCCTGACTCCCACCTGGCATCACATATAGGGTCACGCCACACTCTCTCCACCCTGACTCCCACCTGGCATCACATATAGGGTCACGCCACAGTTTCTCTCTCTCTCCTCTTTCTCCCTCCAACACCCACCCTGACTCCCACCTGGCATCACATATAGGGTCACGCCACAGTCTCTCTCTCTCTCCTCTTTCTCCCTCCAACACCCACCCTGACTCCCACCTGGCATCACATATAGGGTCACGCCACAGTCTCTCTCTCTCTCTCTCTCTTCTCCCTCCAACACCCACCCTGACTCCCACCTGGCATCACATATAGGGTCACGCCACAGTCTCTCTCTCTCTCTCTTTCTCCCTCCAACACCCACCCTGACTCCCACCTGGCATCACATATAGGGTCACGCCACACTCTCTCTCTCTCCTCTTTCTCCCTCCAACACCCACCCTGACTCCCACCTCTCTCTCTCATCACATATCCCTCCAGGGTCACGCCACACATCTCCTCTCTCTCTCTTTCTCCCTCCAACACCCACCCTGACTCCCACTCTGGCATCACATATAGGGGCACGCCACAGTCTCTCTCTCTCCTCTTTCTCCCTCCAACACCCACCCTGACTCCCCTGGCATCACATCTGGCATCACATATAGGGTCACGCCACAGTCTCTCTCTCTCTCCTCTTTCTCCCTCCAACACCCACCCTGACTCCCACCTGGCATCACATATAGGGTCACGCCACAGTTCTCTCTCTCTCCCTCTTTCTCCCTCCAACACCCACCCTGACTCCCACCTGGCATCACATATAGGGTCACGCCACAGTTTCTCTCTCTCTCCTCTTTCTCCCTCCAACACCCACCCTGACTCCCACCTGGCATCACATATAGGGTCACGCCACAGTTTCTCTCTCTCTCCTCTTTCTCCCTCCAACACCCACCCTGACTCCCACCTGGCATCACATATAGGGTCACGCCACACTCTCTCTCTCTCCTCTTTCTCCCTCCAACACCCACCCTGACTCCCACCTGGCATCACATATAGGGTCACGCCACAGTTTCTCTCTCTCTCGCCTCTTTCTCCCTCCAACACCCACCCTGACTCCCACCTGGCATCACATATAGGGTCACGCCACAGTCTCTCTCTCTCTCCTCTTTCTCCCTCCAACACCCACCCTGACTCCCACTCTCACCTGGCATCACATATAGGGTCACGCCACAGTCTCTCTCTCTCTCCTCTTTCTCCCTCCAACACCCACCCTGACTCCCACTCTCACCTGGCATCACATATAGGGTCACGCCACAGTTTCTCTCTCTCGCCTCTTTCTCCCTCCAACACCCACCCTGACTCCCACCTGGCATCACATATAGGGTCACGCCACAGTCTCTCTCTCTCTCCTCTTTCTCCCTCCAACACCCACCCTGACTCCCACTCTCACCTGGCATCACATATAGGGGCACGCCACACTCTCTCTCTCTCCTCTTTCTCCCTCCAACACCCACCCTGACATCACATATAGGGTCACGCCACACTCTCTCTCTCTCCTCTTTCTCCCTCCAACACCCACCCTGACTCCCACCTGGCATCACATATAGGGTCACGCCACACTCTCTCTCTCTCTCCTCTTTCTCCCTCCAACACCCACCCTGACTCCCACTCTCACCTGGCATCACATATAGGGTCACGCCACACTCTCTCTCTCTCTCTCTCTCTTTCTCCCTCCAACACCCACCCTGACTCCCACTCTCACCTGGCATCACATATAGGGTCACGCCACAGTCTCTCTCTCTCTCCTCTTTCTCCCTCCAACACCCACCCTGACTCCCACTCACCTGGCATCACATATAGGGTCACGCCACACTCTCTCTCTCTCTCCTCTTTCTCCCTCCAACACCCACCCTGACTCCCACCTGGCATCACATATAGGGTCACGCCACAGTCTCTCTCTCTCTCCTCTTTCTCCCTCCAACACCCACCCTGACTCCCACCTGGCATCACATATAGGGGCACGCCACACTCTCTCTCTCTCCTCTTTCTCCCTCCAACACCCACCCTGACTCCCACCTGGCATCACATATAGGGTCACGCCACAGTTTCTCTCTCTCGCCTCTTTCTCCCTCCAACACCCACCCTGACTCCCACCTGGCATCACATATAGGGGCACGCCACACTCTCTCTCTCTCCTCTTTCTCCCTCCAACACTCACCCTGACTCCCACTCTCACCTGGCATCACATATAGGGTCACGCCACAGTTTCTCTCTCTCGCCTCTTTCTCCCTCCAACACCCACCCTGACTCCCACCTGGCATCACATATAGGGGCACGCCACACTCTCTCTCTCTCCTCTTTCTCCCTCCAACACCCACCCTGACTCCCACTATCACCTGGCATCACATATAGGGTCACGCCACAGTTTCTCTCTCTCGCCTCTTTCTCCCTCCAACACCCACCCTGACTCCCACCTGGCATCACATATAGGGTCACGCCACAGTTTCTCTCTCTCTCTCTCTCTCTCTCCTCTTTCTCCCTCCAACACCCACCCTGACTCCCACTCTCACCTGGCATCACATATAGGGTCACGCCACACTCTCTCTCTCTCTCCTCTTTCTCCCTCCAACACCCACCCTGACTCCCACCTGGCATCACATATAGGGTCACGCCACAGTCTCTCTCTCTCTCCTCTTTCTCCCTCCAACACCCACCCTGACTCCCACCTGGCATCACATATAGGGGCACGCCACACTCTCTCTCTCTCCTCTTTCTCCCTCCAACACCCACCCTGACTCCCACTCTCACCTGGCATCACATATAGGGGCACGCCACACTCTCTCTCTCTCCTCTTTCTCCCTCCAACACCCACCCTGACTCCCACCTGGCATCACATATAGGGTCACGCCACACTCTCTCTCTCTCCTCTTTCTCCCTCCAACACCCACCCTGACTCCCACCTGGCATCACATATAGGGTCACGCCACACTCTCTCTCTCTCTCTCTTTCTCCCTCCAACACCCACCCTGACTCCCACTCTCACCTGGCATCACATATAGGGTCACGCCACACTCTCTCTCTCTCTCCTCTTTCTCCCTCCAACACCCACCCTGACTCCCACTCTCACCTGGCATCACATATAGGGGCACGCCACACTCTCTCTCTCTCTCCTCTTTCTCCCTCCAACACCCACCCTGACTCCCACCTGGCATCACATATAGGGTCACGCCACAGTTTCTCTCTCTCTCCTCTTTCTCCCTCCAACACCCACCCTGACTCCCACCTGGCATCACATATAGGGTCACGCCACAGTTTCTCTCTCTCTCCTCTTTCTCCCTCCAACACCCACCCTGACTCCCACCTGGCATCACATATAGGGTCACGCCACAGTTTCTCTCTCTCGCCTCTTTCTCCCTCCAACACCCACCCTGACTCCCACCTGGCATCACATATAGGGTCACGCCACAGTTTCTCTCTCTCTCTCTTTCTCCCTCCAACACCCACCCTGACTCCCACCTGGCATCACATATAGGGTCACGCCACAGTTTCTCTCTCTCTCCTCTTTCTCCCTCCAACACCCACCCTGACTCCCACCTGGCATCACATATAGGGGCACGCCACAGTCTCTCTCTCTCTCCTCTTTCTCCCTCCAACACCCACCCTGACTCCCACCTGGCATCACATATAGGGGCACGCCACAGTTTCTCTCTCTCGCCTCTTTCTCCCTCCAACACCCACCCTGACTCCCACCTGGCATCACATATAGGGTCACGCCACAGTCTCTCTCTCTCTCCTCTTTCTCCCTCCAACACCCACCCTGACTCCCACCTGGCATCACATATAGGGTCACGCCACAGTCTCTCTCTCTCTCCTCTTTCTCCCTCCAACACCCACCCTGACTCCCACCTGGCATCACATATAGGGTCACGCCACAGTTTCTCTCTCTCTCCTCTTTCTCCCTCCAACACCCACCCTGACTCCCACCTGGCATCACATATAGGGTCACGCCACAGTCTCTCTCTCTCCTCTTTCTCCCTCCAACACCCACCCTGACTCCCACCTGGCATCACATATAGGGTCACGCCACACTCTCTCTCTCTCTCTCTTTCTCCCTCCAACACCCACCCTGACTCCCACCTCCCACCTGGCATCACATATAGGGTCACGCCACAGTTTCTCTCTCTCTCCTCTTTCTCCCTCCAACACCCACCCTGACTCCCACCTGGCATCACATATAGGGTCACGCACAGCCACTCTCTCTCTCTCTCTCTTTTCTCCCTCCAACACCCACCCTGACTCCCACTCTCACCTGGCATCACATATAGGGTCACGCCACAGTTCTCTCTCTCTCTCTTTCTCCCTCCAACACCCACCCTGACTCCCACCTGGCATCACATATAGGGTCACGCCACACTCTCTCTCTCTCTCCTCTTTCTCCCTCCAACACCCACCCTGACTCCCACCTGGCATCACATATAGGGTCACGCCACAGTTTCTCTCTCTCTCCTCTTTCTCCCTCCAACACCCACCCTGACTCCCACCTGGCATCACATATAGGGTCACGCCACAGTTTCTCTCTCTCTCTCCTCTTTCTCCCTCCAACACCCACCCTGACTCCCACCTGGCATCACATATAGGGTCACGCCACAGTTTCTCTCTCTCTCCTCTTTCTCCCTCCAACACCCACCCTGACTCCCACCTGGCATCACATATAGGGTCACGCCACAGTTTCTCTCTCTCTCCTCTTTCTCCCTCCAACACCCACCCTGACTCCCACCTGGCATCACATATAGGGTCACGCCACAGTTTCTCTCTCTCGCCTCTTTCTCCCTCCAACACCCACCCTGACTCCCACCTGGCATCACATATAGGGTCACGCCACAGTCTCTCTCTCTCCTCTTTCTCCCTCCAACACCCACCCTGACTCCCACTCTCACCTGGCATCACATATAGGGTCACGCCACAGTCTCTCTCTCTCTCCCTTTCTCCCTCCAACACCCACCCTGACTCCCACTCTCACCTGGCATCACATATAGGGTCACGCCACAGTTTCTCTCTCTCTCTCTCCTCTTTCTCCCTCCAACACCCACCCTGACTCCCACCTGGCATCACATATAGGGTCACGCCACAGTCTCTCTCTCTCTCTCTCTTTCTCCCTCCAACACCCACCCTGACTCCCACCTGGCATCACATATAGGGTCACGCCACAGTCTCTCTCTCTCTCCCTTTCTCCCTCCAACACCCACCCTGACTCCCACCTGGCATCACATATAGGGTCACGCCACAGTTTCTCTCTCTCTCCTCTTTCTCCCTCCAACACCCACCCTGACTCCCACCTGGCATCACATATAGGGTCACGCCACAGTTTCTCTCTCTCTCCTCTTTCTCCCTCCAACACCCACCCTGACTCCCACCTGGCATCACATATAGGGTCACGCCACAGTTTCTCTCTCTCTCCTCTTTCTCCCTCCAACACCCACCCTGACTCCCACCTGGCATCACATATAGGGTCACGCCACAGTTTCTCTCTCTCGCCTCTTTCTCCCTCCAACACCCACCCTGACTCCCACCTGGCATCACATATAGGGTCACGCCACACTCTCTCTCTCTCCTCTTTCTCCCTCCAACACCCACCCTGACTCCCACCTGGCATCACATGACTCCCACCTGGCATCACATATAGCCACAGTTTCTCTCTCTCTCCTCTTTCTCCCTCCAACACCCACCCTGACTCCCACCTGGCATCACATATAGGGTCACGCCACAGTTTCTCTCTCTCTCCTCTTTCTCCCTCCAACACCCACCCTGACTCCCACCTGGCATCACATATAGGGTCACGCCACAGTTTCTCTCTCTCGCCTCTTTCTCCCTCCAACACCCACCCTGACTCCCACCTGGCATCACATATAGGGTCACGCCACAGTCTCTCTCTCTCTCCCTTTTCTCCCTCCAACACCCACCCTGACTCCCACTCTGGCATCACATATAGGGTCACGCCACAGTCTCTCTCTCTCCTCTTTCTCCCTCCAACACCCACCCTGACTCCCACTCTGGCATCACATATAGGGTCACGCCACAGTTTCTCTCTCTCGCCTCTTTCTCCCTCCAACACCCACCCTGACTCCCACCTGGCATCACATATAGGGTCACACCACAGTCTCTCTCTCGCCCCTTTCTCCCTCCAACACCCACCCTGACTCCCACCTGGCATCACATATAGGGTCACGCCACAGTTTCTCTCTCTCTCCTCTTTCTCCCTCCAACACCCACCCTGACTCCCACCTGGCATCACATATAGGGTCACGCCACAGTTTCTCTCTCTCTCCTCTTTCTCCCTCCAACACCCACCCTGACTCCCACCTGGCATCACATATAGGGTCACGCCACAGTTTCTCTCTCTCACCTCTTTCTCCCTCCAACACCCACCCTGACTCCCACCTGGCATCACATATAGGGTCACGCCACAGTTTCTCTCTCTCGCCTCTTTCTCCCTCCAACACCCACCCTGACTCCCACCTGGCATCACATATAGGGGCACGCCACACTCTCTCTCTCTCCTCTTTCTCCCTCCAACACCCACCCTGACTCCCACCTGGCATCACATATAGGGTCACGCCACAGTTTCTCTCTCTCGCCTCTTTCTCCCTCCAACACCCACCCTGACTCCCACCTGGCATCACATATAGGGTCACGCCACAGTTTCTCTCTCTCGCCTCTTTCTCCCTCCAACACCCACCCTGACTCCCACCTGGCATCACATATAGGGTCACGCCACAGTTTCTCTCTCTCTCCTCTTTCTCCCTCCAACACCCACCCTGACTCCCACCTGGCATCACATATAGGGTCACGCCACAGTTTCTCTCTCTCTCTCTCTTTCTCCCTCCAACACCCACCCTGACTCCCACTCTCACCTGGCATCACATATAGGGTCACGCCACAGTTTCTCTCTCTCGCCTCTTTCTCCCTCCAACACCCACCCTGACTCCCACCTGGCATCACATATAGGGTCACGCCACACTCTCTCTCTCTCCTCTTTCTCCCTCCAACACCCACCCTGACTCCCACTATCACCTGGCATCACATATAGGGTCACGCCACAGTTTCTCTCTCTCGCCTCTTTCTCCCTCCAACACCCACCCTGACTCCCACCTGGCATCACATATAGGGTCACGCCACAGTTTCTCTCTCTCGCCTCTTTCTCCCTCCAACACCCACCCTGACTCCCACCTGGCATCACATATAGGGTCACACCACAGTCTCTCTCTCGCCCCTTTCTCCCTCCAACACCCACCCTGACTCCCACCTGGCATCACATATAGGGTCACGCCACAGTTTCTCTCTCTCTCCTCCTTCTCCCGCCAACACCCACCCTGACTCCCACCTGGCATCACATATAGGGTCACGCCACAGTTTCTCTCTCTCTCCTCTTTCTCCCGCCAACACCCACCCTGACTCCCACCTGGCATCACATATAGGGTCACGCCACAGTTTCTCTCTCTCGCCTCTTTCTCCCTCCAACACTCACCCTGACTCCCACCTGGCATCACATATAGGGTCACGCCACAGTTTCTCTCTCTCGCTCTCTTTCTCCCTCCAACACCCACCCTCATCCTCTTTCTCCCTCCAACACCCACCCTGACTCCCACCTGGCATCACATATAGGGTCACGCCACACTCTCTCTCTCTCTTTCTCCCTCCAACACCCACCCTGACTCCCACCTGGCATCACATATAGGGTCACGCCACAGTTTCTCTCTCTCTCCTCCTTCTCCCTCCAACACCCACCCTGACTCCCACCTGGCATCACATATAGGGTCACGCCACAGTTTCTCTCTCTCGCCTCTTTCTCCCTCCAACACTCACCCTGACTCCCACCTGGCATCACATATAGGGTCACGCCACAGTTTCTCTCTCTCACCTCTTTCTCCCTCCAACACCCACCCTGACTCCCACCTGGCATCACATATAGGGGCACGCCACACTCTCTCTCTCTCCTCTTTCTCCCTCCAACACTCACCCTGACTCCCACCTGGGCATCACATATAGGGTCACGCCACAGTTTCTCTCTCTCGCCTCTTTCTCCCTCCAACACCCACCCTGACTCCCACCTGGCATCACATATAGGGTCACGCCACACTCTCTCTCTCTCCTCTTTCTCACTCCAACACCCACCCTGACTCCCACTATCACCTGGCATCACATATAGGGTCACGCCACAGTTTCTCTCTCTCGCCTCTTTCTCCCTCCAACACCCACCCTGACTCCCACCTGGCATCACATATAGGGTCACGCCACAGTTTCTCTCTCTCTCCCACCTGCCTCTTTCTCCCTCCAACACCCACCCTGACTCCCACCTGGCATCACATATAGGGTCACGCCACAGTTTCTCTCTCTCGCCTCTTTCTCCCTCCAACACCCACCCTGACTCCCACCTGGCATCACATATAGGGGCACGCCACAGTCTCTCTCTCTCTCTCTCTCCCTCCAACACTCTCTCTCTCTCGCCTCTTTCTCCCTCCAACACTCACCCTGACTCCCACCTGGCATCACATATAGGGTCACGCCACACTCTCTCTCTCGCCTCTTTCTCCCTCCAACACCCACCCTGACTCCCACCTGGCATCACATATAGGGTCACGCCACAGTTTCTCTCTCTCGCCTCTTTCTCCCTCCAACACCCACCCTGACTCCCACCTGGCATCACATATAGGGTCACGCCACAGTTTCTCTCTCTCGCCTCTTTCTCCCTCCAACACCCACCCTGACTCCCACCTGGCATCACATATAGGGTCACGCCACAGTCTCTCTCTCTCCCCTTTCTCCCTCCAACACCCACCCTGACTCCCACTCCCACCTGGCATCACATATAGGGTCACGCCACAGTCTCTCTCTCGCACCTTTCTCCCTCCAACACCCACCCTGACTCCCACTCCCACCTGGCATCACATATAGGGTCACGCCACAGTCTCTCTCTCGCCCCTTTCTCCCTCCAACACCCACCCTGACTCCCACTCTCACCTGGCATCACATATAGGGGCACACCACAGTCTCTCTCTCTCTCTCCTCTTTCTCCCTCCAACACCCACCCTGACTCCCACTCTCACCTGGCATCACATATAGGGGCACGCCACACTCTCTCTCTCTCTCCTCTTTCTCCCTCCAACACCCACCCTGACTCCCACTCTCACCTGGCATCACATATAGGGTCACGCCACACTCTCTCTCTCTCTCCTCTTTCTCCCTCCAACACCCACCCTGACTCCCACTCCCACCTGGCATCACATATAGGGGCATGCCACACTCTCTCTCTCTCTCCTCTTTCTCCCTCCAACACCCACCCTGACTCCCACCTGGCATCACATATAGGGTCACGCCACAGTTTCTCTCTCTCTCCTCTTTCTCCCTCCAACACCCACCCTGACTCCCACCTGGCATCACATATAGGGTCACGCCACAGTTTCTCTCTCTCGCCTCTTTCTCCCTCCAACACTCACCCTGACTCCCACCTGGCATCACATATAGGGTCACGCCACAGTTTCTCTCTCTCGCCTCTTTCTCCCTCCAACACCCACCCTGACTCCCACCTGGCATCACATATAGGGTCACGCCACAGTTTCTCTCTCTCGCCTCTTTCTCCCTCCAACACCCACCCTGACTCCCACCTGGCATCACATATAGGGTCACGCCACAGTCTCTCTCTCGCCCCTTTCTCCCTCCAACACCCACCCTGACTCCCACCTGGCATCACATATAGGGTCACGCCACAGTCTCTCTCTCGCCCCTTTCTCCCTCCAACACCCACCCTGACTCCCACTCCCACCTGGCATCACATATAGGGTCACGCCACAGTCTCTCTCTCGCCCCTTTCTCCCTCCAACACCCACCCTGACTCCCACTCCCACCTGGCATCACATATAGGGTCACGCCACAGTTTCTCTCTCTCGCCTCTTTCTCCCTCCAACACCCACCCTGACTCCCACCTGGCATCACATATAGGGTCACACCACAGTCTCTCTCTCGCCCCTTTCTCCCTCCAACACCCACCCTGACTCCCACCTGGCATCACATATAGGGTCACGCCACAGTTTCTCTCTCTCTCCTCCTTCTCCCTCCAACACCCACCCTGACTCCCACTCTCCCTCCAACACCCACCCTGACTCCCACCTGGCATCACATATAGGGTCACGCCACAGTTTCTCTCTCTCTCCTCTTTCTCCCGCCAACACCCACCCTGACTCCCACCTGGCATCACATATAGGGTCACGCCACAGTTTCTCTCTCTCGCCTCTTTCTCCCTCCAACACTCACCCTGACTCCCACCTGGCATCACATATAGGGTCACGCCACAGTTTCTCTCTCTCGCCTCTTTCTCCCTCCAACACCCACCCTGACTCCCACCTGGCATCACATATAGGGGCACGCCACACTCTCTCTCTCTCTCTCTTTCTCCCTCCAACACCCACCCTGACTCCCACCTGGCATCACATATAGGGTCACGCCACAGTTTCTCTCTCTCTCCTCCTTCTCCCTCCAACACCCACCCTGACTCCCACCTGGCATCACATATAGGGTCACGCCACAGTTTCTCTCTCTCTCTCTCTTTCTCCCTCCAACACCCACCCTGACTCCCACCTGGCATCACATATAGGGTCACGCCACAGTTTCTCTCTCTCGCCTCTTTCTCCCTCCAACACTCACCCTGACTCCCACCTGGCATCACATATAGGGTCACGCCACAGTTTCTCTCTCTCGCCTCTTTCTCCCTCCAACACCCACCCTGACTCCCACCTGGCATCACATATAGGGTCACGCCACACTCTCTCTCTCTCCTCTTTCTCCCTCCAACACCCACCCTGACTCCCACCTGGCATCACATATAGGGTCACGCCACAGTTTCTCTCTCTCTCCTCCTTCTCCCGCCAACACCCACCCTGACTCCCACCTGGCATCACATATAGGGTCACGCCACAGTTTCTCTCTCTCGCCTCTTTCTCCCTCCAACACCCACCCTGACTCCCACCTGGCATCACATATAGGGTCACGCCACAGTTTCTCTCTCTCGCCTCTTTCTCCCTCCAACACTCACCCTGACTCCCACCTGGCATCACATATAGGGTCACGCCACAGTTTCTCTCTCTCGCCTCTTTCTCCCTCCAACACCCACCCTGACTCCCACCTGGCATCACATATAGGGGCACGCCACACTCTCTCTCTCTCCTCTTTCTCCCTCCAACACCCACCCTGACTCCCACCTGGCATCACATATAGGGTCACGCCACAGTTTCTCTCTCTCTCCTCCTTCTCCCGCCAACACCCACCCTGACTCCCACCTGGCATCACATATAGGGTCACGCCACAGTTTCTCTCTCTCGCCTCTTTCTCCCTCCAACACTCACCCTGACTCCCACCTGGCATCACATATAGGGTCACGCCACAGTTTCTCTCTCTCTCCTCCTTCTCCCGCCAACACCCACCCTGACTCCCACCTGGCATCACATATAGGGTCACGCCACAGTTTCTCTCTCTCTCCTCTTTCTCCCGCCAACACCCACCCTGACTCCCACCTGGCATCACATATAGGGTCACGCCACAGTTTCTCTCTCTCGCCTCTTTCTCCCTCCAACACTCACCCTGACTCCCACCTGGCATCACATATAGGGTCACGCCACAGTTTCTCTCTCTCGCCTCTTTCTCCCTCCAACACCCACCCTGACTCCCACCTGGCATCACATATAGGGGCACGCCACACTCTCTCTCTCTCCTCTTTCTCCCTCCAACACCCACCCTGACTCCCACCTGGCATCACATATAGGGTCACGCCACAGTTTCTCTCTCTCTCCTCCTTCTCCCTCCAACACCCACCCTGACTCCCACCTGGCATCACATATAGGGTCACGCCACAGTTTCTCTCTCTCGCCTCTTTCTCCCTCCAACACCCACCCTGACTCCCACCTGGCATCACATATAGGGTCACGCCACAGTTTCTCTCTCTCGCCTCTTTCTCCCTCCAACACCCACCCTGACTCCCACCTGGCATCACATATAGGGGCACGCCACACTCTCTCTCTCTCCTCTTTCTCCCTCCAACACCCACCCTGACTCCCACTCTCACCTGGCATCACATATAGGGTCACGCCACAGTTTCTCTCTCTCGCCTCTTTCTCCCTCCAACACCCACCCTGACTCCCACCTGGCATCACATATAGGGTCACGCCACACTCTCTCTCTCTCCTCTTTCTCCCTCCAACACCACCCTGACTCCCACTCTCACCTGGCATCACATATAGGGTCACGCCACAGTTTCTCTCTCTCGCCTCTTTCTCCCTCCAACACCCACCCTGACTCCCACCTGGCATCACATATAGGGTCACGCCACAGTCTGTCTCTCTCTCTTTCTCCCTCCAACACCCACCCTGACTCCCACCTGGCATCACATATAGGGGCACGCCACAGTCTCTCTCTCTCTCTCTCTCTCTCTCTCTCTCTCTCTCTCTCTCTCTCTCTCTCTCTCTCTCTCTCTCTCTCTCTCTCTCTCGCCTCTTTCTCCCTCCAACACTCACCCTGACTCCCACCTGGCATCACATATAGGGGCACGCCACACTCTCTCTCTCGCCTCTTTCTCCCTCCAACACCCACCCTGACTCCCACCTGGCATCACATATAGGGTCACGCCACAGTTTCTCTCTCTCGCCTCTTTCTCCCTCCAACACCCACCCTGACTCCCACCTGGCATCACATATAGGGTCACGCCACAGTTTCTCTCTCTCGCCTCTTTCTCCCTCCAACACCCACCCTGACTCCCACCTGGCATCACATATAGGGTCACGCCACAGTCTCTCTCTCGCCCCTTTCTCCCTCCAACACCCACCCTGACTCCCACTCCCACCTGGCATCACATATAGGGTCACGCCACAGTCTCTCTCTCGCACCTTTCTCCCTCCAACACCCACCCTGACTCCCACTCCCACCTGGCATCACATATAGGGTCACGCCACAGTCTCTCTCTCGCCCCTTTCTCCCTCCAACACCCACCCTGACTCCCACTCTCACCTGGCATCACATATAGGGGCACACCACAGTCTCTCTCTCTCTCTCCTCTTTCTCCCTCCAACACCCACCCTGACTCCCACTCTCACCTGGCATCACATATAGGGCCACGCCACACTCTCTCTCTCTCTCCTCTTTCTCCCTCCAACACCCACCCTGACTCCCACTCTCACCTGGCATCACATATAGGGTCACGCCACACTCTCTCTCTCCTCTTTCTCCCTCCAACACCCACCCTGACTCCCACTCCCACCTGGCATCACATATAGGGGCACGCCACACTCTCTCTCTCTCTCCCTCCAACACCCACCCTGACTCCCACCTGGCATCACATATAGGGTCACGCCACAGTTTCTCTCTCTCTCCTCTTTCTCCCTCCAACACCCACCCTGACTCCCACCTGGCATCACATATAGGGTCACGCCACAGTTTCTCTCTCTCGCCTCTTTCTCCCTCCAACACCCACCCTGACTCCCACCTGGCATCACATATAGGGTCACGCCACAGTTTCTCTCTCTCGCCTCTTTCTCCCTCCAACACCCACCCTGACTCCCACCTGGCATCACATATAGGGTCACGCCACAGTCTCTCTCTCGCCCCTTTCTCCCTCCAACACCCACCCTGACTCCCACTCCCACCTGGCATCACATATAGGGTCACGCCACAGTCTCTCTCTCGCCCCTTTCTCCCTCCAACACCCACCCTGACTCCCACTCCCACCTGGCATCACATATAGGGTCACGCCACAGTCTCTCTCTCGCCCCTTTCTCCCTCCAACACCCACCCTGACTCCCACTCCCACCTGGCATCACATATAGGGTCACGCCACAGTTTCTCTCTCTCGCCTCTTTCTCCCTCCAACACCCACCCTGACTCCCACCTGGCATCACATATAGGGTCACACCACAGTCTCTCTCTCGCCCCTTTCTCCCTCCAACACCCACCCTGACTCCCACCTGGCCTCACATATAGGGGCACACCACAGTCTCTCTCTCTCGCCCCTTTCTCCCTCCAACACCCACCCTGACTTCCACTCCCACCTGGCATCACATATAGGGGCATGCCACACTCTCTCCCTCTCTCGCCTCTTTCTCCCACTCCCCAAATCCATCTCTCCCCCTCTCTCTCCTTCCTCCTACTAGTCATTTGCTCTATCCCAATTATAACTCGATTTGCCACCCTCCACAGTAACAGTCATGTTGGACACAGGTCCCCATGTCACTTGTGGAGACCAATGGACCCCTGAACGCACCACAGCACACACCACTCTCCGCCTGGCCTCTGTGTCTTCCCTAGAGACAGAACGTTATGATGTCATCTATTCGTGAGTAATCAAATCATGGAATTCAGCTTCTGTAAAAACGCAGAACTAGTGTGCGTCACATCAACCTGAAGCTTTCCTGAGACCATAAGCTGTGTGTGTTTCAGTGTGTGATCCAGCCTGCCCAGACAAATCATGGACATGGGTACAAGAGATGCTCAGTGTTCTTCGGTACACACATATCCACCATCGACAGTCGAGCTCTTTGTCGTCTGTTATTTACAGACACAGGACACATGCGTACTAACACTGAGCATTACCCTGTTCAAGAGCACAGTACTTCTCCTGTTCCCACTCCCTAGCCACTGATCTAGGATCAACTCAACATTGCCAAATCCTAACCTTAACCATTATAGGGGGGAACACACCAAACTGACACCAGATCAGCGTCTAGGTGCACCATCCTCCCCTGTCCCTGTTCTGTGGCTGAGATGTAATGTGTGTGTTTGTCCACCTGGAGGCAGTATGAGCCAGCAGATAAAGCACCAGCAGACGGACAGAGCCATGCCTGACAACCTGGGAAAACATTTGAGCAGGAGAGAGAAGAAGAGAGATGTTCGACCTCCCTAAAATTAAAACTCCTCTCCTAAAGTAAAGCTAAGTCTAACTTAGGTCGGAGAGCACCTGTACTTCAGAGGAACATTAAAAATGCACTTTTTAGACCCCCCCCCCCAAAAATAGATATGTTTTATGAAGTACAATAGTGACGCATAAGCCTGCCCTTGTGTATTTGACTATATATACACGGTAATATAACTATCACGATATGAATGAGTGTTAGTCTAACCAGATGTGTGGTAGTCTGTTGCCATGGTCTGGGAGCCAGTGCGGGGCTTTAAGTGTTACGTAAAGGAGGAGGGGGGGGGGGTTGTTATTCCCGGATATCTGTATCCGGGTAGACCAGGATGGCGAGAGGGAGAGGAGGAGAATGCAGTGCTATGGAGCGAAGGGTTAACATGGAGAATGGGCACTTTTTGTGGTTTGGGAAAGGCAGAGCGAGACAGAGAAAGGAGAGGGGAAGAGACGAGTCTCCAGTTGCTTTTCCTGTGTTGTGTATGGTGTGTGTGTATAAGTGAGTGCCCTGTGTTGTGTGTGTGTGCGTGTGTGCGTGTGCGTGTGCGTGTGCGTGTGTGTGTGTGTGTGTGTGTGTGTGTGTGTGTGTGTGTGTGTGTGTGTGTGTGTATAAGTGAGTGCCCTGTGTTGTGTGTGTGTATAAGTGAGTTCCCTGTGTTGGGTGTGTGTATAAGTGAGTGCCCTGTGTTGTGTGTGTGTGTGTGTGTGTATATAAGTGAGTGCCCTGTGTTGGGTGTGTGTATAAGTGCACAAGTGAGTGCCCTGTGTTGGGTGTGTGTATAAGTGCACAAGTGAGTGCCCTGTGTTGGGTGTGTGTGTATAAGTGAGTGCCCTGTGTTGTGTATGGTGTGTGTGTATAAGTGAGTGGTGAGTGCCCTGTGTGTGTGTGTGTGTGTGTGTGTGTGTGTGTGTGTGTGTGTGTGTGTGTGTGTGTGTGTGTGTGTGTGTGTGTGTGTGTGTGTGTGTGTGTGTGTGTGTGTGTGTGTGTGTGTGTGTGTGTGTGTGTATAAGTGAGTGCCCTGTGTTGGGTGTGTGTGTATAAGTGAGTGCCCTGTGTTGGGTGTGTGTGTATAAGTGAGTGCCCTGTCTTGTGTGTGTGTGTGTGTGTGTGTGTGTGTGTGTGTGTGTGTGTGTGTGTGTGTGTGTGTGTGTGTGTGTGTGTGTGTGTGTGTGTGTGTGTGTGTGTGTGTGTGTGTGTGTGTGTGTGTGTGTGTGTGTGTGTGTGTGTGTAAGAGAGTGCCTTGTGTTGGGTGTGTATAAGTGCATAAGTGAGTGCCCTGTGTTGGGTGTGTGTGTATAAGTGAGTACTCTGTTTTAGGTGTGTGTGTGTGTATAAGTGAGTGCCCTGTGTTGGGTGTGTGTGTATAAGTGAGTACTCTGTTTTAGGTGTGTGTGTGTGTATAAGTGAGTGCCCTGTCTTGGGTGTGTGTGTGTGTGTGTGTGTATAAGAGAGTGCCCTGTGTTGGGTGTGTGTGTATAAGTGAGTACTCTGTTTTAGGTGTGTGTGTGTGTGTGTGTATAAGTGAGTGCCCTGTGTTGGGTGTGTGTGTATAAGTGAGTACTCTGTTTTAGGTGTGTGTGTGTGTATAAGTGAGTGCCCTGTCTTGGGTGTGTGTGTGTGTGTGTGTGTGTGTATAAGAGAGTGCCCTGTGTTGGGTGTGTGTGTATAAGTGAGTACTCTGTTTTAGGTGTGTGTGTGTGTGTGTGTATAAGTGAGTGCCCTGTCTTGGGTGTGTGTGTGTGTGTGTGTGTATAAGAGAGTGCCCTTTGTTGGGTGTGTGTGTATATAAGTGAGTGCCCTGTGTTGGGCGTGTGTGTATAAGTGAGTGCCCTGTGTTGGGTGTGTGTGTATATAAGTGAGTGCCCTGTGTTGGGCGTGTGTGTATATAAGTGAGTGCCCTGTGTTGGGTGTGTGTGTATAAGTGAGTGCCCTATGTTGGGTGTGTGTGTATAAGTGAGTGCCCTGTGTTGGGTGTGTGTGTATAAGTGAGTGCCCTATGTTGGGTGTGTGTGTATAAGTGAGTGCCCTGTGTTGGGTGTGTTTGTGTGCCCAGATTTGGGTGTCTGTGTCTGCCAGCCTGCTGTTGGGTAGGTGTGTGTGAAGGCACTAAGCCCAGTCAGGCTGGCCGTGAAGCACTGACTATCCAGATTTCAACTCATAATCACAGAGAAAGCTGGAGTTTCCATTTGGCTCTGAGAAACTAACAGGGTCCACTAACTAACACAGGGCTGAGAAGTTAGTTCTAATAGACTCTGTATGAAGCACGCACCAACCACACGCACAGTCCCAACCTCACTACAAAAGGTTCATTCATGCTACATACAGTAGATTTGTATTCCAGAAAGTAACAGCATAACCTTGTTTGACCGGGCCTGGCCAGAACTAGGCTACTGCTGTAGGTGGTCACTTTAAAGGTGGAGCACATAGCCTAACTAGAATAAGAAGTGAAACTGTTTATTTGAATTATTTAGAGAACAGTCAGATTCTGAAATCAAAATGTTAGAGTAGGCGTGTCAAAATGGGAATGTAATGTTGAGGCCTACGTTGTTTATCAGAGTACTATTTATGCTTCCATGATGTTCCATATGATGTAAAGCAAATTGTCCTTAGCAGGTAAAAGAGACTGAGAAAAACACAGTTGCCATGACTTTGTGTGATGTGTAATTCTGGCTGGGTTCTGTGGTAACATTAACAGTACAAACTTGGAAATAAAGATTTGACCCCGAGCACGTCAACGTCAACTACAAATCAATTTAGAGAGCTACATCCCAATTCTCGTCTCGCGTTCATGTTCAAATGTTAACTAAAATGTCAGAGATGAACCGAAAGAGGCAGGACTATGTCTTTCCACTTCCACTGACTGCGAAGGGAAGGGGAACTGCGTAGCGCCAGCATCTATTTGTACTGCATGTTGTGTGTGCACATTGGTGTATGGGAGTGTTTGCTTTGTTGCCATGGCAACAGACATTTGGCACGTACACATAATTTCCGGTGTTTGATGATTGATGCGTGGTTGCGCGTACACACACACACACACACACACACACACGACTTACAACGCATCATGCACATATGACATACTTTTCCCTTTCATCCTCTCTCCCTCCATCTCATCCTTTTCTCATTTAGTCTCTCAATGGTTCTATCAATTTTACAGCACTACCCCCTGCTCTGACATTGACCCTCTTACTCCCTTTATAAAATGAACTTTGAGTTACAAACACACACGCACAGTCCCTGAATCCAGAGTTCCGTCTGAGTCTGAGCGTGGTTACATTTCCCAGCTCCATCCCTCAGCTCACCAAACCGAGTGGCAGGGCTACTGTTAGGCTGAAACACAAATCCCAGACTGTGGCTTTAGTGTGTGACGATAATAAACATGAATAAATGGAACATTGTATTGGATGGGTGGAAGGAGGAGTGGAAATAGGGGAAGGAAGCTGCAGAAAACTCATCCTTCTGACTCACTTCTTCAACAGAGTTCAATCTAATTTACCTGACTCACTCCTCCTCCTCCCTTCTCTCTCACATATCACCTCTAGCCAAAGCTGGAGTTCTACCAACTAACTCAATTGTACAGCCATTCTGTCACGGTCGTTGTATGGAGGAGACCAAGGCGCAGAGTGGTAAGCGTACATACTTCTTTAATTAAAGAAAGAACACTGAACAAACTATCAAAACGAACCGTGAAGCTAATATGCGTAGTGTAGACAGGCAACTAAACATATACCAAGAACCTACAAACTACCCAAGGAATATGGCTACCTAAATATGGTCCCCAATCAGAGACAACGATGAACAGCTGCCTCTAATTGAGAACCAATCTAGGCAGCCATAGACATATAGACCTAGACTTACAAAAACCCCTAGACAAACAAAATCCCCTAGACAATACAAAAACTAAACAAACCACCCACCCTCGTCACACCCTGACCTAACCAAAATAATAAAGAAAACAAAGATAACTAAGGTCAGGGCATGACACATTCAGTAGATAATGGAAGGGAGGGGCGGCTGGAATCATCTTATAAGTGACCTGCCCAGTGTGAAAGTATGTGATGTTATAAAATATATATATATATTTACTTGGCCACTTCTAAAATGTGCAGTTTTGTCAATTGGCATGCTGACTGCAGGAATGGCCACCAGAGCTGTTGCCTGAGAATTTAATGTAAATTTCTCTACCATAAGCCGCCTCGTTTTAGAGAATTTAGCAGTACGTCCAACCGGCCTCACAACTACAGACCACGTATAACCATGCCAGCCCAGGAACTCCACATCCAGCTTCTTTACCTGGGGGATCATCTGAGACCAGCCACCCAGACAGCTGATGATAATGAGGAGTATTTCTGTCTCTAATAAAGCCCTTTTGTGGGAAAAACTAATTCTAATTGGCTGGGCCTGGTTCCTCTATAGCTGGACCCCTCGCCAGTCATTTGAAATTGTCGCGACTTCCGCCGAAGTCGGCTCCTTTCCTTGTTCGGGCGGCGTTCGGCGATCGACGTCACTGGCTTTCGGCGGGCAGGGTGTATATCGATGACATTCTGATATACTCCGCTACACGCACCGAGCATGTGTCCTTGGTGCACAAGGTACTTGGACGAGCATGACCTGTATGTCAAGGCTGAGAAATGCCTGTTCTTTCAGCAGGCTGTCTCCTTCCCAGGGTATCGCATTTCCACATCAGGGGTGGAGATGGAGAGTGACCGCATTGCAGCCATGCGTAATTGGCCAATGCTTTTTAGGGTTTGCCAATTACTACCGGGGTTTTGGCCAGGTGGCTGCTCCCATTACCTCACTGCTGAAGGGGGGTCCTGTACGGTTGCAGTGGTCGGCTGAGGCAGACAGGGCTTTTGGGCAGCTAAGAGCTCTGTTTACTTCGGCTCCCGTGCCCATCCGGATCCCTCTTTGGCATTTATAGTGGAGGTGGACGCTTCAGAGGCTGGGATAGGAGCAGTGCTCTCACAGCGCTCGGGTACGCCACCGAAACTCTGCCCCTGTGCTTTCTTCTCAAAGAAGCCCAGCCCAGCTAACTATGATGTGGGGGACCGGGAGTTGTTGGCTGTGGTTAAAGCGTTGAAGACATGGAGACATTGGCTTGAGGGGGCTAAACACCCGTTCCTCATCTGGACTGACCACCGCAACCTGGAGTACACTTCCGGGCAGCGAGGAGACTGAATCCTCGTCAGGCAAGGTGTTCTTTACCCGTTTTGTGTTTACCCTATCCAACAGATCAGGTTCCCAGAATAAGAAGGCAGACGCACTGTCCCGGCTGTATGACACAGAGGAGCGGCCCATGGATCAGACTCCCATACTCCCGGCCTCCTGCCTGGTAGCGCCGGTCGTTTGAGAGCTGGATGCGGACATTGAGCAGGCGTTGTGTACAGAGGCCGCTCCCCTCCTGTGTCCCGTTGGGTGTACAGTATGTACGTTTCGTCTCCTGTCCGTGACCAGTTGATCTATTGGGCCCACACGTCTCCCTCCTCTGGTCATCCGGGGATCGGTCGGACTGTGCGCTGTCTGACTGGGAAGTACTGGTGGCCCACCTTGGCAAAGGACGTGAGGGTTTATGTTTCCTCCAGCTCGGTGTGTGCCCAGTGTAAGCCTCCGAGACACCTGCCCAGAGGTAAGCTACACCCCTTACCTGTTCCACAACGACCTTGGTCACATCTGTCAGTGGATTTCCTAACAGATCTTGATATTTCACAGGGAGACACTATGATCCTGGTCGTTGTGGATCGTTTTTCTAAGTCCTGTCGCCTCCTCCCTCTGGCCGGTCTTCCTACGGCTCTACAGACTGCGGAAGCCCTGTTTACTCACGTCTTTTGGCACTACAGGGTGCCTGAGGATATAGTGTCGGATCGGGGTCCCCAATTAACGTTGAGAGTTTGGAAGGTGTTCATGGAACGCCTGGGGTCTCGATCAGCCTTACCTCAGGTTATCACCCAGAGAGTAACGGGCAGGTAGAGAGTCAACCAGGATATGGGCAGGTTTCTGCGGTCATATTGCCAGGACCGGCCGGGGGAGTAGGCGGCGTTCGTGCCCTGGGCCGAGATGGCACAGAACTCACTTCGCCACTCCTCCACTAACCTCTCCCCCTTTCAGTGCGTATTGGGGTACCAGCCGGTTCTGGCGCTGTGGCATCAGGGTCAGCCCGAGACTCCTGCGGTGGACGACTGTTTTAGGTGTGTGGAGGAGATATGGGAGGCTGCCCGTGTACACCTCCATCCAGCGAGCCACACGTCGCCAGAAAGTCCGCGTGGACCGTCACCGCAGTGAGATCCTGGTGTTCGTATCGGGGGGCCGGGTCTGGCTCTCGACCCGTAACCTGCCCCTCCGCCTGCCCTGCCGGAAGCTGGGACCGCAGTTTGTGGCGTCGGGCCTTCAGTACCTAATGGAGTGGGAGGGGTATGGTCCGGAGGAGAGGTGATGGGTTCCAGTTGCATGTTTTGGATCCTGAACTGCTGCGGATCGCCCTGCGCCTCGCCCTCCGGGTCGTCCCCAAGGCCGGCTGTCAAGTCTCCTCTCCTTGTTCAGGCGGCGTTCGGCGATCGACGTCACCGGCTTTCTAGCCATCGCCGCTCCATTTGCCATATGTCCATTTGTTTTGTCTTGTCCCATACACACCTGGTTTTCATCCCCTAATCAATCTACATGTATTTAGCCCTCTGTTTGCCATCATGTCTTTGTGTGTAATTGTTTATTGTTATGTGGTTTGTCAGTGGTATTACATTTTGTTATTTCCGTGGTTTTGGCACTTTTATGTTTTTATTGTGCTATCAATTAGGAATGTAATTAAAGTGCGCCTGTTTGCTACTCTCTGCTCTCCTGCACCTGACTTCGCCTCCGCTACACACGCTTAACAGAAATCCATAGATTAGGGCCTAATTTATTTATTTCAATTGACTGATTTCCTTATATGAACTGTAACTCAGTAAAGTATTTGAAGTTATTCCATGTTGCGTTTCTGTTTCTGTTCAGTGTATATAATGTCACTTTTATCTGCAACATGATAGGCTATTCGTTGTGTGTGTGTAGCAGTATTGTAGAGGCCTGTTCGTATGTGTAATTTACACTCAAAGCTCATCGTAACTACGCAGGGAGGTACACACCTCCCTAGTTTCTCTATGCACAAACAAGAACTCACACCCTCTTTCTCTCAAGAGAGAGAAAACACCCACATACACTTGTCTCGCAAAGACAGACAAATAGCTAGACCTACAACACATACAATCACACTGAATACAACAGGCCATCTAAATGACATACCATTGCTCCAGCGCAGATGGAGAAATGTTGATTCACTGTTTATTGATCACACACACACACACACACACACACACACACACACACACACACACACACACACACACACACACACACACACACACACACACACACACACACACACACACACACACACACACACACACACACACACACAGAGAGAGAGAGAGAGAGAGAGAGAGAGAGAGAGAGAGAGAGAGAAAAAGATAGCCCACACAGGCGCTTGAAGCACACAGGATTCTTTACACACCCACATGCACTCTGGCACTGTAACGTGCGCATGCAAACACACACAACTATAAAATGGACGAGCCCAACGCAACTCTCTCAAATATAACTCCCAGACCTTATTTTACCCCTCCATACTATACAACATGACACAGAGACAAACGCTCACACAACGCGTCATTGAAGTGGCGTGAGTAGATAATATCCTTTGGGGAAAGGCAGCTAACCAAACCATCCCTCTGTCTCTTTAGACAGACCCCCCCCCCCCCAGTTCTCCTGTAGGATTACCTCCTGTCAATAATGTCCTATTGTTCATTACAGAAACTGACACACACACCGGAATGGTAGAATTGACCGTACTGGTGCAGTGGTAGCCTACATACCGTATCCTAATTGGGACTGTACCCCTAATTACAGTCAGACGGCACTGCAGAGATGGGACTGAGAGGATGTCAGTAGCATTCTCTCAAAGACAAAACATCAAATGATATTCATCCTCCCATCCTCTCTTTCAGAGGCTTCCCCACTCTCTATCTAAATCCAGTCTCAAACAATGATGACACACACACACCCAGCGAGAGATGGGGGAAACGGTCCGTATGTGGCCTACATTACATACAGTATATCCTGTATTTTATACCCATTTAAACTGAGCTGAATTCCCTACTCTGACCCCTGGGTCAGTGCTTTCTGAGATCCTTGGGATGTCCCTAAACTAAACCTAATCCCTACTGTTACCCTAATCTAAAGTATTTTAAAATGCCAACTTCAATGGGGTAGGGAGGTCCCAAGGAGCAAGGATAGCACGGACCGTAAGCCCTGCTGAACAGACCAGACATCCCAGTACCCTCCCTTCACTAAATGTCACTAAATTCATTCTGTTTAACGAGAAATGACCTGCCCAGAAGTCAATCCCTGTTCCGTAAATGTGAATTTGGTGGAAAATGAAACTAAGTAACCATTTTTCATGCTGCTGTTGCTGCTAAAACAAACCGTGCGTTCACGTTTCAAAAGCTCTTCCATTTCATGATGCCAACCTAGGTCCTCGCCTGGAGTTAAACACAATAATCAAAGCCTAGTAGTCACATTAAATAATCAGAACATTATAATCATAGCATCTCTCACCCCCCTGCATCCCTCTCCCTGTTCCTCTACCCAAATCTCATCCCTCCCTGTTCCTCTACCCAAATCTCATCCCTCCCTGTTCCTATTCCCAAATCTCACCCCTCCCTGTTCCTCTACCCAAATCTCATCCCTCCCTGTTCCTCTACCCAAATCTCATCCCTCCCTGTTCCTCTACCCAAATCTCGTCCCTCCCTGTTCCTCTACCCAAATCTCATCCCTCCCTGTTCCTCTACCCAAATCTCATCCCTCCCTATTCCTCTACCCAAATCTCATCCCTCCATGTTCCTCTACCCAAATCTCATCCCTCCCTGTTCCTCTACCCAAATCTCATCGCTCCCAGTTCTTCTACCCAAATCTCATCCCTCCCCGTTCCTCTACCCAAATCTCATCCCTCCCTGTTCCTCTACCCAAATCTCATCCCTCCATGTTCCTCTACCCAAATCTCATCCCTCCCTATTCCTCTACCCAAATCTCATCCCTCCCAGTTCCTCTACCCAAATCTCATCCTTCCCCGTTCCTCTACCCAAATCTCATCCCTCCCTGTTCCTCTACCCAAATCTCATCCCTCCCCGTTCCTCTACCCAAATCTCATCCCTCCCAGTTCCTCCACCCAAATCTCATCCCTCCCAGTTCCTCTACCCAAATCTCATCCCTTCCAGTTCCTCTACCCAAATCTCATCCCTTCATGTCCAGGCTGTCTCCCAGTGTGTCTCACCTGTCCCGGGGCGTCCCATGATGATGTCTTTGCATGGTGTGGGGTGCAGGTTCTCTGCAGGCAGTATGAGGGGCAGCAGGGCTGTAGGAGAGGGGTGACAGGCCACTGGCTGCTGAACCTCCCCCCCAAACGAGCCTGTCCTCTCTGTCCTACCCCGCCCTTCCCCTGGGCTGGCTGGGTTGGTGAGGGGGGGTCTCGAAGAGGGGGGCGTGGTAGAGATGGAGATGCAAGCCAAAGCAGGGTAACCGGGGGTGACGGAGGTCAGGGAGGGCGGGGCGGATGACACCAGCACCAAGGTGGGGGTGGGGCTCTGGAGGAGGACGGTGCCGTTGGTTGCTGTGGCAGCAGCAGCGTTGATGGGTACAGGGACTTGGAGAGTGGAGACAGGCTGGGGAGTAACGCTGTTAAGACTCTTAGGATCACCTACTCCCCCCCCCCCACGGCCTAACGGACGCTCTGTGAACATGGCCAGAGGAACCTCCGGGTTCCGCACGATCACTGGAGAGTCCCGCAAGGCCTGCTGGGATGTGGGGTGGAAACGGCGGGGCCCTGAGTCTGGAGGGGAGGGGGAGTTGGGGACACCAGGAGGGGAGGGGGGAGGTGGCGGGGGAGGAGGGGGCAGGCTGGTTGGTGTGCTCACCCCTTGGGGAGAGAAGGTGGGTGTGTAAGCGTGAGTGTGTGCTGGGGTCTGGGGGATAGGACGGGGAACGAGGCAGAGTTCAGGTCCCCCTGTTCCAGCTCAGGTTTGGGGGGTGGTCGTGGTGGGGGTGGGAGGAGGGAGGGGGGAGGAGGAACATCTATTTTGCGTTTGCTAGGGCTCATGGGGACAGTGAAGGTCAGGTTAGTGTGGAAGGACGGTTGGACCCCTGAGGTATGCCTCTCCCTCTCTGCCCCCCCAGGGGTGCTCAGCTTGCCCCCAGTGGCACTGGGGTGTCTGTGTCTACGAGGAGGGGGGAGGACGGAGGAGGCGGTGATGGGGGAGAAGTTGGCGGGACGGAATCCGAAGAGGGGGGAGGGTGAGGGCGAGGGGGCGGGGGAGAAAGGGGACTGGTTGGAGATTGGGGAGTAGGAGGGGGTCCCAGAGTGAGAGCTGCCCAGAGACACAAGCATGGTGGCTGCCTCACACTCATCAAAGTCAAACCTGGAGAAGTCATGGGGTAGGAGGGAGGGCAGCACCAGCCGAGGGCGGGAGTCTCCTCTACTGCTGGCCTCGCTGCTGTCTCTGGACGTCTCATCCCAGTCAAACCCACGCAGGTCTGAGGGGGTGACCGTCCCCGAACTGCTCCCCCCCTCCTCCTCTCCCCCTGTCCCTCTCTCCCCCTCCTCCCACTCCCTCCATCTCTTTAGTTCTCATGGAGAGGTGGCGTGAGCAGTAGCCTCGTCTCTGGGACTCCTTCATACAGCCCTCTCTGGAACAGAGGCGTCTCCACTGCTTGCCGTTGAACTTCTTGCGGATACCGTTAGGGGTGCACACCACGTCCCCCTTCTTGTACTTCTGCAGGGCGGCCGACAGGGGGGTGCGGGAGCGCGAGGAGGAGGCTGAGGAGGAGGTAGACCCCCCTCCAGGGGTAGGGGTGGGGATCTGGGAGGGGTTCTTGTCCAGGGGGACCAGGGAGCTCTTGGAAGGGGGTAGGTGTGGTGGGGGGGTCATGCCCAGGGCCTCGGGGCCAGGCAAGGTGAGGGAGGACAGGTGAGAGCCCAGTGGCGTGCCCAGGCCCTGGACCAGGTGTTGGGAGGAGGGGTAGCTGTGCCCCCCGAGGAGGGGCTTGGAGAGGATGTGGCGATGCTGGGTACCCATAGTGAACCTAGACATCTCCATGTCATCCTCTGGTGTTTGGGGCTGTTTCTGTCTCTCTTGTTCGATCTCTCTGTCAGGGTAACCCTCTCCAGTGATGGTGACAACGCTGGTCGTTACCAACGAGGAGGGATGGGGGGGGGTGTTTCCATAGTGATGCCCCCCCCACCACCCCGTCTGGAGAGAAGCTATGCACCAACCTCACCCCCGCTCCCATCGGCCCACCCAGCGCCATCCCAATACTCAGCTGACACACCTCCCTCTCCACCTCCATCTCCTCCCTCCTCTCCCTCTCCTCCCTCTCTCTCTCCCTCTCTCTCTCCCTCTCTGGGTGAGGCAGTTCCCAGGGGGGAGTCAGCAGCCTCAGGCTCTGTCTGGACACCCATACTGCCTGGGCCTGCGCCCTCCTCCTCTTCTCCTCCATCCCTCCCTCCTCCTCCCTCCCTCCATTCTCCAGCGCCTCTAGATCCTCACACAGTAGCACCCTGTAGGGGAACGACACGGCAGGGTGGGGGTCTACCTGGGACAGCACCCCTTCTCTGTATAGCTGAAGTGTCCCCTGTTCACCCCCATCTCGTCCCCCTCCCCCTCCGAAAGGCACACATACGCGTGTCCCGATGGCCACGGACGCCGTGCCGGGTGGAGGAGCGTCCAGGATGAACTCCACGCTAGTCTCCTCCCCCTCCGGGTGTGCGGTCCCCCCCTGAAAGGGGTAACAGAGTATCCCCTCCTCCCCCTGCAGCTGGATATCAGCGCTGCCCCCACTCACCCGCCGCACCACCCCAGCCCTGAACATAGGAGACAGGGGTCCATCCCTCTCTCTCTCCCTCCCACCTTGCTCTCCGTTAAGTCTGTCTCTCCATCGACAGCGGGCTAGAACTCTCTGGTTCTTCAGGCCTTTGGCCAGAGCATCCGCCCCGGACAGACTGCCCTTTCTGTGGCTCTGGTTGGGGCCGGTGCCGGGCTGGGAGGTAGTAGCAGAGTAAGGGGGCAGGCTGCCATGGTAAGGGGCTCTAGCAGGGCTGGTACTGGGCTGGGAGTTCACCTCCAGATCGTGCTCACTGGCTGTATCCGTGGATACGGAGCGTACTGAGTTAGGGGCCCCCTCTGCCTCTGTCTCCCCACCCTGGGGGTCTCTTTCTCTGTCCTGGGGGGCCACAGTACCATTGTTGGGCCCTATGGTGGCCCCTGTCATTCCCTGTTCCCCCGGGCCATGGCTGTGGCTGCTAGCGGCTACCCTCCTCTCCTCATTGGACACACTGGGGGCTAACAAGTGGCTGACTGAGCTGCTACTATGGCTGTTACTAATGCTGTTACTAATGCTGTTACTAATGCTGTTACTAATGCTGTTACTAATGCTGTTACTTATGCTGTTAGTACCACTGTTAATACCATTAATAGTAGTGTTGGTCCTACTACTGTTACTAATGGTATTACTACTGTTATTACTGTTAGTACTACTGCTGTTGATGATGTTAATACTACTGCTAGTACTACTGTAGTTACTGTGGCTGTTGTGCATGGGGGCAGGGGTGAAGGGGAGGCTGGGCGCGTTGCTACCAGCATAGTGTTCAGCAATGTACTTCTTCTTGGGGACTCTGGCCTTGAAGGTGGCTGTTTTCCTACTGGACATGGACGTAGGGCTGGGACTGGTAGTGGGGGTGGGGATGGTGAGGATGTTGTTATGGGAGGAGGTGGGGGTGCTGTTAGGCCCCCCTGGTTTCCCCCCAACCCCCCCTCTGCTGTCCTCGGTCTTCTCTTTATCTTCAGGTTGCCTTGGCAGCACCTGCTCTCTAGGTCCCTCCTTCTTTGGGGATTCACTGACTCTGATTGGCTCCCGCTGAGAGCTGTCAGAGGAGGTTCTGGATTGTTTCCGTAGCAAGTGGGCGGGGGTCATGGATTGAGGCTGTCCGTCTTGGTTCTCCTTCCTGAGTTTGTTCCTGTTGTCCCTCTCTGGGGGGGTCTCTGTCGCCCCTCTCTTCTTCCCCCCTTTGGCCCGCGTGGAGGGGGGAGAGCATCCCCTCTGTCTCTTCAGTGGTTTCATCTCTTCTTCTCCTTTCTGCCTTTATACTCTGTGGGGTGAGTGCTGACGATTGCACTCCTTTCTTTGGCTCGTCTTATTTTTACCCTGTTTCTACTTCTTCTTTCTTTTCCGTTCGCCCCCTGGTCTTCTGCTCTCCTTTTCACTGCCCTTTTTCCTTCCTTGTTCTTCTGAAAATAAGACTAAAGAGAGAGAGAGAGAGAGAGAGAGAGAGAGAGAGAGAGAGAGAGAGAGAGAGAGAGAGAGAGAGAGACAGAGACAGAGACAGAGACAGAGAGAGAGAGAGAGAGAGAGAGAGAGAGAGAGAGAGAGAGAGAGAGAGAGAGAGAGAGAGAGAGAGAGAGAGAGAGAGAGAGAGAGAAGACAGGTGGTCATTTATTATCGTCATCATCAAAAATGGCTGAGATTAGAAAATGATGTCATACCTGGAAGTGTACTGCACTGAATGACTTCCCACCGGCCGGCTCATAACACCACCATTCACCTCCATGTAATCCACTAAAGTGTGTGTATGTGTATGCGTGTCCTGGATATACATTCATGTTGACTGAATTTGAGGAAGTAAAGAGTGTTGATGATTCCCACTCCAGCTAATGACGATGTTTCAAAGGCCACAGTTCCTAACATTTGTGGATGAGCCTCCACTAACACTCCACTAACTAAACAGAGCTTTTACAGATGCATCATCAGGTTAAATGATTGAACGAGAAATGGAATGCATATTATTTCATACATTAGCTTGGACACTATGACATATGGTTTTACATCTGAGCACTGCTCTAGTATTACAAACTAATTTCTCTACACACACAGACACACACACGATCTCAGGTTGTGCTGTTCTATGCGATATGTGTGTGTGTGTGTGTGTGTGTGTGTGTGTGTGTGTGTGTGTGTGTGTGTGTGTGTGTGTGTGTGTGTGTGTGTGTGTGTGTGTGTGTGTGTGTGTGTGTGTGTGTGTGTGTGTGTGTGTGTGTGTGTGTGTGTGTGTGTGTGTGTGTGCCTGGGCTCACATTAACACATCAGGTAAAAACACACACCAATTGGGGCATATTTTAAATCCCATCAGGCGGTGGTGGTCTATGGTGGGCAGGGTGAAGTCACTCACACAGAGAGGCCGAGGGCTGACTACACACAGAGAGGCCGAGGGCTGACTACACACAGAGAGGCCGAGGGCTGACTACACACAGAGAGGCCGAGAGCTGACTACACACAGAGAGGCCGAGGGCTGACTACACACAGAGAGGCCGAGGGCTGACTAACCCACAGAGAGGCCGAGGGCTGACTAACCCACAGAGAGGCCGAGAGCTGATTACACACAGAGAGGCCGAGGGCTGACTACACACAGAGAGGCCGAGGGCTGACTACACACAGAGAGGCCGAGGGCTGACTACACACAGAGAGGCCGAGGGCTGACTACACACAGAGAGGCCGAGGGCTGACTACACACAGAGAGGCCGAGGGCTGACTACACACAGAGAGGCCGAGGGCTGACTACACACAGAGAGGCCGAGGGCTGACTACACACAGAGAGGCCGAGGGCTGACTACACACAGAGAGGCCGAGGGCTGACTACACACAGATAGGCCGAGGGCTGACTAACCCACAGAGAGGCCGAGAGCTGATTACACACAGAGAGGCCGAGGGCTGACTACACACAGAGAGGCCGAGGGCTGACTACACACAGAGAGGCCGAGGGCTGACTAACCCACAGAGAGGCCGAGGGCTGACTAACCCACAGAGAGGCCGAGAGCTGATTACACACAGAGAGGCCGAGGGCTGACTACACACAGAGAGGCCGAGGGCTGACTAACCCACAGAGAGGCCGAGAGCTGATTACACACAGAGAGGCCGAGGGCTGACTACACACAGAGAGGCCGAGGGCTGATTACACACAGAGAGGCCGAGGGCTGACTACACACAGAGAGGCCGAGGGCTGACTACACACAGAGAGGCCGAGGGCTGACTTCACACAGAGAGGCCGAGGGCTGACTAACCCACAGAGAGGCCGAGAGCTGATTACACACAGAGGCCGAGGGCTGACTACACACAGAGAGTCCGAGGGCTGACTACACACAGAGAGGCCGAGAGCTGACTAACCCACAGAGGCCGAGAGCTGACTACACACAGAGAGGCCGAGGGCTGACTAACCCACAGAGAGGCCGAGAGCTGATTACACACAGAGAGGCCGAGGGCTGACTAACCCACAGAGAGGCCGAGAGCTGATTACACACATTGAGGCCGAGGGCTGACTACACACAGAGAGGCCGAGGGCTGACTACACACAGAGAGGCCGAGGGCTGACTAAACCACAGAGAGGCCGAAAGCTGATTACACACAGAGAGGCCGAGGGCTGACTAAACCACAGAGAGGCCGAGAGCTGATTACACACAGAGAGGCCGAGGGCTGACTACACACAGAGAGGCCGAGGGCTGACTACACACAGAGAAGCCGAGGGCTGACTAAACCACAGAGAGGCCGAGAGCTGATTACACACAGAGAGGACGAGGGCTGACTACACACAGAGAGGCCGAGGGCTGACTACACACAGAGAGGCCGAGGGCTGACTACACAGAGAGAGGCCGAGGGCTGACTACACACAGAGAGGCCGAGGGCTGATTACACACAGAGAAGGCTACACACAGCAGAGACAGAAAGAGAAGAAACAGAGGGAGAGGGAGAGCGCGAGCGAGAGAGAGAGAGAGAGAGAGAGAGAGAGAGAGAGAGAAGAGAGAGAAAGAGTAAGCCGGCTGTACAATTGGTCTGCCTTTCCCATATAGAGTCATAGGGATTTTCCACACTCGTTCTAGCACACCCGGCCCTACTCTCTCTTTCCCTTTCTCTCTCTCTCTCTTTTGTGTCTCTGTCTCTTTTCTGCACTGGCAAACACTGACAGACATTTCAGGAAAAAGCTACACATTTTGAATAATCTGGCATGGTTTAATGTGCTCATATTGGGATAATTTTAACCCTGGTACACGGTCAGGCACACTATTCAGTGATGCGCAAAACAAAATGGACAAAAACAGTCACACACACACGGATGTAAACACGCACACGTTTCTCGGAGACGAAGTGAGGGTTAGGCTAATGGGAGAAGTCATTTTAAGACACACCGTGTTTTAACTGTTTGTTTACCCATGCTACAAACGACTCACCCACGTACACAACCCACGTACACAACACCGTAACCTCTTCACTATTTAGTTTAACATCACATCCTGTGATGCTGTTACAAACTCCCTCAGCCTGTGTCACACTCTCAGGCCCCTGGCCGTCCCATTACGGCTTTTGGCCCTTTCTCTCCCTTCGGCTCAAATAACCAGATAGCCTGATTCATTTATTAGAATGACACCTGTCCTGAAAGTAGAGCAATTATTGTTACGCTGTGAGGTAAACCTCCTCCTGTCCCTAGTTGTGGTGAGTGTAGGGACATTGTGAGGTAAACCTCCTCCTGTCCCTAGTTGTGGTGAGTGTAGGGACGTTGTGAGGTAAACCTCCTGCCCCTAGTTGTGGTGAGTGTAGGGATGTTGAGAGGAAAACCTCCTGTCCCCAGTTGTGGTGAGTGTAGGAATGTTGAGAGGAAAACCTCCTGTCCCTAGTTATGGTGAGTGTAGGGACGTTGAGAGGAAAACCTCCTGTCCCTAGTTGTGGTGAGTGTAGGAATGTTGAGAGGAAAACCTCCTGTCCCTAGTTGTGGTGAGTGTAGGAATGTTGAGAGGAAAACCTCCTGTCCCTAGTTGTGGTGAGTGTAGGGATGTTGAGAGGAAAACCTCCTGTCCCTAGTTGTGGTGAGTGTAGGAATGTTGAGAGGAAAACCTCCTGTCCCTAGTTATGGTGAGTGTAGGAATGTTGAGAGGAAAACCTCCTGTCCCTAGTTATGGTGAGTGTAGGAATGTTGAGAGGAAAACCTCCTGTCCCTAGTTATGGTGAGTGTAGGAATGTTGAGAGGAAAACATCCTGTCCCTAGTTGTGGTGAGTGTAGGAATGTTGAGAGGAA
Organism: Oncorhynchus gorbuscha; assembly: GCF_021184085.1. Lineage (NCBI taxonomy): Eukaryota > Metazoa > Chordata > Actinopteri > Salmoniformes > Salmonidae > Oncorhynchus > Oncorhynchus gorbuscha. The sequence goes on from NC_060187.1 coordinate 77,029,848, forward strand.
AACCTCCTGTCCCTAGTTGTGGTGAGTGTAGGAATGTTGAGAGGAAAACATCCTGTCCCTAGTTGTGGTGAGTTTAGGGACGTTGAGAGGAAAACCTCCTGTTCCTAGTTGTGGTGAGTGTCGGGAGGTGGTGAGTGTAGGGAGGTGGTGAGTGTCGGGAGGTGGTGAGTGTAGGGACGTGGTGAGTGTAGGGAGGTGGTGAGTGTCGGGAGGTGGTGAGTGTAGGAAGGTGGTGAGTGTAGGGAGGTGGTGAGTGTAGGGAGGTGGTGAGTGTAGGGAGGTGGTGAGTGTAGGGACATGGTGAGTGTAGGGACGTGGTGAGGAAAACCTCCTGTTCCTAGTTGTGGTGAGTGTAGGAATGTTGAGAGGAAAACCTCCTGTCCCTAGTTGTGGTGAGTTTAGGGACGTTGAGAGGAAAACCTCCTGTCCCTAGTTGTGGTGAGTTTCGGGACTTTGTGAGGAAAACCTCCTGTTCCTAGTTGTGGTGAGTGTAGGGACGTGGTGAGTGTAGGGAGGTGATGAGTGTAGGGAGGTGGTGAGTGTATGGAGGTGGTGAGTGTAGGGAGGTGGTGAGTGTAGGGAGGTGGTGAGTGTAGGGAGGTGGTGAGTGTAGGGAGCTGGTGAGTATATGGAGGTGGTGAGTGTATGGAGGTGGTGAGTGTAGGGAGGTGGTGAGTGTAGGGAGCTGGTGATCATTTAAAAATGCTCTTGGCTTCGGCTGATAAGAAAGTATATTTTTCAAGGCGGTGGTTCTAAATTTTAATTCCAGGTCACACAGAAAAATATTTAGGAACAATATGTGAGTAAAATGTTTGCAATGTTGAGCCCTTAGCGTGTGTGTGTGTACTGTGCTGTACTGTAGGCTATATTTCATTTGTATTTTATTCCGTTTTATTACTCCACACACTAGGAATTCAAGGTTAGTGACCATTCATCTATTCCTGGAAGCAGTGTTTTTTTCAGCAGTGATGGAGAAGATAGCGTGGTAGGTGGCGTTGCCAATTGCACGTCTCCGACCAAAGATTTGAAAGGCCCTCCTCTTAGCATACAGAGACATGTTGGTGTTCTAAAGCTAATTTCCTGCAATTCTACCTATTTTGCCATGGGGCTGAGAGAACAACAGTTTTAAAGCTAATTTCCTGCAATTCTACCTATTTTGCCATGGGGCTGAGAGAACATTTGCAGACAGTTTTAAAGCTAATTTCCTGCAATACATTTTTTTTGCCATAGCTTATGCCGTGCTCTAATGCTATCTGAGTGACTCAAACATTATAACCAAATCAATGGTAGCCCCATGCCTTTTTGGCCCCATGTCTTGACATTTTTGGAATTTTAGATTGTCTCGAACAGTGTAGTTTTTATTGGTGATTGTTATTTCTCAAAGACTGTAATGCCTGTCATTGGAAGGAGTGGACCAAAGCTTAGCGTGAAAAGTGTTCATGATTATTTATTTATCAAAAAAAAAGACTCGAACAAAGTAACAAAGCGAAAGCGAACAGTTCTGTCAGGAAACAGAGACGACTAAACAGAAAATAACTTCCCACAAAACACAGGTGGGAAAAGGCTACCTAAGTATGATTCCCAATCAGAGACAACGATAAACAGCTGCCTCTGATTGGGAACCACTCTCGGCCAAAAACAAAGAAATAGGAAACATAGAATGCCCACCCTAATCACACTCTGACCTAACCAAATAGAGAAATAAAACGTCTCTCTAAGGTCAGGGCATGACAAAGATGATCGTATTTATAAGACATAGCTCCTCTATCGTTTCTACATACTTTACATCGTTCTTTATTTTTTTTTACCATCCAGAGATTTAAATATATATATATACACAGTACCAGTCAAAGGTTTAAACACACCTACTCATTAAAGGGTTTTTCTTTATTTGTACTATTTTCTTCATTGTAGAATAATAGTAAAGACATCAAAACTATGAAATAACCAATATCAATTCATGTAGTAACCAAAGAAGTGTTAAACAAATCAAAATATATTTTAGATTCTTCAAAGTAGCCACCCTTTTGCCTTGATGATATCTTTGTACACTCTTGGCCGTCTCTCAACCAGAACCACTTTTTTGGTTACTACATGATTCCATATGTGTTATTTCATAGTTTTGATGTCTTTACTATTATTCTACAATGTAGAAAATAGTAAAAATAAATAAAACCCCTGGAATGAGTAGGTGTGTCCAAACTTCTGACTTGTACTGTATATACATACATATTACATCATCTTTCTTGGAGTGGGAGCAACAATTTAGCAGCGGCGGCTTGCCACTGCTAAATGAATATAGGGGAAACACTGCCGGGAAGTAGCGTGTGATACAAGATTGAGTGTGAAGTATCAGTACAAGATTGAGTGTGAAATATCAGGTCACGGTCAGTGTGTTGATCATGGGCATGGTCTTAGTTGAATACAGCCCAGAGAGTTCAGCAAACATCCAAGGCTAAATTTTGTATTTTTTTCATCAATCCTAAATGTTGATTTTATTTAAGACCACAATTCCAAAGAATTGGTTGTTTTCTGTGTTATTGTGCCGTATGTCTGCGTTCTAAGTGTTACTTCTCATATGCTGCTCTGTATGTGCTTATTGTCAGTCTTGTCATTTTAAGTGTTTTTAATAACCTGCTCTGGGATTACGGCAGAAAATTAGCCGGCTGGCTAAAACCGAGACTGTAGGGAAAGGGGATACCTAGTCAAATGCACAACTGAATGCATTCAACCGACGTTATCGGCGCCCGGGGTGCAAAAACAAAAGTAATAAAGTAAAAGTAGCTGCCCAAAATTTTTCTTTATACATTGTTTTTTATACTTTTTTTTCTTCTTTATACCATGTTTCGGATTCCAGAAAAATGACTGTGAGAAATGTTAAGCATATGCTGCATCTTCTGGGAAAAGACCATGATCATTTAATGGCCTTGATTAAGATCAGTTGATTCTGGCTCAATCACAAAAACGGCAATAACAGGAGATTAGCCTGTTCATAAAGTACAATACAAATATTGTACAATGTACATTTTATCATGTGATTCAAGTACCATCTAATGTAGCCTACAGTGTCACAACTAAAACACTAGGCCAATAACTAGATCCATCTAAATGTATAAATGATTCCATTCTGTATTGTGAGAGCCTCTGGCAGAACTGGCCTTAAAGGGGTTGATTGATAAATATTTAGCCCCACAGACAGTGAAGGCCTAGTACTCAGAAATCAGCCTAAACACGATCACCCTGGAATACGAGCAGCATTGACTACACACACACACAAATATATGGCCAGCAGTCCCACACACTAACACTCAACCAAGAATTTAACGAAACTGACACACTGTTCAATTCTCCATTGGCTTAACATCACACACACACACACACACACACACACACACACACACACACACACACACACACACACACACACACACACACACACACACACACACACACACACACACACACACACACACACACACACACACACACACACACACACACACACACACACACAGTGAGGAGTAATTAATATAGACAGCTAATCTCAACAGAGAGTGTAAAGACATGGGCACATGTGCAGAATAAGAGAATGCTCCTAGTCCTACTACACTTTATTACTGTACTAGCCCACGATTATAAACTACTGCCACAATGCAATTTTTGTGAACCACTCGTGAGTAATATGACTAATTTACGCGTTTACGTGACTAATGCTACTACTTTTTGGAAAATGTGTTGTATAATTGCCCCGGCATACTGTGGCAGAGGGTGTGTATGTGCCCGACTGCCCGTGTGTAGGAGATGTGCCGCACAAGAGTGTGTGTACAAAACAGCATATGTTGAGTGTGGGACTTCACGTTGTCTCTACCTTGTTTGGTGCGGCACCTCTTCACACTGTGTGTGTGGGGTATGGAACACTGCAGTTCATCCCTCCCTGAAATGTATTTTATGGGCGTCTGAGAGGGCGCAGGGCTGCAGTGGAGGGAACGGGATGGAGAGGGGAGCACTAAGACACACTACACCACTAAGGATTAAAAAGTGTAGTACCAGGGTAGTGTACTGTATTCTCCCCCGTGGTTTACCGTGGTGACAGGGCCATCCTACCCTTCAACTGGGTCACTAGGGAACCAACACACATGAAACAGCAAAAAATGAAATAACACACATCACAAACACACACACTTGAGTAGCTCTTGTGTACGTACTCACTGTACGACGAGGGGGTGGAGTGATCGCACAATGCGACATGAAGGAACACATTTTGGCAGGGTATTGTTGGTGTAGTGAGAGGGAGAACTATGAACGAGTGTGTGAGTGAGTGTGTGTGAGTGAGTGTGTGAGGGCGCTACGGTGGAGAACATGAGTTTAGTTGTGATGTAGTTAAAATACGGTCAGTTGCCTGCTGGCATAATTATGACTGTCACTGTCCATATTTTTAATGAAACAGAAATATTGAAGGTTGAAACAACAGTTAAGGACTCCAGTCAGTTATTGATCTACATCTTTAGCATGGACCAGAGGTGTTCAGTGTTGACTGGGACCCAATGGCAGGACTGCCAATGCCAAATCAATGGCAAACTGCTCTGCTAAACTACATGCACAAATTAAGGGATGAAAGCAATAATGATGATACAAAATCAACGATTTTATTTTCTATATGCATAATCTGTAATACATTGCAAATGCTGTCAGTTCTGACAGAACCGAGGTACACGTCTGTACACCCCAATTGCAAATGTTGTTTAACTCTCTGAAAAATATTCTACATGTCAAATGTTTTTAAAAAAGTCTATAGGGAAACTGCAGCTCAATGCAGTCATGACGCCTCTGGAGTGATGTGATAGCAGTTTAGCTGGGCAGAAAAGTGGGAGCACGGCCTTAGAGGAGCCGTTACATAGTGCCAGACAGCATACGAGCTGTTTCTCCCCGGCCTCGGTTCTGCGCTGATCCGAGCAAGAGTAGCCTAGCTAGTACTAGAGCCGATGCACTCCATACTGCACAATGTCAAAGGAGTTGAGGCTGTCTTACCAGAAGCAAACAAACACAACAGCCTGTGTCGAATGCTTAGCCCAACGACATTTTCTACACAACGCAGCTTTGCACAGCTTTCTCTAACACTAAAATATATTGCAAATTGATGTGCAGTTACTTCAGGAACGGTTCATGACGCAAATGTTTATTCATCGAGCTAAACAGCATTCATTTTAAGCGGGTCACACAAATCGCTAGCTAATCTGGCTACTACTGCTCAGTAGTAGTAGTAGTAGTCGTAACAACAACGTCATTACAACTGCTCGGGACTGTTTTGGGCTAAATAAATAGGACATAGTGTTCCATTACTTTACTATTTACAAACAGTCAGGACGGCAATAGTGAATCCTGGGGCTGATGCTGGGATGTCATGTATTTGCTGCACTGGGGTGTGCAAGATGGGTTGATTACCTATTTACTGCTATGCACAAAGTCAACTTTACCGCAACGTTGAGGTGGAGAATAGTAGTGCAAAGTTACTTGTAGCTTGATTGCAGGTTATGCAGTTAATCCGTTGACAAAGTTTAGTGACTGTGCACCCTCACCCCCTCTCCTCTTTTCTCTCGTCCCTTCCTTGATACTTAGCGAGAAAGCTGTGTCACTCTTCTTTACACGCGATCAGTACGAAAAACAGGGCAACCAGACCGACCGTTAACCGTTGATAGTAACTGTTGTTAGCTAGTTGGAGAAGAACATACAAGTCGGTCAGTTGTAACTCACCCAAACAGAAAAATTCAGTTGACAATAGAAACATGTACGATCCTATTTTGCAGATGAGGAAGCTTGCACGCTCGCGGGTAACATCCCTCGGCTGGCCGTTGCTACTGTGTGGTCCCGGGCTCGCACTTTAATTTCCCTCCGTAAAACATGTATTTTTCCCAGAGCAACTCAAACAGGGATGAAAAAAAAGAGAAAAAGATCTGGGTCCCTTTTCCACTACAGTCTCAAAATGGTGAATGAACCACTAACAGCTGGCCTCTGACCAATCACAGTTCTCTGACAGGTACAGTAGCCTACCAGCGTTAACGGTACAAAGAAAAGGGTGTGGACAGCTGTCAAAGTCCACATAATTGACACGTGAATCTGGCGAATGGCTATGGAATATTAGACCAAGCCGGTGCCTAGTCCAAAACTATACAGTATCCAATAAGGGCATTGGGAACCATAGGAACAGTGTGTGGGTGGGCCCAAAGGAGGGACCGAATCCAAGTTTAGCCAATAGAATAGCATAGGTGTCCTCCAACTTCAAAATAACGGGTCACGTTTACCACCACTGAGAGCGCAAGGGCCATCCCTGGCTAGACAGTCTGCTCTGGGACGTTTCTTATCACGAAAACACCAAGGAAAAGATAGATCGTTGATAGTGTGAGCACTTACAGAACTACAAGCTCATCCGTGATTTCTACAAGTCTGTCAACTCCCTCTGCAGACCTGAAGGAATGGGGAAAGTGGGATGGAGTGATTCAGAAAGAAGGGGTGGTAAAAAGTTTTTACTGCTCTCGAGCCCATTTCCTTCGGCAATGGTTGAGATCTTTGTTTTCTTTATAATTGTTACAGTGTAAAATGTAGTGCCATTACACCGCTTTCACTCCTTTGTATCTCTCCTTTCGCTGATTTACACTCCTCCTTCTTTTCTCTCAGCAACAGACCTTCACCTCGCACCGAACAGCCAATCACGGCGCTGTATTCAGCTCTATCTGACGTCGACGATTACACTGCCCCGCATCTCCCATAGAAAATGACAAGGGGATCTTTGCTGACGTCACCTTGCCAACGCCTGATTGGCCAGGCCGGAGACGACTCCCAGCCAATGGCCGAACGCAGTGGTGATGTCATGACGCATGTTGCCACCAGCTGGACCAAGGGGGTGTGGTCTGTTGTAAACTCGGCTCACCAGTGTTTACTGCAAGTACCGTAGTACGAGAGAGAGCCAGGCTGCATGGAAGAGTGGCATGCAGAACCTCTGTAGTACTATGGCAGTCACAGACAGACAGTAGGACAACGACTACAACGGACTTCTAGCCTATTCTCAATGGCACACTGGCAGATTTTCGGGAGAAAAAAAAATATATATAACATTTTTGTTCTGGATGTTTTTCTGCAATACCTTTGAAAGATACATTTGGTTTGAGGTCTTTACCTTTGATTCTGATTTAGTGACAGAGATATAGAGGAGTAGTCTTCTCTTTTTTTCCAGGCTGTGCAAGCCAACAAAGACAGTTACATAGTAAACATGACATCATCCTAATTTCTCTTGTAGTAGACAGACAAACAGACTCACGCAGAGACAGACAGCTTGGGCAGAAGCCTCTCACAGCGTCCTCGCTGTCGGTGTCCCCCTGTTGGTGTTCCCTCACATGCCATATGGAAACGATGAAAAAAATGTGAAAATAGTAGAATCTCTGTTTATACAAAAATAATACATGTTGATTAAAAAAGACAACACAAAAATATGAGACACCAGCAGGTAAAGAGGCAGATTGTGTTAGCGTGCGCGTGTGTGCCAGTGTGTGAGAGAAGGTGGAAAGGAGCAGGAAGGGAGACACCTCGCGGTAAACAGACAACACTGCAATGTGATATAATTCCGTAATCTCTAAAAACGTTTATGTCCTTCCGTCCGTCCGTCTGTCTGTCTGTCTATTGCTGATTAGTTACTTTCCATCTCTGGAGAATGAGTTAACTTCTAGTGCTGCTGTCAGGGGAGCAGTATTTGGCTATACGAACTCCACCGCAGACAGAGCATTCTCTAGCTTTCTTATTAGTTTCTGGAAATAACAGGTAGATTATATGAAAATATGCAGTAATGTGTATTTTGAATGGAGTTATATTATTACAAAAAGCAATCGAGTCTGTTTCAGATCTGTTTCAGTTTGCAATGTATTTAAACCATTGAGGACCCAAACTGTTTCAGAAAAAAAGTTGAATAAAAATGTGGTCCCATTGTGTATTTACATGGTTCATCAACTATTTTCAAATGAATTAATTCCAATCCATAGATTAATTCACTCGTGTTAGTAATCAAATATAAGTTTGCTCTTCCCCTGCCACGTGTCAGCAGTTTGTTGACTGAAAGAGAGAGACCTGAGCTGTGTGGATGACGACACGGCTGTAAATGTTTCCCTCCTTAGCAAGTCTCTCCCTCTCTCAGCATGATTCTGACCTTTGACCTTGACCCCTCACCCCATCAACAGCCCCTCTCTATACCCTCATCACCGACCTGTCAATCAGATGTCAGACCCCCCCCCCTGCTGAGCATTGGGTCCTGGGGGAGGGGAGGGGTGTGAGAGAGAGATAATAATAATACTGTGGTATGAAGCAAATAGAAAGAGGAGGACAAATCCCTATTCAGCCATTCAGTTTAAAATGAAATTAATGTGAAGGTGGCTAAATACATTTACTACACTAGAGGACTACCATTATTTGTACTGAAAGTTGGAATAATAGACAGGCCCATATAAGGTAGGATAGAAGAGCACTTTTTATTGTGGATTCAGGCTGGCCTGAATGAATCACACTAGCTGTACACCTTTCAGTTTTTCTTTCTTGGTTTTAGTCAGTTTCTTTCGTCTCAGTATACACGGCCTGCCTCTTAACCGGAGGTCCTAAACAAACAACCTTTGACCAGTAGTTATGACATTTCATCCAACAGGTATGCCCTTTTAGCCCATCTCCAGCACTCACTGTCACTGGTGTTTACCACAGGCTAGCTGACATGAGATATTCCATTGTGTACAGACAGAACACATCATCAATGGTCTCACCAATGGAGAGTTCAAGAACAAAGTATGAACAAAGTATGAAAATGCAGTGATGCATAACAGTATTGGTAAATTATTCTCTCTGTATGTAATTAGTGTATTTCACTGTTTGTATGCTCCTACAGAGTTCATATAACATTAGAACATAATACACTTAAAAGCTAAGGTTACCCCCAACCAACACCCCACCTCCTCACCCCTAGCAGTAACCCACACTGCAGAGGCAGACCGATGGAATGTCTGACAGCTCTGGCTCTTATAATACTGCAGACACTCACAGTAGCATAACCCCTGACCTCTAACCTCTAATTCATGGCCCTGGACCCAACACCAATGACTTAGGGCCCTAAGCCATCACAGCCATTAACAAGGTTTCCAGGTAAAAAACAACAATGTTTCCAGGCCTAGGGAGAGATACAAGGAAGAGGATTAGCAGTACATTGCCCAAGAAAGGAAACATATTTTGAGCCACAGGAATTGAGGTGTGGGTGGACTCATCTTTGTATCTGTGTCATTACAATGTCTGTGACAGCATGGGCAGCGCCACTGAGGCTAAAGTACATTTTCTTCTTCACGATTGGCTAACCCCTCCTAATGACCCGGTTGGACATGATTCCAACCGGGTCATCAGTAGGGATCAGCCAGATCTCCTCCAGAGCAGTGATGTTTTGGGGCTGTTGCTGGGCAACACAGACTTTCAACTCCCTCCAAAGATTTTCTATGGGGTTGAGATCTGGAGACTGGCTAGGCCACTCCAGGACCTTGAAATGCTTTTTACGAAGCCACTCCTTCGTTGCCCGGGCGGTGTGTTTGGGATCATTGTCTCCCTGTGTGGTTCTGGGATTTTTGCTCACCGTTCTTGTGATCATTTTGACCCCACGGGGTGAGATCTTGCGTGGAGCCCCAGATCGAGGGAGATTGTCAGTGGTCTTGTATGTCTTCCATTTCCTAATAATTGCTTCCACAGTTGATTTCTTCAAGCCAAGCTGCTTACCTATTGAAGATTCAGCCTTCTCAGCCTGGTGCAGGTCTACAATTTTGTTTCTGGTGTCCTTTGACAGCTCTTTGGTCTTGGCCATAGTGGAGTTTGGAGTGTGACTGTTTGAGGTTGTGGACAGGTGTCTTTTATACTGATAACAACTTCAAACAGGTGCCATTAATACAGGTAACGAGTGGAGGACAGAGGAGCCCCTTAAAGAAGAAGTTACAGGTCTGTGAGAGCCAGAACTCTTGCTAGTTTGTAGGTGACCAAATACTTATTTTCCACCATAATTTGCAAATAAATTCATTAAAAATCCTACAATGTGATTTTCTGGATTTTTTTTTCTCATTTTGTCTGTCATAGTTGAAGTGTACCTATGATGAAAATTACAGGCCTCTCATCTTTTTAAGTGGGAGAACTTGCACAATTGGTGGCTGACTAAATACTTTTTTGCCCCACTGTATCCATTCTATAAGACCCCATTTCTATGCTGCTTGCCTGCACAAGAGCAAGAGGATTCTCAGGGCCAAAGAGGCTCCAGTTACCACAGAAATGCAACACGCCTACATCACACAGATACCTTAATAAACAGCCCATGTCTTTAACTGTATGTGTGCTCTTTTGGATCTATATGCTCTATTTCTACACGGTGCACCTTTAGCCTACAGAGGGACAGCATTCCTGTCACGCTCATAGTGTATAATACATGTCAGCAGAGACTGAGCCTGTTCCTGGAGACACAGCAATCTCCACAGCTTCTCTCCGCTCAAACCAACCACACCCCTCCCAACACAACACTCCCCGCACAGCCAGGGCCATTAGAGCTCATTAGTCTGATCAATAATCCCGTAAAAACTCTGTTAAACTGTAAAGGGTTTGAGAAAGACAGGGAACACATTCCTGGTTGGTTGGTCTGTCCTGTCTCATCTGATACTGTAGTTACAGTTGATATGAGGAAAGGCTACAGTATGTATGGATAAAGAGACTAATCCAATGGTCTAGAGAGAAAGAGAGTGTGTGTGTGTGTGTGTGTGTGTGTGAGTGAGTGAGACAGCCTCTCACAGAGAGAGCGCTGTAACTGATTGGTGAGGGATCCCGTGACAGAAGCCATTTCACCATCAGCAGCCGCATTTCAAAAACCACAATTTTCTATTCACTCAGAAATAGTCAAAAATAAACATGTTTTATTCCCTACTAAACTAAACCTATAAGGTGGACTGGACTGGAGAGTGTTTGTCAGTGATTTACTACCACTACATGACATTGATGAAAGGCTACAAAAACGACAGCACACTGCGAGCGGAACATAATAGCATCGTTAAACGCTAACAGAGGTGGTAAAAGAGGCCAACTGCTATCCGATCCATAACATACAGTACCGTGGGCCCTGTGTGTCAGCTGCATTACTGACACAGTAACAGGACACCGTTCAGCTGTTGCAGGGATACATGTCATATATACGAGTCAACACTGAGACTCTGTTCCTATGTAAGAGCCCCTTGTCAACACATTCCACACTTTATGAGTGAGGGACAATTTGAGGTAACCAGTAGGCCTACGGTAGCCTGGATCTCTGTTCAGCTATTACATTCCACTCCTTGACACTCCTTTCATTTGCCTAAGATCTTTGACTAGAGTGGCAAGGAGTGGAATGGTAGCTAAAAAGACTGGTACCCAGGCTAGGAATATGGGTGATGACATGTGAATGGCTGAGGTGACTGCTTTGAATGAATCTTGTTGATCTGCTATTTGATGACATAGTCTTATTACTACTGAAGGGGTTAATTGAAGTAGTGGCAGGGCCTTGGTACTGTATGTCTGTAACCATAACCTGTTATCAAAGTACAGTAGGCCAAAAAACTCTAGTACAGTTTCAATCCAAAAATGTATTAGTCAAGACATTTTAGCATAATTATGGGTACATTTTGTGGCAGTTTGACTGAGTTTGTGTTTGCCTGCAGTACTAATTTCACACAGCAGAGGGAGATATGCTTCTGATAATGACACCGTTTACATCAAAAACGGATACGTACCTGTTCTAACAGTCTTCTAGTTCTCATGTCTTCCATCAGCTTTAGATGTTGCTCAGTATAACTAACGTATTCACATAAATTAACTAATGCAATAAAATAAAACATGAACAAGTTGGGTTCAAGTTAATCAACTGATTTGAAACTGAAATACCCAGATGATCTGGAACTGAACCCTGTAGTGAATGTAGATGAACCTACCTACCAGCAGAGGTGTGAGAAACTGTCACTTTCTCAGTAGTGTCTGTCTGTGTTGTGGTTCAGTGGAGCAGCTCTTCTCTGTACAGGAGAGGATGTGGCTGGGGTGGAGCCAGGCGCACTGTGCTGCTCACTATGTCGGAGTGTGTGCAGGCAGTGTATTGTACAGTCGTGGCCAAAAGTTTTTAGAATGACACAAATAAATTTTCCACATAGTCTGCTGCCTCAGTTTGTATGATGGCAATTTGCATATACTCCAAAATGTTATGAAGAGTGATCAGATGAATTGCAATTAATTGCAAAGTCCCTCTTTGCCATGCAACTGAACTGAATCCCCCCAAAACATTTCCACTGCATTTCAGCCCTGCCACAAAAGGACCAGCTGACATCATGTCAGTGATTCTCTCATTAACACAGGTGTGAGTGTTGACGAGGACAAGGCTGGAGATCACTCTGTCAAGCTGATTGAGTTCGAATAACAGACTGTGGACGGCGGCGCTACCATCAGTCTTCAATATTTGTCATGCCAACAGTAAAGCATCCTGAGACCATTCATGTGTGAGGTTGCTTCTCAGCCAAGGGAGTGGGCTCACTCACAATTTGGCCTAAGAACACATCCATGCATTTAAAAAAAATGGTACCAACACATCCTCTGAGAGAAACTTCTCCCAACCATCCAGGAACAGTTTGGTGACGAACAATGCCTTTTCCAGCATGATGGAGCACCTTGCCATAAGGCAAAAGTGATAACTAAGTGGAACAAAACATTTATATTTTGGGTCCATGGCCAGGAAACTCCCCAGACCTTATTCCTATCGGGAACTTGTGGTCAATCCTCAAAAGGTGGGTGGACAAACAAAACCCCACAAATTCGGACAAACTCCAAGCATTGATTATGCAAGAATGGGCTGCCATCAGTCAGGATGTGGCCCAGAAGTTAATTGACAGCATGTCAGGGCGGATTGCAGAGGTCTTGAAAAAGAAGGGTCAACACTGCAAATATTGACTCTTTGCGTCAACTTCATGTAATTATCAATAAAAGGCTTTGACACATATGAAATGCTCGTAATTATACTTCAGTATTCCATAGTAACATCTGACTAAAATATCTAAAGACACTGAAGCAGCAGACTTTGTGAAAGTTAATATTTGTGTCATTCTCAAAACTTTTGGCCACAACTGTATGTCTGCACATTGTATGTGTGTGTGAGTATGTCTGTAAACATACATGATTGGGAATGTGTGTATATGCATAGTGCATTTGGTATGTGTGTGGTTGCATGAATGCATGCATAGTATGTGAGTGTCTGAGTGTGTGTGTTGGAGTGTGTGTAGGGGCATGCAGGTTTCCGCAAAAGCATGCGCTGGATAAGAGCAAGCAGGCAAAGTGGTGTAGGTGCGAGAGCGACGTGGTTCCTGTGGTCTCCCCTCTTCTCTCCTCATCCATCTCCCCCTCCACATGAAGTTAACATCTGTGTGTGTGTGTGTGTGTGTGTGTGTGTGTGTGTGTGTGTGTGTGTGTGTGTGTGTGTGTGTGTGTGTGTGTGTGTGTGTGTGTGTGTGTGTGTGTGTGTGTGTGTGTGTGTGTGTGTGTGTGTGTGTGTGTGTGTGTGTGTGTGTGTGTGAAGCACCTAGACCCCAGGAAATCAATGCACCTGTCACACCTGGGTTCCCCATCTGGGTGACTGAAACACTGACCTGACTGAGTTAAAGTTGTAGGGCCCAAACCAGGACTTACAGTAGACTGGCTACAGCACAGCTATTAAGTCATGGTCAGTAGCTCTAAATGTTCATTCTGGTATTTTTGTGTATTTTTTTACACTACTTGAGCATCTGACAACGCAGAATAGACAACACTACTTGAGCATCTGACAACGCAGAATAGACTACACTACTTGAGCATCTGACAAAACAGAATAGACAATACTGCTTGAGCATCTGACAACACAATAGACTATACTGCTTGAGCATCTGACAACACAATAGACTATACTGCTTGAGCATCTGACAACACAATAGACTATACTGCTTGAGCATCTGACAACACAGAATAGACTATACTGCTTGAGCATCTGACAACACAATAGACTACACTACTTGAGCATCTGACAACACAGAATAGACTATACTGCTTGAGCATCTGACAACACAATAGACTATACTACTTGAGCATCTGACAACACAGAATAGACTATACTGCTTGAGCATCTGACAACACAGAATAGACTATACTGCTTGAGCATCTGACAACACAGAATAGACTATACTACTTGAGCATCTGACAACGCAGAATAGACTACACTACTTGAGCATCTGACAACGCAGAATAGACTACACTACTTGAGCATCTGACAACGCAGAATAGACTACACTACTTGAGCATCTGACAACGCAGAATAGACTACACTACTTGAGCATCTGACAACGCAGAATAGACTACACTACTTGAGCATCTGACAACGCAGAATAGACTATACTGCTTGAGCATCTGACAACACAATAGACTATACTGCTTGAGCATCTGACAACACAATAGACTATACTACTTGAGCATCTGACAACACAGAATAGACTACACTACTTGAGCATCTGACAACGCAGAATAGACTATACTGCTTGAGCATCTGACAACACAATAGACTATACTACTTGAGCATCTGACAACACAGAATAGACTATACTGCTTGAGCATCTGACAACACAGAATAGACTACACTACTTGAGCATCTGACAACGCAGAATAGACTACACTACTTGAGCATCTGACAACGCAGAATAGACTACACTACTTGAGCATCTGACAACGCAGAATAGACTACACTACTTGAGCATCTGACAACCCAGAATAGACTACACTACTTGAGCATCTGACAACGCAGAATAGACTATACTGCTTGAGCATCTGACAACACAGAATAGACTATACTACTTGAGCATCTGACAACACAGAATAGACTATACTACTTGAGCATCTGACAACACAGAATAGACTACACTGCTTGAGCATCTGACAACACAATAGACTACACTGCTTGAGCATCTGACAACACAGAATAACCTACACTGCTTGAGCATCTGACAACACAATAGACTACACTGCTTGAGCATCTGACAACACAATAGACTATACTGCTTGAGCATCTGACAACACAGAATAACCTACACTGCTTGAGCATCTGACAACACAATAGACTACACTGCTTGAGCATCTGACAACACAATAGACTATACTGCTTGAGCATCTGACAACACAGAATAGACTATACTGCTTGAGCATCTGACAACACAGAATAGACTATACTACTTGAGCATCTGACAACACAGAATAACCTACACTGCTTGAGCATCTGACAACACAATAGACTATACTGCTTGAGCATCTGACAACACAATAGACTATACTGCTTGAGCATCTGACAACACAGAATAGACTATACTACTTGAGCATCTGACAACACAGAATAACCTACACTGCTTGAGCATCTGACAACACAATAGACTATACTGCTTGAGCATCTGACAACACAGAATAGACTATACTACTTGAGCATCTGACAACACAATAGACTATACTGCTTGAGCATCTGACAACACAGAATAACCTACACTGCTTGAGCATCTGACAACACAGAATAACCTACACTGCTTGAGCATCTGACAACACAATAGACTATACTGCTTGAGCATCTGACAACACAATAGACTATACTACTTGAGCATCTGACAACACAATAGACTATACTACTTGAGCATCTGACAACACAATAGACTATACTGCTTGAGCATCTGACAACACAGAATAACCCACACTGCTTGAGCATCTGACAACACAATAGACTACACTGCTTGAGCATCTGACAACACAATAGACTATACTGCTTGAGCATCTGACAACACAGAATAGACTATACTGCTTGAGCATCTGACAACACAGAATAGACTATACTACTTGAGCATCTGACAACACAGAATAACCTACACTGCTTGAGCATCTGACAACACAATAGACTATACTGCTTGAGCATCTGACAACACAGAATAACCTACACTGCTTGAGCATCTGACAACACAATAGACTATACTGCTTGAGCATCTGACAACACAATAGACTATACTGCTTGAGCATCTGACAACACAGAATAGACTATACTACTTGAGCATCTGACAACACAGAATAACCTACACTGCTTGAGCATCTGACAACACAATAGACTATACTGCTTGAGCATCTGACAACACAGAATAACCTACACTGCTTGAGCATCTGACAATACAATAGACTATACTGCTTGAGCATCTGACAACACAATAGACTATACTGCTTGAGCATCTGACAACACAGAATAGACTATACTACTTGAGCATCTGACAACACAATAGACTATACTGCTTGAGCATCTGACAACACAGAATAACCTACACTGCTTGAGCATCTGACAACACAGAATAATATTAATATTAATATTAATAATAATAATTAATATATGCCATTTAGCAGACGCTTTTATCCAAAGCGACTTACAGTCATGTGTGCATACATTCTACGTATGGGTGGTCCCGGGAATCGAACCCACTACCCTGGCGTTACAAGCGCCATGCTCTACCAACTGAGCTACAGAAGGACCACTACACAGAATAACCTACACTGCTTGAGCATCTGACAACACAATAGACTATACTGCTTGAGCATCTGACAACACAATAGACTATACTACTTGAGCATCTGACAACACAATAGACTATACTGTTTAAGCATCTGACAACACAGAATAGACTATACTACTTGAGCATCTGACAACACAATAGACTATACTGCTTGAGCATCTGACAACACAGAATAACCCACACTGCTTGAGCATCTGACAACACAATAGACTATACTGCTTGAGCATCTGACAACACAATAGACTATACTGCTTGAGCATCTGACAACACAATAGACTATACTGCTTGAGCATCTGACAACACAGAATAACCTACACTGCTTGAGCATCTGACAACACAGAATAACCTACACTGCTTGAGCATCTGACAACACAATAGACTATACTGCTTGAGCATCTGACAACACAATAGACTATACTGCTTGAGCATCTGACAACACAGAATAGACTATACTACTTGAGCATCTGACAACACAGAATAACCTACACTGCTTGAGCATCTGACAACACAATAGACTATACTGCTTGAGCATCTGACAACACAGAATAACCTACACTGCTTGAGCATCTGACAATACAATAGACTATACTGCTTGAGCATCTGACAACACAATAGACTATACTGCTTGAGCATCTGACAACACAGAATAGACTATACTACTTGAGCATCTGACAACACAATAGACTATACTGCTTGAGCATCTGACAACACAGAATAACCTACACTGCTTGAGCATCTGACAACACAGACCTATACTGCTTGACATCTGACAACACAGAATAACTACACTGCTTGAGCATCTGACAACACAATAGACTATACTGCTTGAGCATCTGACAACACAATAGACTATACTACTTGAGCATCTGACAACACAATAGACTATACTACTTGAGCATCTGACAACACAATAGACTATACTACTTGAGCATCTGACAACACAATAGACTACACTACTTGAGCATCTGACAACACAGAATAACCCACACTGCTTGAGCATCTGACAACACAATAGACTATACTGCTTGAGCATCTGACAACACAATAGACTATACTACTTGAGCATCTGACAACACAATAGACTACACTACTTGAGCATCTGACAACACAGAATAACCCACACTGCTTGAGCATCTGACAACACAATAGACTATACTGCTTGAGCATCTGACAACACAATAGACTACACTGCTTGAGCATCTGACAACACAGAATAACCCACACTGCTTGAGCATCTGACAACACAATAGACTATACTGCTTGAGCATCTGACAACACAATAGACTATACTGCTTGAGCATCTGACAACACAATAGACTATACTGCTTGAGCATCTGACAACACAGAATAACCTACACTGCTTGAGCATCTGACAACACAGAATAGACTATACTACTTGAGCATCTGACAACACAATAGACTATACTGCTTGAGCATCTGACAACACAGAATAACCCACACTGCTTGAGCATCTGACAACACAATAGACTATACTGCTTGAGCATCTGACAACACAATAGACTATACTGCTTGAGCATCTGACAACACAATAGACTATACTGCTTGAGCATCTGACAACACAGAATAACCTACACTGCTTGAGCATCTGACAACACAGAATAACCTACACTGCTTGAGCATCTGACAACACAATAGACTATACTGCTTGAGCATCTGACAACACAATAGACTATACTACTTGAGAATCTGACAACACAATAGACTATACTACTTGAGCATCTGACAACACAGAATAACCTACACTGTTTAAGCATCTGACAACACAGAATAGACTATACTACTTGAGCATCTGACAACACAATAGACTATACTGCTTGAGCATCTGACAACACAATAGACTATACTGCTTGAGCATCTGACAACACAATAGACTATACTGCTTGAGCATCTGACAACACAATAGACTATACTGCTTGAGCATCTGACAACACAATAGACTATACTACTTGAGCATCTGACAACACAATAGACTATACTGCTTGAGCATCTGACAACACAATAGACTATACTGCTTGAGCATCTGACAACACAGAATAGCCTACACTACCATACCATCTGAAAACACAGAATAGGCTACATTACTTAACCATTTGACAACACAGAACAAACTACACTACTTTACCATCTGATAACACAGAATAGAATACACTACTTGACCATCTAACAACACAGAATAGACTACACTACTTAACCATCTGACAACACAGAATAGAGTATACTACTTAACCATCTGACAACACAGAATAGAGTATACTACTTAACCATCTGACAACACAGAATAGAGTATACTACTTGACCATCTGACAACTGTATTACATTATTGTTATGGCAGCCTAATGCAGTAACTGTTCAGTTTCCAGATTTCTATGAAATAAGACCTATAATTAATTACAATATGAGGGAAACAGTTTTCCTTAAAAAACCGGTAATGAAGTATGTTAAAAAGTCATTTAAAATATAAACACGAGTAGACCACTGTTTAGCATAATGAACCAACATAACATGTTCTATGAGGAAATAGCAAACGGTCTGTTTGAGATAAGTTTGAGTTGGGGTTTTTGAATTTTTTGTTCTCCAATTTATGCTTTGGCCACAATTACAAGTATAGAATGAATCAACATTATTTGGTTGTGAGTTAACAGAATATTTAAGTGGGATTTTCACTGGCCAGTTACTTTAATGACAGAAGACTTGTGACATGGTACCATTGGCTCCATCTCTCCTTTCCATTACTCCGTCCATCCTTCTCCATCACCTCCCTTCTCTTTAGATGAGCGACCGACGTCACGCTAAAAGGTATATGTGCACTCCAGCCACATACAGTATGGGAGCATTAGGCGGACGAGTGGGCAGCAACGCCACAGCCACATACAGTATGGGAGCATTAGGCGGACGAGTGGGCAGCAACGCCACAGCCACATACAGTATGGGAGCATTAGGCGGACGAGTGGGCAGCAACGCCACAGCCACATACAGTATGGGAGCATTAGGCGGACGAGTGGGCAGCAACGCCACAGCCACATACAGTATGGGAGCATTAGGCGGACGAGTGGGCAGCAACGCCACAGCCACATACAGTATGGGAGCATTAGGCGGACGAGTGGGCAGCAACGCCACAGCCACATACAGTATGGGAGCATTAGGCGGACGAGTGGGAGCATACAGTATGGGAGCATTAGGACGAGTGGGCAGCAACAGCCACATACAGTATGGGAGCATTAGGCGGACGGACAAAGTGCTTTTCCTCATCACCATCTCTGAGCAAATAAAGCTGAGAGATAGCGAGAACTCTGCATCAATGGAGCTGAAGCCCTTGCTGGCCTGTCCCCTCTGTTCTGTCTCCAGTCCAGTCCTGGGGAGGGAAGGAGGGACTGACACACTGTACAGTATATACATTCTGAATTGATCACCAGCACAGGGGAGTATCGATTAGACACTACTTGGTACATCTACATGTTTATAGGCACAATCTGGAAGATATTCTGCTGTTCACTGGTAATTACTAACAATGATTTATACCCACTGATCCTTGAAGAATAGAACTAATGTCTCATAATGGGAATGTCTTGGTGATGTGAATTTCCTGTCCTGTCAGTCATGTAATTAGAGATGAGAGCTGCGGATGTCAGACAGAATATTGATTAGTACTGACTGACTGACAAGACTAGAGGACCAGAGGTTAATATGTTGTTGATAAACATCCATGGACTGGAAATTTCCCATCAGGCACCACACCGCCATTTCATTCATGTATTTGTTTATAAACATCCAGCAGAAGTAAACAAACAACAGACAAGGGTTTTGTTTTTTTAACCAGTTTTAATTAACCCTGATTACAGCTTCATTACAAGTTTGAAAAATAAACACAAAAGAATTAAAGAGAAATTCAATATTACATCATGGTATTAAATCTCATCCTCTGTCTGAGTGTTATATAACCGCATAAAGGGGGGGGGGGCTTTACACAGTAAAACAATACAAATCTTTTTTTCTTTTAAATGAAACAATCCCCAAAATGAAGAAAATATACAAGACCAAGAGAGAAAGTAACATTGTAAAATAGAAATGACAATATATGACAAGAGATAATCATACGTATCCCCCGCCACCCTCCCCAATAAACCCCCCCCCCCATGCCAACCTCTTCTCTGTCGCCATAACAACCCCTCTCAGAATGAATATTACACTTTAGTTTATATTACAAACGTTAAAACCACATGAAAGACTGAGGAGGGGGCAGGAGCTGGTAGGGGGTCAAAACAGAAGCATGGAGGAGACGTCTACGTCACGATGACAGTGTGATGTACAGTTCACAACAACCCTAAAGCAGTAGTAACTCAACCATGGACTAATAATGAGAAGGATGGGGAGGTAAGTAATCCAACCATAACAATAACAACAACAATAATAAACAGCAATATTGTCATCAGAAAGAAAAAGAACATCTGGAGTATTTTTTTAAAGTAAGAAATGTTGTTATCCTTCTACACTTTCTCCTGACTGCCGACTCAGACATGAGACCTGGGAATTGCCATCTCACACCATCCTGATAAACGATTACACTGCAGTTAACAGTCAGGTAGACCGACAATGCTGGCAATAAAGAGAAAGAAAAAGGGATGAAGAGAGAAACAGAGAAAAAAAAGAGAACAAGCAGAATAATGCCCAGTCTGTTGCTTAGATATGATGAGTAGTTTATAAGGCAGCTGTCAGTTTCAATAGACACAGGGTGAGGTGGAGGTGAGGGAAGAGGACAGAGAGTATGTGTGTGGTCAGATATACAACACCACCAGGATGGACAATAACAGCAGTCCGATGATTGTGACTTGCTCAGCCACACACTTCCCAGTCTGGAGGCATGCCATTTATGCTAGGGTTCTTACTGGTTGGTCAAGTCTTCGATTGCCCTGAGCCAATCAGAGGGCTATTTGGCCCAGTCTCCAGACCTCGAACGCTCCAGGATGTCAAAACATCAAAGCAGCAAAACGGTGAGGACAGAGTGTGTGGGAGGGGTTTGGAAATGTGAGTCTGTGTGTGTGTGTGTGTTTGAGATAGTGGGCAGGGTATTCCAGGTGAAGTCTCACGTCAGCTTTCCAGCCTCCACTGTTATCTGTACAGCAATCCTTAACCTCAATCTCCACCCCCACCAACCTGCTGGGAATATAGCCGATCCAGTGACGATTAGTAAACTGGCCGCTGTAGAGAACTGGCATAACTGGTTGGAGCTGAGAAACGACAGGATATCCCATCAACTAAAATACCCTGGCCTGGTTAACCCTGAGCTCAATCACTCCCAATGGGGCCAGGGGTGAGTTGTGAGGTCTATTACATTGAGATGAGGTCCCCGTAAGGTGAGACCAGCCCAGAGGGAGACTGCGGACAGGTGATGGTGGTCAGGTATTCTACAAGCTGAGGGGGAGTAGCGGACCGTGATGGCAGATAGAATAGGCATGTTTAAAGGATACTGCTGCATATTCAGTGTACCACAAATGCAGTTATTTCATGATTCTCATTATTCTCATTATTTTGTTTGTCTATCCTGTGTCGTTTGTTGTCCCTTGGTCATAACAAAACATTTGGACTCCTACCCATCCCGTTGTCTCCCTCCCCTAAGGAAGTTTACCCGCTGAGAAACAGGATATTCTCTCCCCTCGCCTACCAGAACGAATCGCTTACAAAAACATCCTAAATCTGTCATTTCATTAAATGCTAAGTTGTTTTAGTTTTTTATATCCGTTTGGAATTTCATATATAAAATATACTGAGCAAAAATATTAACGCAACATGCAACGATTTCAAAGATTTGACTGAGTTACAGTTCATAGAAGGAAATCAGTCAATGTAAATAAATTCCTTTGGCCCTGTTCTATGGATTTCACATAGCTGGGAATACAGATAAACATCTATTCGTCACAGATAACTTTAAAAAAAGGTAGCATAGAATTGATCAGGCTGTTCATTGTGGCCTGTGGAATGTTGTCCCCCTCCCCTTCAATGGCTGTGCAAAGTTGCTGGATATTGGCGGGAACTGGAACACGCTGTCGTACACGCCGATCCAGAGCATCCCAAACGTGCTCAATGCATGACGTCTGGTGAGTATGCAGGCCATAGAAGAACTGGGACATTTTCAGCTTCCAGGAACTGTGTACAGATCCTTGCGACATGGAGCAGTGCATTATTCTGAAACATGAGGGGATGGAAGGGGATGAATGGCACGACAATGGGCCTCAGGATCTCATCACGGTATCTCTCTGCATTCAAATTGCCATCAATAAAATGTAATTGTGTTCCTTGTCCATAGCTTGCCTGCCCATACCATAACTTCACGCCACGATGAGGCACTCTGTTCACAACGTTGACATCAGCAAACTTCTCGTCCATACGACGCCATACACATGGTCTGTAGTTGTGAGGCCGGTTGGACGTACAGCCAAATTTTCTAAAACAACATTGGAGGTGGCTTATGGTAGAGAAATGAACATTCAATTCTCTGGTAACACCTCTGGTGGACATTTGTGCAGTCAGCATGCCAATTGCACGGTCCCTCAAAACTTGAGCCATCTGTGGTATTGTGTTATTTGACAAAACTGCACATTTTAGAGTGGCCTTCAATTGTCCCCAGCACAAGGTGCACCTGTGTAACGATCATGCCGTTTAATCAGCTTCTTGATTTGCCACACCTGTCAGGTAGACGGATTATCTTGGCAAAGGAGAAATGCTCACTAACAGGGATATAAATAAATTTGTGCACAAAATTTGAGAGAAATAAGCTTTTTTTATGTGTATGGAAAATGTCTGGGATCTTTTATTTGGGACATGGGACCAACACGTTACATGTTGCATTTATATTTTTGTTCAGTGCATAAATATATAGTTTATACGAACAAGTGTGTATATCTCAGTTGGACTTTCTCGTTTTATATATATTTTTTTTTATTAAGACTCTTGTAAAGAGTTTATACATGCTATAAAACAAGGCATAGAGTGGCACTGTATATATATGTGTGTGTATATATATAATATAATAATAATAATATATGCCATTTAGCAGACGCTTTTATCCAAAGCGACTTACAGTCATGTGTGCATACATTCTACGTATGGGTGGTCCCGGGGATCGAACCCACTACCCTGGCGTTACAAGCGTCATGCTCTACCAACTGAGCTACAGAAGGACACTTCCCAGTCTGGATATATGTATATATATGTATATATATATATATGTATATATATATATATATATGTATATATATATATATGTATATGTATATATATATATATATATATATATATATATATATGTATATATATATATATATATATATATATATATATGTATATATATATATATATATATATATATATATATATATATATATATATATATGTGTGTGTGTGTGTGTGTGTGTGTGTGTGTGTCTACAGGTGTGCTTGCATATGCGGTGTTGTGTGCGTATTCTGCTGGTTTAGTTAACACTATGAGACTATGGTTGATAGAACAGGAGTAAGGGATTTGGGTGGAGCTGGTGAACTAGGATTCTGTGCAGGTGGCCCTTGCTTCTGCCCTGCCATGGGATAGACAAGGCTAAGCTAGGATATGCTAGGCTAAGCCAACAGTTAAAAGATACTGGACCCCTCACTCTCCTTTTCCATAGGAGAGCTCTCTCCCCCTCCCAATGGTCCCCTCGCTGTTCCTCTCTGTCATCTAACAACCGAGCCACTGCTCCCTCCCCCTCCGTTTATCCTCCACCCTCTCCCACTGCTCCCTCCCCTCCGTTTATCCTCCACCCTCTCCCCCTCCCACTGCTCCCTCCCCCTCCGTTTATCCTCCACCCTCTCCCCCTCCCACTGCTCCCTCCCCCTCCGTTTATCCTCCACCCTCTCCCCTCCCACTGCTCCCTCCCCCTCCGTTTATCCTCCACCCTCTCCCCCTCCGTTTATCCTCCACCCTCTCCCCCTCCGTTTAGCCTCCACCCTCTCCCCCTCCGTTTATCCTCCACCCTCTCCCCCTCCGTTTATCCTCCACCCTCTCCCCTCCGTTTATCCTCCCACCCTCTCCCCCTCCGTTTATCCCCACCCTCCCCCTCCGTTTATCCTCCACCCTCTCCCCTCCGTTTATCCTCCCACTGCTCCCTCCCCCTCCCACTGCTCCCTCCCCCTCCGTTTATCCTCCACCCTCTCCCCCCCCACTGCTCCCTCCCCCTCCGTTTATCCTCCACCCTCTCCCCCTCCCACTGCTCCCTCCCCCTCCGTTTATCCTCCACCCTCTCCCCCTCCGTTTATCCTCCACCCTCTCCCCCTCCGTTTATCCTCCACCCTCTCCCCCTCCCACTGCTCCCTCCCCCTCTGTTTATCCTCCACCCTCTCCCCCTCCCACTGCTCCCTCCCCCTCCGTTTATCCTCCACCCTCTCCCCCTCCGTTTATCCTCCACCCTCTCCCCCTCCGTTTAGCCTCCACCCTCTCCCCCTCCGTTTATCCTCCACCCTCTCCCCCTCCGTTTATCCTCCACCCTCCCCCCTCCGTTTATCCTCCACCCTCTCCCCCTCCGTTTATCCTCCACCCTCTCCCCCTCCGTTTATCCTCCACCCTCTCCCCTCCGTTTATCCTCCCACTGCTCCCTCCCCCTCCCACTGCTCCCTCCCCCTCCGTTTATCCTCCACCCTCTCCCCCTCCCACTGCTCCCTCCCCTCCGTTTATCCTCCACCCTCTCCCCCTCCGTTTATCCTCCACCCTCTCCCCCTCCGTTTATCCTCCACCCTCTCCCCCTCCGTTTATCCTCCCCCCCTCCCCCCTCCGTTTATCCTCCACCCTCTCCCCCTCCGTTTATCCTCCACCCTCTCCCCCTCCGTTTATCCTCCACCCTCTCCCCCTCCGTTTATCCTCCACCCTCTCCCCCTCCCACTGCTCCCTCCCCCTCCGTTTATCCTCCACCCTCTCACCTCCGTTTATCCTCCACCCTCTCCCCTCCGTTTATCCTCCACCCTCTCCCCTCCCACTGCTCCTCCCTCCCCCACCCTCCCCCTCCGTTTATCCTCCACCCTCTCCCCTCCGTTTATCCTCCACCCTCTCCCCTCCGTTTATCCTCCACCCTCTCCCCCTCCCACTCCCCTCCCCTCCGTTTATCCTCCACCCTCCCCCTCCCCCCCCACTGCTCCCTCCCCCTCCGTTTATCCTCCACCCTCTCCCCTCCGTTTATCCTCCACCCTCTCCCCTCCGTTTATCCTCCACCCTCTCCCCTCCGTTTATCCTCCACCCTCTCCCCTCCGTTTATCCTCCACCCTCTCCCCTCCGTTTATCCTCCACCCTCTCCCCTCCGTTTATCCTCCACCCTCTCCCCTCCGTTTATCCTCCACCCTCTCCCCTCCGTTTATCCTCCACCCTCTCCCCCTCCCACTGCTCCCTCCCCTCCGTTTATCCTCCACCCTCTCCCCCTCAGTTTATCCTCCACCCTCTCCCCTCAGTTTATCCTCCACCCTCTCCCCCTCAGTTTATCCTCCACCCTCTCCCCCTCAGTTTATCCTCCACCCTCTCCCCCTCCGTTTATCCTCCACCCTCTCCCCCTCCGTTTATCCTCCACCCTCTCCCCTCCGTTTATCCTCCACCCTCTCCCCCCCCCTCAGTTTATCCTCCACCCTCTCCCTCCCCCTCAGTTTATCCTCCACCCTCTCCCTTCTCTCATTTAGATCAGGATCTTTCAGGTCCACAAAAGAAAGTGAAGGAAGTAGAAGAGAGAGAAAAGATTACAGAAAGAGAGGAAAGTACAAAAGTGATGACAGAGGAGTGTTAGAGAGAAATAAAGTGTGGGTTGAATAGCAGTACCCTTCAGTAGCAGTCCAAGAGCAAAGCCTCCATGTCCCAAAGTCCTGTCCACTGTCCGTTTCCCCAGCAGCTGGTGTGTGTGTGTCTGTGGCATCCCTGAGTAGAGTGGCCAGTGTTGCGAGAAGGAGTCTGCCAGTTTACCACGACTAGGTTCCACAGCCCCCAATCGACAGCCCAACTTTCCTGTGTGTCTGTTATGGGTAAGAACGGGGGGGATACTATTACATAAATAATAGAGAGAGTCTCACACTATGTATAAACTCCCGGTCATTTATTGGGTAAATCACCAACGTTTCGGCATCACTGTGCAGGGTCATACTCTTACACCCATGCTCTCCTCCTCAGCCTTCTTTCTCTCTCTGTGTGTGTCTGATACAGGGTCATACTCTTACACCGATGCTCTCCTCCTCAGTCTTCTCTCTCTGTCACTGATACAGGTACAGGCACTTGTAGAAGCCCTGTCTTCATCTCTATACAAAAATAAAACGGGAGAAATGTCATCCTCCATGTCTGCAGGGCTGTGGAGTTGGGCTGTCTGAGTTGGGGTCCCCTGAGGAGAAAGACAGACTAACCCTAGAGGGGGGGGTAACGCCCCCTCTGGTTCTGCCCCTGGTTTAAGTCACTGAGTCTGGGCTTGCTTGGACCAAAAGTCCCCTCTCTCCTATTTTCTACAAGTATCTGAGGGAGGGGTCTCGTTACAGTAGAAGGTAAGGGCTTTGGGAGGAGGGTGTGGACTGCATCAGGGTTTGGAGTTTGATTAGGCCCAGGTTTAGTTTGAGTTAGGAGAGAACTGTCTGTCTGTCAGAGTGGCAGGAGGACCTCAGCAGTCATTTACACTGTCCTAAACCACCACTGTCTGCTAGCATTAGTGTTTCTATGTATCCCTATGTGTGTGTGGATCAGCATCAGCAATCCTTGTTCTCCAGTGACAGTTGGGCGGTGGCATGGTGCAGGTCCTGGTTCACCCCCCTCTGAGCCAACGGGAGGGAACACTCATACCCCCCCATGGCTGGGGGACTGGGGGCGCTGCCAGCCCCGTTTTCCTGCATCCCTCCATTCTTCTCCGTCTCTCTTTCCCTCTCCTTCTCCCCTCGTACTTTCTTGTCGTCCTGCTCTTCCATGGCCTCCATTCGTTGGTCTTCACTCCAGCGCCGTTTGAAGCGCAGCTTGAGTGGAATGCACTTGGTCTGCCCCTGGGCGGGGGACTGGGGAGGGGGGGTGTCGCCTGGCTCGGCCGGCTCACTCTTCAGGGTGGGAGGTCCGCGGTGAGGGTGGGAGGTGAAGAAGGGCAGCAGGCCTGGAGGAGGGGGTGCGGGGGCCTTGAAGACATCCTCATCCAGGTCCTCGTCGTGGGGGTGTGGGTGGGAGGAGGTCCCGTTGGGGTGGTGGAGGTGAGGCCGGGGGTGTCGGGGGGAGAAGAGGTCGTACTCGTCGCCCCGGTCGTCGGGGTCTTCGTCGCTGATGTCAGTCACCTCCACCTCCTCTTCTGACTCAATATCTGAAATGGGCTCCACCTACAGAGAGACAGAGAGTGTCGATATCACAGTCACAAACTTTTAGCCATCAGGATCCTCAGCACATACAGTCAAACAGTTCAAAGTGACTATGTCCCCTTGTGGGTCTCACCTTGATCTTGGGCAGCCCGGTGCTGTTGAGGGAGCCGGTGGAGGAGGAGATGGAGATGAGTCCTGACCCGCCGGCTGAGCTCAGGTCACTGCCGAAGGACAGGGAGGACCCCAGACCGGAGGACGACAGGGACCCTGAGCCCGAGGACAGTGAGCTCTGCCTGGGGTGGTGGTCCTGGCTACCATCCCTCTGCTTCCGGCCCAATGGAGGAGGCTGCAGCTTGAACTTGAAGGGCGAGAGGTGAGGCGGCTCCTCACCCAGGTGCAGTGGGTGGTGGATGGGGTGGGGGTGGGAATGGGCCGTGTGAGGGTGGGCTGAGTGCGGGTGAGGGTGGGCTGAGTGAGGGTGAGGAGAGTGGGATTGGGACAGGGGTGATGGATGTCGATGACTATTCAGACCTGAGCGTTCTCCTCCTCTCTCTGCTCCTCCCCTCTCGCCCAGTTCTCTCTTGTCTTGGGCGAGGCGGTGTGGCTGGGGAATGATGACGTTGGGGTAGTGGAGGAAGGCTCTGGGGCTGAGGTGGTAGTTGTAAACACTCTGGTGGTGGGCCTGCAGGTAGCGCTTCATTTCCTCAGGGTTGAAGGAGAAGTGGGAGCCTAACATGGGGGAGAGGGAGGGGGACGGGGTGTAGGGCAGGTGGGAGGAGGGGGTCAAGGACAGGGCTGGGGACAGAGGTGGGGCTATGAGCCCTGCACCCCCAGGGCCAGGCAGTGGGGACACGGGGAAGGGGGACAAGTTGTCGGGGTGGACCCTGTGTCCCAGGGGGCCGCGGGAGCCTGGGTGGGCGTTCCCAGCTCCACCATACATCCTAAACAGAGACTCATGTGACAAACGGGGGTGGATCATACTCCTGTACCCTCCTCCTCCTCCCCCCCGGCCCTCCTCCCCCATTCAGCCCTCTCTCTCCCCCCCTATCCTCCCCTCCTCCCCCGTTGCCGTCCTCTATCTCGGAGTTGACGGAGGTCCCATCGCTGCAGTCGCTGACTGAGCCGCGCGCCATGCGCCGAGCCACGGTGCTGAACACGCCCCCCGGGGCTACGCAGGTCCTCATTGGGTGAAAGCATGTCGGACGGCGTGGAGGGTGGGAAGCGGAAATGAGTTCCGGCTGCGGAAGGCAATGGTGGGGCACTCTGAGGAACACCACTACCTGTTAGAGAACAGGAGAGAGAGGGAAGAGAGGAGGAGAACGGAGAGATACAATGATGAGGGGAGTAATATACACTAGGTAATGATATGGATTAGCACAGTCAGTGTTTAAGGATTTAGTGATGTCTGTGACACACACACACACTGAGCGGTACCTGAAGTGGACTTCAGGTACCGCTCAGATTGTGGACTTCAGGAAACAGCAGAGGGAACACCCCCCTATCCACATCGATGGAACAGTAGTGGAGAGGGTAGCTAGTTTTAAGTTCCTCTGCATACACATCACAGACAAACTGAATTGGTCCACTCACACAGACAGCATCGTGAAGAAGGCGCAGCAGCGCCTATTCAACCTCAGGAGGCTGAAGAAATTCGGCTTGTCACCAAAAGCACTCACAAACTTCTACAGATGCACAATCGAGAGCATCCTGGCGGGCTGTATCACCGCCTGGTACGGCAACTGCTCCGCCCTCAACCGTAAGGCTCTCCAGAGGGTAGTGAGGACTGCACAACGCATCACCGGGGGCAAACTACCTGCCCTCCAGGACACCTACACCACCCGTTGTTACAGGAAGGCCATAAAGATCATCAAGGACATCAACCACCCGAACCACTGCCTGTTCACCCCGCTATCATCCAGAAGGCGAGGTCAGTACAGGTGCATCAAAGCTGGGACCGAGAGACTGAAAACAGCTTCTATCTCAAGGCCATCAGACTGTTAAACAGCCACCACTAACACTGAGTGGCTGCTGCCAACACACTGTCATTGACACTGACCCAACTCCAGCCATTTTAATAATGGGAATTGATGGGAAATGATGTAAATATATCACTAGCCACTTTAAACAATGCTACCTTATATAATGTTACTTACCCTACATTATTCATCTCATATGCATATGTATATACTGTACTCTACATCATCGACTGCATCCTTATGTAACACATGTATCACTAGCCACTTTAACTATGCCACTTTGTTTACTTTGTCTACACACTCATCTCATATGTATATACTGTACTCGATACCATCTACTGTATGCTGCTCTGTACCATCACTCATTCATATATCCTTATGTACATGTTCCTTCTCCCCTTACACTGTGTATAAGACAGTAGTTTTGGAATTGTTAGTTAGATTACTTGTTGGTTATCACTGCATTGTCGGAACTAGAAGCACAAGCATTTCGCTACACTCGCATTAACATCTGCTAACCATGTGTATGTGACAAATAAAATTTGATTTGATTTGATTTGATTTTACCTGTGGAGCCCATGTCTATGAAAGGGTAGTTGACCAGGACTAGTTTGTTGAAGTTGAACTTGTAGGTGAACCTCTTCCCTTTGGTCTTGTGGAGGATTCTCTTGTTGTAGTAATACCTGGTGGGGAAACAGACCAATATGGGGTCACACACAGACCTTTATGTCTCATTACTACCTGTAGCATGCTTCTCAATGTCACCACACAGTCACACAGGAACTCTTCAAATGGTAGTGTGTGAGTATGTCAGTGTGTGAGTATGTCAGTGTGTGAGTATGTCAGTGTGTGAGTATGTCAGTGTGTGAGTGTGTGAGTGTGTGTCAGTGTGTGAGTGTGTGTCAGTGTGTGTGTGTGTGTCAGTGTGTGTGTGTGTGTGTCAGTGTGTGTGTGTGTGTGTGTGTGTGTGTGTGTGTGTGTGTCAGTGTGTGTGTGTGTGTGTGTGTGTGTGTGTGTGTGTGTGTGTGTGTGTGTGTGTGTGTGTGTGTGTGTGTGTGTGTGTGTGTGTGTGTGTGTGTGTGTGTGTGTGTGTGTGTGTGTGTGTGTGTGTGTGTGTGTGTGTGTGTGTCCTTGCACTCTGGATCCCCTTCCAGTCAGTCCACTAAAGGATGGTTTTCTAGCTGCTTAGGTCAGCATGTAGAGGAGACGTGTAGTGGACTGACAGCTAGCTGTACTGTCTGTAGCTGGCGTGTTAAGAGGAGAGGAGAGAGAGATAAGAGGTTAGGACTGCTGGCAACGCAGTATGATTAGTGGTGTTCCACTACTGGTGACTGACTGCATGGGTCTGGGACAGTCCGCCAGTCAGTCTGCCAGAGTAGCTGTTATTATCTACTACGGCTGTTATTTTACCTGGAGCCTCCCACTCGTATTATGCTAAAACTTGTGGTGTCTGTGTATGGAGGCAGACTGTAGCTCTTTTTCTTTTCTCCCTCCCCCCTCCCCTCCCCTCCCCCCCTCCATCCATCCATCCCTCTCCCTTTGCTCCCTTTCCCCTCCCTCCCTCTTCCTTTCCCCCCTCCGCTCCCTTTCCCCTTTCTCTCCCTCCCTCTCCCCTCTCTCTCTCTCCCTCCCTCTCCCTCCCTCTCCCTCTCTCTCTCTCCCTCCCTCTCCCCTCTCTCTCTCTCCCTCCCTCTCCCTCCCTCTCCCCTCTCTCTCTCTCTCTCCCTCCCTCCCCCTCTCTCTCTCTCCCTTCCTCCCTTCCGCTCCCTTTTCCCCCTCCGCTCCCTTTCCCCTCTCTCTCCCTCAATCCCTCTCCCCTCCCCCCTCTGCCCCCTTCCCCCTCTGCTCCCTTTCCCCTCCCTCCCTCTCATTCCCTTCCCCTCTCTCGCTCTCCCTCCCTCCCTCCCTCTCCCTTCCCTCTCTCTCTCTCCCTCCATCCCTCGCCCTTCCCCCCACTCCCTTTCCCCTCTCGCTCCCTTTCCCCTCTTGCTCCCTTTCCCCTCCGCTCCCTTCCCCCTCCTCTCCCTTTCCCTCTCTCTCCCTTCCCCCTCTCTCCCTTCCCCCTCTCTCCCTTCCCCCTTCTCTCCCTTCTCCGCTCCCTTCTCCTCTCTCTCCCTCCACCCCCCTCCTCTCCCTTTCCCCTCTCTCTCCCTTCCCCCTCTCTCCCTTTCCCCCTCTCTCTCCCTTTCCCCCTCTCTCTCCCTTTCCCTCTCTCTCCCTTCCCCCTCCATCCCTCTCCCTTCTCCTCTCTCTCCCTTCCCCCTCCATCCCTCTCCCTTCCCCCTCCGCTCCCTTCCCCTCTCCCCTCCACCCCCCTCCGCTCCCTTCCCCCTCTCTCCCTCCACCCCCCTCCGCTCCCTTCCCCCTCTCTCTCCCTCCACCCCCCCCCTCCGCTCCCTTCCCCCTCTCTCTCCCTCCACCCCCTCTGCTCCCTTCCCCCTCTCTCCCTCCCTCCACCCCCCCTCCCCGCTCCCTTCCCCCTCTCTCTCCCTCCACCCCCCTCCGCTCCCTTCCCCCTCTCTCTCCCTCCACCCCCCTCCGCTCCCTTCCCCCTCTCTCTCCCTCCACCCCCCTCCGCTCCCTTCCCCCTCTCTCTCCCTCCACCCCCTCCGCTCCCTTCCCCCTCTCTCTCCCTCCACCCCCCTCCGCTCCCTTTCCCCCCCCTCTCTCCCTTCTCCGCTCCCTTCTCCTCTCTCTCCCTCCACCCCCCTCCGCTCCCTTCTCCTCTCTCTCCCTCCACCCCCCTCCGCTCCCTTCTCCTCTCTCTCCCTCCACCCCCCTCCGCTCCCTTCTCCTCTCTCTCCCTCCACCCCCCCCTCTGCTCCCTTTCCCCTCCCTCCCTCTCGCTCCCCTTTCCCCTCCCTCCCTCTCGCTCCCTTCCCTCTCTCGCTCTCCCTCCCTCCCTCTCCCTTCCCCCCTCTCTCTCTCCATCCCTTTCCACTCCCCCTCCCTTTCCACTCCCCCCTCCCTTTCCACTCCCCCTCCCTCCCTGCCTCCCCCCTCCCTCCCTTTCCACTCCCTCTCCCTGCCTCCCTCCCTCCCTTTCCACTCCCCCCTCCCTTTCCACTCCCCCCTCCCTCCCTCCCTCCCTCCCCACTCCCTCCCTCCCTTTCCACTCCCCCCTCTCTCCCTCTCTCTCTCCCTCCCCCTCCCTCCCTCCCCCTCCCTCCCTCTGCCTCCCTCTGCCTGCCTCCCTCCCCCTGCCTCTCCCTCCCTCTCCCTCCCTCCCCCTCCCTCCCTGCCCCTCTCCCTCCCTCCCTGCCTCTCTCCCTCCCTCCCTGCCTCTCTCCCTCCCTCCCTGCCTCTCTCCCTCCCTCCCTGCCTCTCTCCCTCCCTCCCTGCCTCTCTCCCTCCCTCCCCGCCTCTCTCCCTCCCTCCCTGCCTCTCTCCCTCCCTCCCTGCCTCCCTCCCTCCCTCCCTGTCTCTGGATCTGATTCTCTCTCCTTCCTTCCTCTGTATCACATTCCATTCTTCCATCACATTCCATTCTTCCATCATTCCCCTTTAACATCATCTACCGGTTTATCCCTCTTCCCTCCCTCTTTCTCTGGGGGCGATGGAGACAGACTGGGAGACAGGACAAGCCTGCTCTGTTGAAAACATTGTTTAGGTCAGGCAGCCTCCCAGCAGTATGTCTCTCAATCTCCGACAGAGGAGAGGCACATGGTCCTACACAACTCTACCCTCTCTATCTCCTCCCTTCCTCCCTCTCTCATCACATAGTCAGAGTACGGGAATGCTTTGAAGAGCATTTGAACTCCCTTCAAAAGAGAATAAAGATTCTTTGAGGGTCTGTGTTTAGCTGCCCCCCCCCCAGCCCTTACACACTCCACACACACAAAGGTGAACAGACACACACCCTAAAAACTTTCATCCGCTCATAATCAGATGTAACAATAACCATGTGGATTTAGACTTAGTGAGAGACTTCCAGGAAAATATGCAATGGGTTTATGGGTGCGCTATTTGTTGTATCCGTTTGAGATTGTGTGTATACAATATGTGTGTGAGATTGTGTGTACACAGTATGTGTGTGAGATTGTGTGTATACAATATGTGTGTGAGATTGTGTGTACACGGTATGTGTGTGAGATTGTGTGTACACAGTATGTGTGTGAGATTGTGTGTACACGGTATGTGTGTGAGATTGTGTGTACACGGTATGTGTGTGAGATTGTGTGTACACGGTATGTGTGTGAGATTGTGTGTACACGGTATGTGTGTGAGATTGTGTGTACACGGTATGTGTGTGAGATTGTGTGTACACGGTATGTGTGTGAGATTGTGTACACACAGTATGTGTGTGAGATTGTGTACACACAGTATGTGTGTGAGATTGTGTACACACAGTATGTGTGTGAGATTGTGTGTACACAGTATGTGTGTGAGATTGTGTACACAGTATGTGTGTGAGATTGTGTACACAATATGTGTGTGAGATCTGCTCTCTATACACACACACACACACACCATCTATTGTCATATCGCTGCTCTCTATACACACACACACACACACCATCTATTGTCATATCGCTGCTCTCTATACACACACACACACCATCTATTGTCATATCGCTGCTCTCTCTACACACACCATCTATTGTCATATAGCTGCTCTCTATAAACACACACCATCTATTGTCATACAGCTGCTCTCTCTACACACACCATCTATTGTCATATCGCTGCTCTCTCTCTAAACACACCATCTATTGTCATATAGCTGCTCTCTCTACACACACCATCTATTGTCATATCGCTGCTCTCTCTCTACACACACCATCTATTGTCATATAGCTGCTCTCTATACACACACACACCATCTATTGTCATATCGCTGCTCTCTCTCTACACACACCATCTATTGTCATACAGCTGCTCTCTATAAACACACACCATCTATTGTCATATCGTTGCTCTCTATACACACACACACACCATCTATTGTCATATCGCTGCTCTCTATACACACACCATCTATTGTCATATCGCTGCTCTCTCTCTACACACACACCATCTATTGTCATACAGCTGCTCTCTATAAACACACACCATCTATTGTCATATCGCTGCTCTCTATACACACACCATCTATTGTCATATCCATCTATTGTCATACAGCTGCTCTCTATAAACACACACCATCTATTGTCATATCGCTGCTCTCTATAAACACACACCATCTATTGTCATATAGCTGCTCTCTCTCACACACACACACACACACACACACACCATCTATTGTCATACAGCTGCTCTCTATAAACACACACCATCTATTGTCATATCGCTGCTCTCTCTCTACACACACACCATCTATTGTCATACAGCTGCTCTCTATAAACACACACCATCTATTGTCATATCGCTGCTCTCTATACACACACACACACACACACACCATCTATTGTCATATCGCTGCTCTCTATACACACACACACACCATCTATTGTCATATCGCTGCTCTCTATACACACACACACACACACACACACACATCTATTGTCATATCGCTGCTCTCTATACACACACACACATCTATTGTCATATCGCTGCTCTCTATACACACACACCATCTATTGTCATATCGCTGCTCTCTATAAACACACACCATCTATTGTCATATCGCTGCTCTCTATACACACACACACACACACACACACACCATCTATTGTCATATCGCTGCTCTCTATACACACACACACACCATCTATTGTCATATCGCTGCTCTCTATACACACACACTCTATTTGTCATATAACTGCTCTCTGGCTCTCTCTCCTTACACACAGACAGGCATGGACACACACATTGTAGTGTAGTAACTAGGCACTGACTAACAGGAAGTCAGGATAACAACGCCCTCCATGAGTCCCTGTTTATTTTCTGCCTCTTGTCACACCAGCTGCTCACACTCAGGTGTGTGGCCTTATGCACGTGAGACCGAACACTACTGGAAAACCTGGTTTGTGTGACCAGTGGATGACTGAACTGTAGTGTGTGTGTGTGTGTGTGTGTGTGTGTGTGTGTGTGTGTGTGTGTGTGTGTGTGTGTGTGTGTGTGTGTGTGTGTGTGTGTGTGTGTGTGTGTGTGTGTGTGTAAAGATGAGGGTCTGGCTAGGCTGGTCACATGCCCTAAGGGTGTGTGTGTGGAGATGAGGATCTATCTGAAGTCTGATTAGACCAGTCACATGCTCTGTGGGCACAAGCGTGTGGTCAAGTGTACTCTGGGTGTGTGCTCTGCCCGCACAGCAAATAAAAGACTCATTCTATCCTGGACAATGAGATGTGTACACACACACACAGGACTATAAATGTACAACACACTTAACACAAACTCATACAGTCACCCGCCCTCCTCTCCCTAGTTCTCTCTATACAATAGGCTCTGTTGTAAGGCCGGGACTCCTGACCTAGTCACAGTGGTGTCACAGTGGTGTCACAGCAGTCCTGCTCAATCAAACACACACGGAGTGAACACGGTCGGTGTGTGTGTGAGATGGGGCAGGGGTATCCTACGGCGCCTGATGGTAATCTTTACCAGCTGTGGTGAATGCAACCTCTAACCTCTGACCTGTATGAGCTGCTAACAGTCAACATCATGAC
The DNA here is from genome assembly GCF_021184085.1 of Oncorhynchus gorbuscha. NCBI lineage: Eukaryota > Metazoa > Chordata > Actinopteri > Salmoniformes > Salmonidae > Oncorhynchus > Oncorhynchus gorbuscha. Next base: position 77,066,427 of record NC_060187.1, read on the forward strand.
CCTATCAGAGGCCCAGACCACAACATGGTACTGGGACCAGAGAGAGAGAGAGAGACCCAGGGCTTTACTGTGCGACTGCCATCTTGGTTTACTCCCATAGCCCTCCAACCAGTACACTGATGCCATTGTCCACTCTCCCTCTCCACTCCCCTCTCTCTCTGAGCACTGGGTTGAGAGGGGATCCACACTGGGACTGGGGCTACAGAGCACAATAATGTCTATGGGATGGGTTTACCATTAATATCTCTGATAGAGTACTGTTCATACATTTCACTCAGAGCAACAACAATAAATAAATCATCCCTGATCATCTCCTTTTGGCACTTTGTTCAATTCAAGCACACACACACCTCGTTTGACACCGGAGCGGTATGTCATGGGGGGGTCATATGGGTCAGCCACCACAACAAACCCTCTGAAGATTCACATCAATAGTCATGTGGGAAGAGGATTGAGGGCACTAAAGACCAATAAAACACACATTGTAGCAACCATCCCCATATGGAACACATGACAGAGAGGGCCACCTTGCTCCACACATATGGGAGAAATCTGGAGACCAAAGTCAGTGTGGTACCCAGGACATCAGCTGGAGTTAACTTACACACACTCTCTCGCACACACAGTTCAAACGCATGTTTTCAAGACCCTGCACCTCAATCACCCAGGCCCATGATCTTACAGTTTCCTGTATAGTGTGCACATGGTGATTTCCCCTTATCAGGAATAATATTGTAATCCAGTGTTCCTGTGAGTTGATACTCCAAGAGGACACGTGACTCCCTGCATCATTCCTGTCTCCTGCTCCCACAGCCACTGTGAAATTCACACTCCCACAGTGAAGATGTGTGTGTGTGTGTGTATGTGGTCTTGTTCTTCTATCCAGAGGGACAAAGGCTATTTTACGCTTAGGGGTTTGGTTTAGGGTTAGGTCTAGGCGGTAGGTTTAGGGTTAGGTCTAGGCGGTAGGTTTAGGGTTAGGTCTAGGCGGTAGGTTTAGGGTTAGGTCTAGGCGGTAGGTTTAGGGTTAGGTCTAGGCGGTAGGTTTAGGGTTAGGTCTAGGCGGTAGGTTTAGGGTTAGGCGGTAGGTTTAGGGTTAGGCGGTAGGTTTAGGGTTAGGCGGTAGGTTTAGGGTTAGGCGGTAGGTTTAGGGTTAGGTCTAGGCGGTAGGTTTAGGGTTAGGTCTAGGCGGTAGGTTTAGGGTTAGGCGGTAGGTTTAGGGTTAGGCGGTAGGTTTAGGGTTAGGCGGTAGGTTTAGGGTTAGGCGGTAGGTTTAGGGTTAGGCGGTAGGTTTAGGGTTAGGCGGTAGGTTTAGGGTTAGGCGGTAGTTAGGCGGTAGGTTTAGGGTTAGGGTTTTAGGGTTAGGCGGTAGGTTTAGGGTTGGGGGTTAGGTCTAGGCGGTAGGTTTAGGGTTAGGTCTAGGCGGTAGGTTTAGGGTTAGGTTTAGGGTTAGTCGGTAGGTTTAGGGTTAGGCGGTAGGTTTAGGTTAGGGTTAGAGTTAGAGTTAGCGGGGTAGGTTTAGGTTAGGCGGTAGGTTTAGGGTTAGGTCTAGGCGGTAGGTTTAGGGTTAGGGTTAGGTAGGTTTAGGGTTAGGCGGGGGTTAGGCGGTAGGTTTAGGGTTAGGTTTAGGGTAGGTTTAGGGTTAGGCGGTAGGTTTAGAGTTAGGCGGTAGGTTTAGGGTTAGTTGGTAGGTTTAGGGTTAGGCGGTAGGTTTAGGGTTAGGCGGTAGGTTTAGGGTTAGGCGGTAGGTTTAGGGTTAGGCGGTAGGTTTAGGGTTAGGCGGTAGGTTTAGGGTTAGGCGGTAGGTTTAGGGTTAGTCGGTAGGTTTAGGGTTAGGCGGTAGGTTTAGGGTTAGGCGGTAGGGTTAGAGTTAGGCGGTAGGGTTAGGGTTACAATTGGGGTTAGGTCTAGGCGGTAGGTTTAGGGTTAGGTCTAGGCGGTAGGTTTAGGGTTAGGTCTAGGCGGTAGGTTTAGGGTTAGGGTTAGGCGGTAGGTTTAGGGTTAGGCGGTAGGTTTAGGGTTAGGCGGTAGGTTTAGGGTTAGGCGGTAGGTTTAGGGTTAGGCGGTAGGTTTAGGGTTAGTCGGTAGGTTTAGGGTTAGTCGGTAGGTTTAGGGTTAGGCGGTAGGTTTAGGGTTAGGCGGTAGGTTTAGGGTTAGGCGGTAGGTTTAGGGTTAGGCGGTAGGTTTAGGGTTAGTCGGTAGGTTTAGGGTTAGGCGGTAGGTTTAGGGTTAGGCGGTAGGTTTAGGGTTAGGCGGTAGGGTTAGAGTTAGGCGGTAGGGTTAGGGTTACAATTGGGGTTAGGTCTAGGCGGTAGGTTTAGGGTTAGTCGGTAGGTTTAGGGTTAGGCAGTAGGTTTAGGGTTAGGCGGTAGGGTTAGGGGGTAGGGTTAGGGTTACAATTGGGGTTAGGTCTAGGCGGTAGGTTTAGGGTTAGGCGGTAGGTTTAGGGTTAGGCGGTAGGGTTAGAGTTAGGCGGTAGGGTTAGGGTTACAATTGGGGTTAGGTCTAGGCGGTAGGTTTAGGGTTAGTCGGTAGGTTTAGGGTTAGGCGGTAGGTTTAGGGTTAGGCGGTAGGGTTAGAGTTAGGCGGTAGGGTTAGGGTTACAATTGGGGTTAGGTCTAGGCGGTAGGTTTAGGGTTAGGCGGTAGGTTTAGGGTTAGGCGGTAGGTTTAGGGTTAGGCGGTAGGGTTAGAGTTAGGCGGTAGGGTTAGGGTTACAATTGGGGTTAGGTCTAGGCGGTAGGTTTAGGGTTAGGCAATTAGGGTTAGGCGGTAGGGTTAGGCGGTAGGGATACAATTAGGGTTAGGTCTAGGCGGTAGGTTTAGGGTTAGGCGGTAGGGTTAGGGGGTAGGGTTAGGGTTAGGCGGTAGGGTTAGGGGGTAGGGTTAGGGTTACAATTGGGGTTAGGTCTAAGCGGTAGGTTTAGGGTTAGGCGGTAGGGTTATGCTTAGGTGGTAGGGTTATGCTTAGTCGGTAGGTCTAGGTGGTAGGGTTAGGCGGTAGGGTTAGGCTTAGGTGGTAGGGTTAGACGGTAGGGTTATGCTTAGGTGGTGGGTTAGGCGGTAGGGTTAGGCGGTAGGTCTAGGCTGAAGGGTTAGGCGGTAGGTCTAGGTGGTAGGTCTAGGCGGTAGGTCTAGGCGGTAGGTCTAGGCGGTAGGTCTCGGCGGTAGGGTTAGGCGGTAGGGTTAGGCGGTAGGGTTAGGCGGTAGGGTTAGGCGGTAGGGTTAGAGAAAATAGGATTTTGAAAGGAAATAAATTTTAGGTCTCCACAACGACAGAAATATAAGTATGTGTGTTAAGTAAGGTCAGAGATATGAGGGAGAGACACGCTACAGAGGGAAAGATGGAGAAAGATACAAGGGGAGCAGACAGAGTGAAAGAGGAGGAAGGCTGCAATGAATTAACTTTTTTTTAGACAATATGTTTTTAAATAAAGACAAACCCTGGAATGAGTAGGTGTGTCCAAACCTTTGACTGAATGAATAAATACATGACTTACTGGTGGGCTAAAGATCCATATCTGTTCCAATACTGTGACTCTACAGGCCTGGACACTACTAGACTATAAGGAGGATGAAATCAGAGGAAATGTGGAGAAGGGGTGAGGAGAGGATGAGAGGAAGAGAAGAATGGGGTAGTGTGAGGAGAGAATAAGGAAGAAGAGGAGGGCAGAGGCGAGGAGGAGAAGGGGTGAGGAGAGGATGAGAGGAAGAGAAGAATGGGGTAGTGTGAGGAGAGAATAAGGAAGAAGAGGAGGGCAGAGGCGAGGAGGAGGAGAAGGGGTGAGGAGAGGATGAGAGGAAGAGAAGAATGGGGTAGTGTGAGGAGAGAATAAGGAAGAAGAGGAGGGCAGAGGCGAGGAGGAGAAGGGGTGAGGAGAGGATGAGAGGAAGAGAAGAATGGGGTAGTGTGAGGAGAGAATAAGGAAGAAGAGGAGGGCAGAGGCGAGGAGGAGAAGGGGTGAGGAGAGGATGAGAGGAAGAGAAGAATGGGGTAGTGTGAGGAGAGAATAAGGAAGAAGAGGAGGGCAGAGGCGAGGAGGAGAAGGAAGGAGGTGGATCTCACATCGTTAAGATGTATTAAGACCCAAAAGGAAAACACCCCCCTCCCTCCAAACTGTGATTTGCAATTAGTGTGTTAAACCAGCCTGTCCTCATCAGACCCCATCTGCAACAGTCACCATGTTAATCACACCACAGTAGAGACCTTACGTAAGCCCCCACCCTAAACAGGGCGACCCCATCGCTCTTCTGCTCTCTCTCTGCTTCCAGATTATGTGTGGTTTATCAGTGCTTAGTCTAATCTCTGTTTTGTGAAGTCAGAAATACAAGAGACTACAAGCCAGCCCATTCTAGCAGTCAGGGGTGGCTGGTTAGGTTAGATACTTGGCTGTTGAACTGTGAAGTTCTCTCAGGTTATGGCTCCTATTCTGTCCTGAGTGAAGCAATTGCATTGCAATGTGTCACCTGTGTATTATTCTAGACTGTACAGATCCGTCCAAAGTGTATGTCAAAGTCTGTTGCGTTGTTGTCAGTGAGTAAATGGTGTTCTACGATGTGTGTGTGTGTGTAGCTGAGAGGTAGATCAGGCCCAGCCTGGGGGATGATACTGTACAGCCTGAGGCCTGGGTGGATGTTTTACTGGCTCGTTACACTACAGGGTCACAGACCTAAGAGTAAGGCTGGGGTCATCACCAAAATAGCTTGAATTGGTGTTTCAGTATATGGGTGTCATTGCCGTAACAGTGAGGCCCTAATGGGTGTTAGGGTCAGTGCCATAACAGACCTGAGTTGGTGTCCATGAATGATGGGCTTCAGAGTCACCTGTGATGGGCTGCATGTGGTCAGACTAGTTATACAGTAGGGAGGGACAACTGACCTTTTTGTCTGGAACAGTTCTCACATCATTTGTTTTAAATCGCTCCTGTACTATTTTTAGAAACAAATATGTGCACATTTATCTTCTGTTGATGCCAGCAGTGAGCAACAATGCCTCATTTATCATAACCATTATAGATAACGAATCTGAATTGCTAAATTGCCTCATATATATTCAGTCAATAAAAAAATACAAGTGCCATTTAAGATGAATGTATTGAAACTGTAATATCGCCAGGTTATATTATATTGTGGAACACAAATCTTCAAAAAGGTAGTAACCTCAGCAATGTGGTGCTTGCTTGAAGAAGCCTATGGTTGTGCAATGGCATAGCATGGTTTTGTTCATTTAGCAGACAAGACGCTCTTTTCGCAGTCAAGACACGTATTTTATATTCAAAAACGGATGTAATATAACGTAACAGAATAGTGCCAAGCGATGCGCATCTCCCGCCTGGAACATTTATTCTCAGAGTGATCATTTGAAACTGGTCTACATTTTTCAAGGTTACAATCAAAAATCTGTCCTCATTTTGATACACAGACGGTGCAGTGTATTATGCCTGTTCCTTGGAATTTTCTAAATTGATTAACAATACTACATTGAACACTGCATGGGGATGTGCAGGACATCTGTTTGGTGAGGAGCACTGGACTTGGTAGAATATTTTGTTTTCATTCATTTTTACAATATAGCCAATTTTGACTTTGTGGCTGTGGTAACCAGTGACAAACGCAAAGTACCCTAACTAGAAAATGACAAAATTAAGCAGAAAATGACAAAATTAAGCAGAAACTGCAGCTCATTGTTGGAACATTAACTCTAAGAAAGGGAATTTAAGGAGCAGCATTGTGTGATACTTGGCAAGGTTTATTTTTTGTGGTGTCCTGCAAATGCACATGTACAAATAGAACATTAGTTAAAGCAAATTAACGGTCTTCAAGAGAAAATGTTGACCAAATAGATTTACAGTATTTTTTTTTTTAATTAAAGAATCTCTGGTAAAGATTGGGTTGATGTCAGTTTGAGTACTAAACTTGTCATCCCTTTTATACAGTGTATTGGTGATTGACATGTGATAGGCTACATGTAGTCAGAGTAGTGGTTATATGGTGTATTGGTGATTGACATGTGATAGGCTATATGTGGTCAGAGTAGTGGTTATATGGTGTATGGGTGATTGACATGTGATAGGCTATATGTAGTCAGAGTAGTGGTTATATGGTGTATGGGTGATTGACATGTGATAGGCTACATGTAGTCAGAGTAGCGGTTATATGGTGTATGGGTGATTGACATGTGATAGGCTATATGTAGTCAGAGTAGCGGTTATATGGTGTATGGGTGATTGACATGTGATAGGCTACATGTAGTCAGAGTAGTGGTTATATGGTGTATGGGTGATTGACATGTGATAGGCTATATGTAGTCAGAGTAGCGGTTATATGGTGTATGGGTGATTGACATGTGATAGGCTATATGTAGTCAGAGTAGCGGTTATATGGTGTATGGGTGATTCACATGTGATAGGCTATATGTAGTTAGAGTAGAGGTTATATGGTGTATGGGTGATTGACATGTGATAGGCTATATGTGGTCAGAGTAGCAGTTATATGGTGTATGGGTGATTGACATGTGATAGGCTACATGTGGTCAGAGTAGCAGTTATATGGTGTATGGGTGATTGACATGTGATAGGCTACATGTAGTCAGAGTAGCGGTTATATGGTGTATGGGGAAGCCATACGGGGTCATGGAGGTTAATGCCATAACAGTATAAGGGTCTTGTGTTTGGGGTGTTTGAGTGAACAATCTTTTTTGTTTAGTGACTGCCATTTCATGGGCAATATTATCACCCGCCATGGCAGGAATATGGGGTTTGAGATGGTGTCAATAGAGTCCATGTGCTTTCTGTTCACTGCCAAAACAGTGTATTGGGAGATAGGGTCAGTGCCAATACGATAGGCCTACAGTATACAGTGTATTGGGAGATAGGGTCAGTGCCAATACGATAGGCCTACAGTATACAGTGTATTAGGAGATAGGGTCAGTGCCAATACGATAGGCCTACAGTATACAGTGTATTAGGAGATAGGGTCAGTGCCAATACGATAGGCCTACAGTATATAGTGTATTGGGAGATAGGGTCAGTGCCAATACGATAGGCCTACAGTATATAGTGTATTGGGAGATAGGGTCAGTGCCAATACGATAGGCCTACAGTATATAGTGTATTGGGAGATAGGATCAGGGCCAATACGATAGGCCTACAGTATATAGTGTATTGGGAGATAGGGCCAGTGCCAATCCGATAGGCCTACAGTATACAGTGTATTAGGAGATAGGGTCAGTGCCAATACGATAGGCCTACAGTATACAGTGTATTAGGAGATAGGGCCAGTGCCAATCCGATAGGCCTACAGTATACAGTGTATTAGGAGATAGGGTCAGTGCCAATACGATAGGCCTACAGTATACAGTGTATTAGGAGATAGGGTCAGTGCCAATACGATAGGCCTACAGTATACAGTGTATTAGGAGATAGGGTCAGTGCCAATACGATAGGCCTACAGTATACAGTGTATTAGGAGATAGGGTCAGTGCCAATACGATAGGCCTACAGAATACAGTGTATTGGGAGATAGGGTCAGTGCCAATACGATAGGCCTACAGAATACAGTGTATTAGGAGATAGGGTCAGTGCCAATACGATAGGCCTACAGTATACAGTGTATTAGGAGATAGGGTCAGTGCCAATATGATAGGCCTACAGTATACAGTGTATTAGGAGATAGGGTCAGTGCCAATACGATAGGCCTACAGAATACAGTGTATTAGGAGATAGGGTCAGTGCCAATACGATAGGCCTACAGTATACAGTGTATTAGGAGATAGGGTCAGGGTCAATACGATAGGCCTACAGAATACAGTGCTTTAGGGGCTAGAACTGGTGTCATATTCATAACAGCCAGCTTAGGCAGGTGAGAGAGACATGGTCATGTCAAGCAGGCTGAGTTGATGAAATGTTGACCGTGCACAACGTAACAATAAACCTATATCTGGGGCCGAAGCCCGAGCTTGGAGAGGAATTGGGGCCTGGATCACTGCCATGTGCATTAGGATCCGTGTGTAAACAGCACATTGGGCTGGACACGCTTGGTGTTATTGAGTTTCCTTACCGGAGTGCCCTGCTCAGCTTGTCGTAGTTCATCTGGGGTTTGCACTTGCGGGCCCCCCATAACCGGGCCACCTCGTCAGGGTCCTTGATGACAAACTCTCCATAGTCCCCCTGCCAGGCGATGACATCATGGTACTCCTCCTTCCTCAGCAGCTCCAGAATGAAGTGCCACAGCTGGATCTGCCGCGAGCCGGGGCTCGACTCGGGTTTGTAGGCCCAGTCTGGAAAGGCAAACCCTGGGGAGGAGAGGGGGGAGACCAGGGAGAAGGGAGTTAGCCTGGAGGTCCGTGGAGCACAGCCATACTGATGGACTGAGACGATTAGCCTTCACGGAGGACAGCACGTTCAGAAAGGCTATGCTCTCAGTCTAAATGTTCACTTATTTCTAAACAGTAGGCAGCACATAAAAAAACAACATTTGGGCCAATAGTGGAGTCACAGGAATGCTGTTTAGTTGCAGGGCAGGACATGAATATAGATTCCAACTCCTACAAGAGGAGAGAGGTTGCCGCTTGTCATGTCAGGTGTTCTCAGGTGCAGAGTGGAACATGTGTTCTAGAAGGTGTGTTCTAGAAGAGGAAAGAGGATTAGTGAGGCCTACTTGTGCTCGGTCTTTTAGTTCTCTGTCTGTAGCTTAGGGATGTATTTAGGATCCATCTGTACACCAGTCTGGTTCTGTTTCTACTGTTATTAACTTCGTGGATATAGAGGGCGCTAATTTTAATTTTTGGATGAAAAACGTTCCCGTTTTAAACAAGATATTTTGTCACAAAAAGATGCTCGACTATGCATATAATTGACAGCTTTGGAAAGAAAACACTCTGACGTTTCCAAAACTGCAAAGATATTGTCTGTGAGTGCCACAGAACTGATGTTACAGGCGAAACCCAGATAAAAATCCAATCAGGAAGTGCCTTATTTTTTGAAACAGCCTCATGCCAATGACTCCTTGGAGCTAGGAGTCAGCTTACGTTTTCCACGTTTTCCCCAAGGTGCCTGCAGCATTGTGACGTCTATTTAGGCATTTCCATTGGAGAATGGCTGTAAGAGACCATATAGGGCGAGTGGACGCATGGTGTCTCCCGGAGAAAACGTTGCGTAAAATACTGAGGTAGCCATTTTTCCAATAGTTTCTTATGAGAAACCAACTGCCTCCACGGATATATTACTGAATATATATGTTAAAAACACTTTGAGGATGGATCCTAAACAACGTTTGCCGTGTTTCTGTCGATATTATGGAGCAAATTTTGAAAACAGTTTGGCGTTATAGTTGAAGTATTTTCGGTCGATTTCTCAGCCAAGCAGAATGAACAAACGTGATGTTTTTCGCCAACAAAAATATTATTTTTGGAAAAAAGGAACATTTGCTATCTAACTGGGAGTCTCCTGAGTGAAAGCATCTGAAGTTCTTCAAAGGTAAATGATTTAATTTGGTTGCTTTTCTTATTTTTGTGAAAATGTTGCCTGCTGCCAGCACAGCCTAGCATAGCATTATGCAATGAAAATCTGAGATGACAGTGTTGTTAACAAAAGGCTAACCTTGTGTTTCAATATATTTATTTCATTTCATTTGTGATTTTCATGAATAGGAAACGTTGCGTTATGATTACGCTCCCGGATAGGGGATTGCTCGTCGCTAGAGGTTAAGGCGTACACAGTGCTGCACATCATCGAGTGTGGCTGCTTGTCACTCACACCTGCCTGACCTGGCCTCTTCTCTGCCCTCCTCTTCTTTCCTCTCCTCCACTCTACTTTGTGTTGTATCTGAGTCATGGTAGACTGGGTGTAGAAACCACAACAGTCATGTCACCGTCACTGCTAGGGCGTCCACCCAACCACAACAGTCCTGTCACCGTCACTGCTAGGGCGTCCACCCAACCACAACAGTCCTGTCACCGTCACTGCTAGGGCGTCCACCCAACCACAACAGTCCTGTCACCGTCACTGCTAGGGCGTCCACCCAACCACAACAGTCCTGTCACCGTCACTGCTAGGGCGACCACCCAACCACAACAGTCCTGTCACCGTCACTGCTAGGGCGACCACCCAACCACAACAGTCCTGTCACCGTCACTGCTAGGGCGTCCACACAACCACAACAGTCCTGTCACCGTCACTGCTAGGGCGACCACCCAACCACAACAGTCCTGTCACCGTCACTGCTAGGGCGTCCACCCAACCACAACAGTCCTGTCACCGTCACTGCTAGGGCGACCACCCAACCACAACAGTCCTGTCACCGTCACTGCTAGGGCGTCCACCCAACCACAACAGTCCTGTCACCGTCACTGCTAGGGTGTCCACCCAACCACAACAGTCCTGTCACCGTCACTGCTAGGGCAACCACCCAACCACAACAGTCCTGTCACCGTCACTACTAGGGCGACCACCCAACCACAACAGTCCTGTCACCGTCACTGCTAGGGCGACCACCCAACCACAACAGTCCTGTCACCGTCACTGCTAGGGCGTCCACCCAACCACAACAGTCCTGTCACCGTCACTGCTAGGGTGTCCACCCAACCACAACAGTCCTGTCACCGTCACTGCTAGGGCGACCACCCAACCACAACAGTCCTGTCACCGTCACTGCTAGGGCGACCACCCAACCACAACAGTCCTGTCACCGTCACTGCTAGGGCGACCACCCAACCACAACAGTCCTGTCACCGTCACTGCTAGGGCGACCACCCAACCACAACAGTCCTGTCACCGTCACTGCTAGGGCGACCACCCAACCACAACAGTCCTGTCACCGTCACTGCTAGGGCGTCCACCCAACCACAACAGTCCTGCGCCGGAAACACTCACTGATCTCCCTGCCGTGATACTACTCTAATGGTGAACACACACACGACCACAACACTGGTTCTCTTTCTATGTCTGTGGAATACTATTCATAATGAAAACCTCTCCATCTCTTTTCCCTGATTCTGTCACTCTTTCCTACTGGCAGAGGAAACAACACGACCTAGTCCTCCCTCCCCCAAATGTACAACGGAAACTCAAAGTGTGAAAGGCGGAAACAGACGGTGGGTGTGGGCACATGTTCATGAGTGTTTGTTTGTTTGTCTGCCTGCTCGACTGACCTTGATGTAAATGTGTATTCAAGATTGAGAATAAGCCAGTGTGTGAGTGAATGAGTGTGTATACATGAGGCTTGAATGACGAGTTGAATGCACTTGAGAGGCTATTTCCTCACGTGGTCATGAAGATGTGACAAATCTGAGCCAGACTGGGTGCTACCGGAGTGTTACATAGTTTAAATCAGAGAGAAACACGGATCACCTACTGTTCAATATGACGAACATCCTCTCTACATAACCATTACTCTGCCTGAGAAGAACAGGAGTCCATAGTTCCGTGATAAATATCAGGCCAAGTCAATGCCGACCAATCCCTTTCTCCTGATTCACGTGGCAGGATCTATACAACAGATAACATGGCGTTACGGAATCAGCTTAACTTTAGACCGCATTTGTATGAGGTCTAGCTACATCATGGGCGTGTATGACATCACGACAGCAGAAAAGTCACTACTAGTACAGATCAGATCAAATCAATTTAATTAGCCCTTCTTACATCAGCTGATATCTCATAGTGCTGTACAGAAACCCAGCCTAAAACCCCAAACAGCAAGCAATGCAGGTGTAGAAGCCCGGTGGCTAGGAAAAACTCCCTAGAAAGGACAAAACCCAGGAAGAAACCTAGAGAGGAACCAGGCTATGTGGGGTGGCCAGTCCTCTTCTGGCTGTGCCGGGTGGAGATTATAACAGAACATGGCCAAGATGTTCAAATGTTCATAAATAATAATAATCACAGTGGTTGTAGAGGGTGCAACAGGTCAGCACCTCAGGAGTAAATGTCAGTTGGCTTTTCATAGCCGATCATTGAGAGATGAGCCCTGAAAATCATAAAAATAACCAAATGTAGCTAGATGTTGGAGAGCCTTTCTAGACGATGGACTGATTGACAGATAGATAATAATGTCCACCATGTTATGCAGCGCCACCATTTAGACCCTGTTACCTAACGCCCTTCACTACGTCAACACACAGCATCTGGCAACCAACATAGAGCCACACTCAAAAGATATGTGCCAGATCTGCTTTATGTAGTTCTATGTGGGCTTAAATAGGTCTGCCTTGGTGAACCAGATTGACTAACTGAATAAGGGCAGTTTGGAGAGTTCTCAATTATTGACAGATTTCTTTTTATATATATTTTGTTTCCGAAACTCAGCTTTGATAGGATGACAGTGACACAGACAACAGACTACACACATCGCGTGTCAGATCAACAGGTGAAATGGATCCCTGGTAAGTAGATAGACAAACTCTGCCTGCCAACCTCCGAAACAAAGACTACAAAACCAATCATCATCATCATCACACGTACAGATATGGAGAGAGCGTACCGAGAGCGTACCGTGTGTAATTAACAGGGTAACCCCCCCCCCCCCAAACAGCCAGCTAAACAGGGGATGAAAACACCAGTGTGAGTTGTACTATCAGTGTAAAGTGATCTTGGTAGGAAACAATGTCTCAGCAACCAGAACCCAGTAGTGTGTTGTGATACGGGACAGACATGTCTTCTCTACAGGGATTCTGAGGACAATAGAGCCACAACAGGTGTCTTTTCATCACACACCAAGGCTGTGTCCTATATGTTACACCCAGAGGCCAAACCTGTCCTGAGTCACCGTGGATCAGTTATCACAAGAGGCTGCTCATACTGACACAAGAAACAGAGACCACGACAAACACACACACACACACACGACATGTCCACAGGTCTGTTTGATGAGGTTTTAAGCGACCCTACAGTGGGCTTTGTGTGAGAAAGACGTGTGTGTGTGAGAAAGACGTGTGTGTGTGAGAAAGACGTGTGTGTGTGAGAAAGACGTGTGTGTGTGTGTGTGTGTGTGTGTGTGTGTGTGTGTGTGTGTGTGTGTGTGTGTGTGTGTGTGTGTGTGTGTGTGTGTGTGTGTGTGTGTGTGTGTGTGTGTGTGTGTGTGTGTGTGTGTGTGTGTGTGTGTGTGTGTGTGTGTGTCAGAATGCATCAATGCCATGCAGGAGAAAAGCAGTGTGGGACCTCACCCCCCCAGACTTAACCTCTCTGACCTCTACTACTCTTGCCCATCCTCCTCTCCTCTATCCATCTATGGTGCTCTCTTTCCCTCCTGGGGGAGACACCAGATAGCCATTACAGCACAGAGAGGTGCCAGACACACACACCATCAATAATGCAGCAGCTAGGCTGTGTGTGTGTGGAGGGGGGGCTAATCTCTGCCCTGGGACACTAGAGCTTGGAGTGTGGAGGGGTGTTAGTAAGTGAGAATATATAAAGGGGAAGGGGAGGTTGGAGGTTATGGTAAGTAGCTACAACTTTTAGTTGGGGGATGGAGGGAGTCCCGGCGGGGTCTGAAAGTGAAGGAGGGAAGAGGAGACAGGGTGAGTCCTAGGACAAGGAGAGAGAAAGGGGGAGGAGGAGACAGGGTGAGTCCTAGGACAAGGAGAGAGAAAGGGGGAGGAGACAGGGGGAGTCCTAGGACAAGGAGAGAGAAAGGGGGAGGAGGAGACAGGGTGAGTCCTAGGACAAGGAGAGAGAAAGGGGGAGGAGGAGACAGGGTGAGTCCTAGGACAAGGAGAGAGAAAGTGGGAGGAGGAGACAGGGTGAGTCCTAGGGCAAGGAGAGAGAAAGGGGGAGGACAAAGAGA